>NW_006408595.1:3390372-3391655 GCF_000296735.1 Chrysochloris asiatica
ATTTAAATAATTAAAACTTTATTTAAATTCTAAACTACAGTCCTGCTGCAAACTGTGAATATAAATTAACCTGAATAATAATGATTTGTTAATCTAACTTCCTTGAACAGTTGGAATCTTTCCAGTCTTTGGAACAAATGGAAATTTCTAGCTATCCATGAGGCAATACTCCTTGTATTTGTACTAATGACTATAACAAAAAGTTAATGTGTAAGCTGTCTTTAATTTTGCAGTACTGATGGCATAGTTGAGGGAAGATTTTATTAATAAGACCTTATTATATTTTTACATGAACAGACCTTAATTTATCTAACCCTTTAGCAAACCACCTACTACACTGCCATAGCCCAAAGTTGCCTGGTGGTTGGTGGTGATGTGCTGTGGAGTTGGTTCCAATTCATAGCAACCCTGTACAGGGTTTCCAAGGCTGTAAATCTTTACAGGAGCAGAAAGCCTCATCTTTCACCCATGGAACAGCTGGTAGTTTTGAATTGCTGACCTTGAGGTTAGCAGCCTGATTCATAACCACTATGCTACCAGTTGCCTGGGCCTGTGTAATTCTGGGTGGATATAAATCTTCACTCTAATCTAGACAACCTGGTCAGTGTTTGGATGGATGCTCATTTTTCAGAACTAAAGTATAAACTTATATTGAAAGTAGAAGTACATTTTCTTCTTCCACATTTCATGCAGAAGTGAAGCTGAGATGCCACAATCAGGGATGTTTCATACTGCAACAAAGAAAGCCACACAGTGCTAAATGGTCCTGTGCAATCTTTAGGTAGTAGCCAAATTGAGAACTGTAGTTTTCTGGCTAAAACATCTGTGACTCATAAAACCTCCCTTACAGATGACTGTATAGCATATCTCTGAAATACAAAGCTGCAAATGTATATAACTGAAATTCTGTGCCTGCTGAATCATTTGCAAAATGCAATGGAAGAAAGAAAACCCTTATAAACATTTTGTACTAGATAAAATTTTTGCTAGATATGAAAGTTTGAGTAGTCTCTTAAAATCCCAATTCCCTTTTCATTACTTTTAAGGTTATCAGTAACTTGGACTTTGAAGGTCATTCTGATTTCAGTTCTCACTTTGAATTCTGTCTTTAAATCTTACTTCTTCCAATACTCCTTGCACTTTTCCCAGGAGAAATGTGTGTGTATATATATATATATATAAGCTCTGGTAGCGTAGTGGTTACGAGTCGGGCTGCGAACTGCAAGGACAGCAGTTTGAAACTACCAGCTGATCCGCGTGAGAAAGATGAGGCTTTCTGCTCC
>NW_006408595.1:3392805-3403691 GCF_000296735.1 Chrysochloris asiatica
TTCCCATTGAGTCTTAGTCTTGGAAGGGGGTTTGCCCTGAGGGGACCCGATCACTTGCCTTGATGTCTCCTGGGTGAGCAACTTGCTTGTTCTTGTAGTAATCTGTCAGACTGCCTATATTGTTTTGTATTTTTCCTGTTGGTCTTTCTTTCAAGAAGTAGTTTCTGTTATTCTAGATGCTCCAAGCTGATCTGCTTATCCTTTCAAGTAGAAATTTCCCACCTCAGAAGATTCTGGATATGGTTCAGGATTCCACCTATGGTCTTATCTAATGCAGAGATTCCGCAGGAAGCCTCCTTCACTGGACACTTCTGTGTGTGTGTATTTTAGAATGAGCATAACTACTAGTTTACTGGTAGCATGAGTTTGTAGGTTTCTGTAAGAAACAAAGGAGACACTAGGAAGACAACATCCTAAGGAGGAAGATAAATTATGGAGACTTAGGAATATAACAAAGACAGTAGGGCAAAATTTGGAGTCCCGGTGTGGCACTGTAGGATAAACAGTGGGCCACAAGGTCATTTAAACTGCACAGTAGAATAAGCACTAGACTGCAAGGTCTACTCATTCTTTAGTCTCTAATTCATGAGTCAGTGAGCCAAGGCAAATCCCCAAACCTTTACCCTTAGGATCTGTTGTCTGGATAGCCGGGTCAGGTACTTCTCCATTTGTCTTTCTAAAGTTATGCCTTTAAAACGTCCATTCCTCCCTGGGTGAGAATTATCTTCAATTTATACAGTTATAAATTTGAATCTCAACTTCATATACTTGGGAAATTTATAACTTCTCTAACACTATTTCCTTTTCTAAAAAAACCATGGGTAATTTCTGTCCTTTAGGGTTGTTGAGATTAACCAATTACCTTATTTATAGATGTGGTAATGAGTCAGGTTGCAAACAACAAGGTCAGCTGTTCAAAACTACCAACAGTTCCATGGGAGAAAGATGAGATGTTCTGCTCCTGTAAAAATTTGTTGTTGTTGTTAGGTGCCTTCGAGTCAGCACTGACTCATAGCGACCCCATGCACAGCAGAACAAAACAATGTCCGATCCTGGGCCAACACTTGAGTCCATCGATGCTGCCACCTGGCCAATCCATCTCGTTGGGAGTCTTTCTCTTTTTTTCTGACCCTCCGTCTTACCAAACACGATGTTCTTCTCCAGTGACTGTTCCCTCCTGACAATGTGTCTCCGAAGTGTGAGAGATGAAGTTTCGCCATCTTGGCCTCTAAGGAGCACTCTGGCTGCACTTTGTCCAAAACAGATCTATTGGTTCTTTTGACAGCCCATGGCACTTTTAGTATTCTCCTCCAACACCATAATTCAAAGGCATCAATTCTTCTACAGTCTTCCTCAGAAACCCTGTGCAGGGTCACTATGAGTCAGAACCGACTCCACGGTATTTACCACCACCAACAACAACATGCATAGATTAGCATTCCAAGTGCTCAAATTTTTTCAAGACTTGGTAATGGACATTTATTATTGAACTATTTTTTAAAATTTTTCTTTTAACTTTTTATTTTGCTTCAGATGAAGATTTATAGGTCAAATCAGGTTTCCATTCAACATTTCATACATACACATACGCTTCCTTTCTTTGATTACAATCTCCATAGTGTAACTTCACTTATCCCACTTTTTCCCTGTGTTTCCTGTTTCTATTCCTCCTCTTTCTTAACCCTTCTGAACTTTGTCCTTGGGTAAATGCTGAGCTTTTGATCTCAAATTATTGTCTATTCTAAGGAGTGTGTAATTCCCTAGTATTACTGTTCTCCTTAAGGAGCTCTGGTAGTGTAGTGGTTACGAATCGGGCTGCGAACCGTAAGGTCAGCAGTTCAAAACTACCAGCGGTTCTGTGGAAGAAAGATGAGGCGTTCTGCTCCCGTAAAGATTAACAGCCTCGGAAACCCTGTGCAGGGTCGCTATGAGTCGGAACCGACTCCACGGCACATAACAACAACAACAACAACAACAACTGTTCTCCTTTACAGACTTCTGTGTTGTTTGACTGAAAATTGAGCTATGGGTGAGTTCATTTCTAGATCTCAAGTGTGACTGAAGACCACAGTTTTGGAAGTTTTACCAGTTTCTATCCAACCAATAAACCTGGTGCTTTTGTGATTTTGAATTTCATTCCGCATTTTTCTCCCAGTACCACTCTATTCAGGACCATCTAATGTGATGTCTTTCAGAGCAGTTGATAGTGGTAGCTGGTCACCATCTAATTCTTCTGGTTTTAGGATCATAGAGGTTGGTATTCTCATGGGTCATCAGTCCTTTGAACTAATTGTTTCCATGCATTTTCAGTTTTCTTTTCTTTCCTCCAGACAAGTAGAGACAAATAGATGCAACTTAGATGGTCATTCATTAAAATAGGATGTAGAACATTGTATTTAGGGACTATGTTATGCAATTCACCTTATTGTCCTCTGAGACCATAGTCTGAGACTCAGTAAATTTGGGCCCTTTTTATGTCAAACTAGTCCATGTCTTCCTTTTAGTGCCTACGGAATAATTTTAACTCCACCACTCGTCTGTCAAATTTGTCGTACTGTGGTGGCTTGTGAGTAGCTGTGATTCTTGAAGTTATGACACAGGTATTTTAAATACCAGCAGGGTCACCCATGGTAGACAGGTTTCAGATGAGCTTCCAGATGAAGACAGACTAGGAAGAGGGAGATGAACTACTTCTGAATATTTAGTCACTGAAAACCTTATGAATAGCAGAGAAGCACTGTCAGATAGAGTGCCAGAAAATGAGCCCCTCAGGTTCAAAGTCACTCAAAATGCGACTAGGGAAGAGCTCCCTCTTCATAGTAGAAATGCCATGATGACGCAAATGGAATAAAGGCCATGGGACCTTCATTTGCTGATGGGGCACAACTCAATGAATAACCTCTTTTGCATACAAAAGCTGGACAGTGAATAAGGAATACCATAGAAGAACTGATGCATTTGAGTTATGGTGTTGGAGGAGAATATCAAAATTACCATGGACTGCCAAAAGAACAAACATATCTGTGTTGGAAGAAGTACAGCCAGAGTGTTCCTTGGAGGCCAGGATGGCCAAATTTTGTCTCTCATACTTTGGACATATTGTCAGGAGGGACCAGTCGCTAGAGAAGGATATCATGTTTGATAAGGTGGAGGGTCAGAGACAAAGAGGAAAACTTCCAGCAAGATGGATTGGCAAAATGGCAGCATCAATGAGCTCAAGTGTGACAAAAATTGTGAGGTTGGCCCAGGGTCGGGCAGTTTTTTGTTCTGTTGTCCATAGTGTTGCTGTAAGTCGGTACCGACTTGATGGCATCTAACAACAACAACAATAATAATAATTTAAACTATGTAATCATTAAAAGAAATCCTTAATACCTTATAGAATAACTGAAGTATAAGAATAAATTCCCATAATGGAGGGAAATGCTTCAAATTTTCACTCATAATATTTTTTATAATGTCCTTGAGAAGCACTAAGACATATTATACTAACCAGAGACATGTGATCACTCTTACAGTTTTTTTTTAAACTTTTGTAGAGCAGAGTTTATTCTCTTTTTTCTATCTGTTGTAGTAAGTGCTCTGAGAATACAGGATAGTTTAAGTAATTTCTCCCTTTTCTGGGATCTTTTTTAGAAAAACTTGCTGATACTGTGTGTTTAGAATACATAACAACAAAAAATAGGATTGTCCTTTTGCAACCAGAAGAACTTTAAAAAAAAATCTATTTCGTGTCCTTGGTTTCTCTTATTCTTGTCAGATCTCTAGTGTGAAATATGATAAAATGCTTTTTTTAATACTGTGTAGATCCCCTTTAAGTTGCTTCTTTTACTATCATTTTTTTAATGCTCTATTTAGAGACTTTGCTATATTATTCATAAAAGACATAATCTAACACTCATCTGTAAGGTTGTTTTACTGTGGTGGCTTGTGTGTGGCTGTGATGCTGAAAGCTATGCCAGTGGTATTTTATATGCCAGTAGGGTTATCCATTGTGGACAGGTTTCAGCACAGTTTTCAGACTAAGAAAGATTAGGAAGGAAAGGTGGAATGGAGAAGAATAGTTAGCCACTGAACACCTTATGAATAGCAGCATAACATTGTCAGACATAGTGTTGGAAGATGAGTCCCTCAGAGTGGAAATCACTCAAAATGTGACTACGGAAGAGCTGCCTCCTCAAAGTAGAGTTAAACCTTAATGACATGGATGGACTTATGCTTTCAGCACCTTCATTTGCTGATGTGGTATAACTCAAAATGAGAAGAAACAGCTGGAGGCATCCATTAATAATCAAAATGTGGACTGTATAAAGTGTGAATTTAGGAAAATTGGACATTGTCAAAAATTAAACAAAACACTTGAAGATCGATATTCTAGACTTTAGTGAGTTGAAATGGACTGGCATTTGCCATTTTGAACCAGACAATCATATGGTTTACTATGGTGGAAATGATGAAGAGGAATAATGTTGCATTCATCTTTGTAAAGAACATTTCAAGATTTATGTAGAAGTACAATGCCTACATAGAAGACCAGTTATCACCACTATTATTAGAATTTACACAGCAGTCACTAAAGACAGTGATGATGAAATTGAATAATTCTAACTATTTCTTCAGTCTGAAACGGATCCACCATGCAATCAAGATGCATAGATAATTACTGGTGATTAGAATGAAAAAGTTTAAAACAAAGATGAAGGATCAGTAATTGGCAAATATGCCTCGGTAACAGAAATTATGCTGGCGATCACGTGATAGAGTTTTACAAGACCAGTAACTTATTAATTGCAAATACCTTTTATCAACAACATGACAGGTGACTATACATCTGGAATGCACCATATAGAATATACAGGAATCAAGAAGAGATGAGAAAGAACCTCATTATCATCAGCCAATTCAAAGCCAGGGATTAAATGTGGAATAGCATTAATTGCTCATATGCAAGTTAAGGCTGAAGTTGAAGAAACTTAAAAAAAGTCCACGGGAATCGAAATATGACCTTGAGTATGTTTCGACTGATTCAGAAGAGGCTGTGGAATGAGGGATATCATTGTTGATGTCCGATGGATCTTGGCTGAAAGCAAAGAATATCGGAAAGATGTTTACCTGTGTTTATTGACTACACAAAGGTTTTCAATTGTGTGGATCATGACAAGCTATGGACAACATTGCAAAGTATGAGTATTCTGGAACATTAAATTGTGCTCATGAGGAATCTGTCCATGGACCAAGAGACAGTTGTTCGAACAGAACATGGGAACACTGAATGGTTTAAAATTAAGAATGGTGTGCCACAAGCTTGTATTCTTTCACCATACTTATTCAACCTGTATGCTGAGCAAATCATCTGAGAACCTGGGTTCCATGAAGAAAAACATGGCATCAGTATTGGAGGAAGACTCCTTAACAACCTGAGATATGCAGATGATACAACCTTGCTTGCTGAAAGTGAAGAGGATTTAAAACATTTACTGATCAAAGAGCACAGCCTTCGGTATGGATTACATCTCAGTGTAAAGAAAACAAAAATCCTCACCACTGGACCAATAAACAAGATCCTTATCAACAGAGAAAAGATTGAAGTTGTGGAGGACTTCATTCTTCTTGGATCAACTATCAACACTCACGGAAGCAGCAGTCAAGAGATCAAACAACATATTGCTTAAGTAAATCTGCTACACAAGACCTTTTTAAAGTGTTGAAGAGCAAAGATGTCAGCTTAAAGACTAAGGTGTGCCTGACCAAAGCCATGGTATTTTCAATAACCTTATATGCATGTGAAAACTGGACAGTGAATAAGGAAGACCATAGAAGAATTGATGCTTTTGAGTTGTGGTGTTAAAGGAGTATATTTAAAGTGCCATGGGGTGCCAAAAGAACCAATAGATCCATTTTGGAAAAAGTGCAGCCAGAGTGCTCCTTAGAGGCCAAGATGGCCAAACTTCGTCTCTCATACTTTGGACATATTGTCAGGAAGGAGCAGTGACTGGAGAAGGATATCATGTTTGGTAAGGTGGAGGGTCAGAGAAAAAGAGGAAGACCCCCCAGCTAGATGGATTGGCCAAGTGGCAACATCGATGGAGTCAAGCGTGGCAACAGTACTAAGGATGGCCCAGGATCGGTCTGTGTTTTGTTCTGCTGTGCATAAGGTCGCTATGGGTCAGTACCGACTCTATGGCACCAAGCAATAACAACAACAACAGGAACATATTTGATGCATTAGACAATAATGACTGAAAACCAGAAGAGTTGTGGAATGACATCTAGAACATCATACATGAAGAAAGCAAAAGGGAATTAAAAGGGAAAGATAAAAGTGGGTGTCAGAAGAGACTCTGAGACTTCCTCTTGAGGGATGACAAGCTAAAGTGACTGGAAGAAATGATAAAGTAAAAGAGCTGAACAGAAGGTTTCAAAGGGCGACTGAGGATGACAAAGTCATATATAATGAAATGTGCAAAGACCTGGAGTTAGAAAACCAAAAGGGAAGAACATGCTTAGCATTTCTCAAGCTGAAAGAACTGAAGAAAAAATTCAAGCATCAACTTGCAAATTTTAAGGACACCATGTGAAAAATGTTGAATGAAGATGGAAACATCAAAAGTGGATGGAAGTCAATGTACAAATTATTTCAAGAAGTATCATATGATCAAGAACTGATGGTATTGAAGGAAGAAGTTCATGCTGCATTGAAGGCATTGGTGGAAAAGGAAGGTCCAGGAATTGATGGAATGTCAATTAAATTGTTTCAACAAACTGATGCAGCACTGGAAGTGCTCACTTGTCTGTGGCAAGAAATTTGGAAGACAGTTGCCTAGCCAATAGAATGCAAGAGTTCCTTACGCGTGCCCATTCCAAAGAAAGGTAACACAATGAAATGAGAAAATTGTCGTTCAGTATCATTAATATCACATGTAAGTAAAATTTTTCTGAAGATAATCTAAAGATGTTTGTAGCAGTACAACCACTGGGAACTTCCAGAAAGTCAAGCTGGAATCAGAAGAGGATATGAAACTAGGGATAATACTGCTAATCTCTGATGGATCTTGGCTGAAAACAGAGGATACCTGAAAGATGTTTACTTGTGGTTTATTACTATGTGAAAACATTCAGCTGTGTAGAGTGTAACAAACTGTGGGTAACGTTGTGAAAATGAGGATTCCAGGATATTTAATTGTGCTCCTGAGAACCCTGTACATAGACCATGAGGCAGTCATTGGACGAGAACAAGGGGATAATGAATGGTTTAAAATCAGGAAAGGTGTGAGCCAGAGTTGTATCATTTCACCAGGCTTCTTCAATCTGCATGTTGAGTAAATAATACAAGAGACTGGACTATATGGAGAAGAACATGGCATCATGATTTGAGGAAGAATCATTAACAACCTGTAATATGCAGATAAAGATATTAAGGAGCTCTGGTAGCATAGTGGTTACGAATCAGGCTGCTAATCTCATGGTCAGCAGTTCGAAACTACTAGCTGTTCCGCGGGAGAAAGATGAGGCTTTCTGTTCCTGTAAAGATTTATAGCCTCGGCAACCTTATGCAGCGTTGCTATGAGTCAGAACTGACTCCAGCACAATCATGCTTGCTGAAAGTGAAGAGGGCTTGAAATACTGATAAAGAGCAAAGACTACAGGTTTCAGTATGGATTTCAATTCAGTTTAAGAAAACAAAAATCCTCACAACTGGACCAATAAATAACATGATAAACAGAGATAAGACTGAAGTTATCAAAAACTTCAATTTGCTTAAATCTACAATCAATACTCATGGAAGCAGCAATCACGAAATCAAATGATGGATTGCATTAGGCCAATCTGCTTCAAAAGATCTCTTTAACGTGTTCGAGAGCAAAGATGAAACTAGAAGACTAAGGTGTACCTCACCCAAACCATGGTATTTTAATAGTCTCATATGCATGTGAAAGTTGGACAATGTACAAGGAAGACCACAGAAGAATCTCTGCATTTCAATAAATTGTTGGAGAAGAACACTAAAAGTACCAAAGACTGCCAGAAGAACAAACAACGCTGTGTTGGAATTCCAGCAGCCAGAATACTTCTTAGAAGCTAGGATGGCGAAACTTTGTCTCTCATACTTTGGACATGTTGTCAGGAAGGACCAGTTCTTAGAGGAAGACATCATGCTGGGAAAAGTGGAGAAGTGAAATAGAGGAAGACTCCCAACAAGATAGATTGACACAGTGGCAGCAACAGTAGGCTCAAACGTAACAATTGTAAGGATGGCACAGTATTTGGCAGTGCTTCCTTCTGTTATGCATAGGGTCACTATGAGTCAGAACCAACTCTATGGCATCTAACAACAACAATAACAAAGGACCTAATACACTCTGATGACAACATCTAATTCTGAATTTTTTATTAATTAATCTTTCTTCTTTCTATCATTAAAAATCCGTTAGCTGCTATTTAGTTCTCTCTCCTTGGTTAAAAATGTTCTCTATGATTTTCTTTTGTTTATTCTTCAAATAAAGACAATAATTCCTTCATGCATTATCTACCTTTAAGACATTTGTTGCATATTTCTTTTTAAGCAACAACACCTTTCTTTTTTGAAGACTTTTTAGTACTAGCATTATTTACTATGGTAACTATAGCTCAAGATATTTCTCAGTCATTCCCTCTCAATTGTTCAGTAATTGGATTGAGTCACAGAAGAAATTAGTCATCAAGAGAGTGACATCGCTGGATATCTTTTTAATTCTAGTCTGTCTCCATTTCTTTAAACTTCTCATGTTCACAGTATTAGGTAGTACACACTGCATGGGGCACAAGTTTGGTATTGTCTCACTTGCTGGTTATTGTCTTCCCAGCAAGGTCAATAAATACTGAATGAATGAATAAATGAAGAGATGAATCAGTGTGCCACTCAAAGAAGAGAATGATTGTCTCAACTGTCAGTAAGTCAGGAGTTTTATAATTATGAGTTTCTACCCAGGTTTTCTCTTTCAGTCCTTTATTGTGATACTTGAAGTCCTGTGTACTCCTGATTTGACTCTGGTTTCAGGTATGTTTCATAATTAATACTGAAAAGTTCAAAATAATATTTGAAATAAGATAAAAGCAGCCAGTGGCAGTTGGACCGGCTCTCCTGAAGAGGCTTTCTCGAAGAGTACATGGTGAATCCCTGGCCTCACAAGACCAGATCATGTCAAAAAAAACTCACATTGAAATTGTTCGACTTCTTTATCTTCATCAGACTTGCCATTTCAAGGAAGTTTAATGCACTGACTTAAATTAGGAAATATAACTCTCATATGGAGGTCAGAATACACATATCGATTTCCCTAGCACGTTCCTTTTCTGAAATATTAAGTAAACCCACTCTGGTTGTGTTGATTCCAACTCATAGCTCCTCTATAGGACAGAAGAGAGCTGTCCAATGGGGCTTCCCAAATGGAAATCTTTACAGAAACTGACTGCAACCACTTTCTCCCATGGAACCGCTGGTGGGTTAGAAAACACTGCACTTTTAGTTAATAATGGAGTGCTTAGCCACTGTGACACCAGGGTTACTTGTAATAATTGTTGTTATTGCATATCACTGAGTCGGTTCTGACTGATAGCCATACTGTATAGGATTGCCAAAGCTGCAAATCTTTGTGGGAGCAAAAAGCCTCATCTTTCTCCTGCGGAACAACTGGTGGGCTCCTAACTTGTGGTTTGAAGTCCAGTGCTTATCCTATAGAGTTCCCACGCTCCCTTGCAATAATAATAATAAATGGCCATAATAACAACTCACATTTGCTGAGAAAACTAAAGCGAAGTCCACTTATAAACACTAGTTGGTTGTTAAGCATGAAATCAGATAAAGGATTAAATGATTAAATATTTAGAAACAACCGTCTACTCAGCATGCACTCTCAGTCTTTATTGTTTCATAATTTTCTTTCTCTTCTCCGCCAATTGCCAACACTTCTCCACTCCTTCACTCTCACAGATGACCTCACTCTCCCTTTCCATTCATTACATGAGAACCCCTCCTCTGATCTCCCACTACTCCACCTACAAACTTATTGGCCTTCACTGGCGCTCATTCTTCCTTTCCTTCCTGGAGAACTTGTTTGTGGTTAATTCTAACTTTGTTATTTATACTCCCCCTGGGCCTTCTCATGGACCTCATTCAATAGATTATCTCCTCTCAGCCTTTATGTTTTTGTATTATAAAGCAATATAAAAGTCCCTGTTCTCAATGCCACATCAACACTGCCATCATTTATTATGTTCTGTTGGCCATATTGCACTTTGAGATCACATGGCCTTTCTCCATTCAGACCATCATCATCTCTCTCCTAGATTCTTTCAGTCACCTGTGAATACACCTTTCTTTCACCCAATTTTATCTTTTTGAGCATTTTTGTTCCATCCTAATGGAATAGTTGTTGTTAATGCCGACTAGTTGGTTCTGACTCATAGTAACCCTGTATAGGGTTTTCAAGAAATGTCTGGTGAGTTTGAACCACCGACCTTCTGGTTTAAATGGACCTTGCAGTCCAGTGCTTTATCCCATAGTGCTACACCAGAAATAACGGTCACTTATAAGGACACACCTTTGCACCTCAGTATCCTAAGATAGGAGTCCTGGTGTAGTGCTGTAGGATAAGCACTGGACTAATAACTGCAAGGTTGGCAGTTCAAACTCACCGTCATTGCTTGGAAACCCTATACAGGGTCACTATGATCAGAATCAACTCAGTGGCACTTGATGATGACAACAACAACAAGCCTTAAGGAAACTTTGCAGTCCCCTCCCTATTATTCTTTTTTTTGTTTGTTTGTTTAATTTAAGGTTTTTATTGTGGATTGAGTGAAAGTTTACAGGGCACATCATCAGTTTCACATTCAACAATTCATAT
>NW_006408595.1:3407141-3428124 GCF_000296735.1 Chrysochloris asiatica
GATCCGCCATCTTGTTTGTTGTCCTCCCTATTATTCTTAAAATCCAAATTTCCTAAGCTGACCTTCACAAGTCCTGCATTATGTGACCTCAACTTACTGTCCAAGCTTTGTCTCCCAATTATGCTGTAATTCAGCTACTGGATTGGTCTTCAATATTGAAAGTTTTATTCTGCTAGTTTACTAGGACTGTTGCTGGCAGACAGCCCTCAACTGGAGAACTCTCATATAAGGTCATGTTACTAGTCATTGAATATGGGCATTCCAGAGTTGACTGTAACCAATGACTGGTCCACATAGGGCAATAAAGACCTTGCCCCAACATCTCAACTGAGAACAACTCTGAAAGAGTTGAGAGCTTCCTGTGGTCTGAGTCCAAGGATTTCTCTCTGCTCAATCCTGTTTCCTTCCCTATCTTCCATACTCCCTCAGAAAAAAACACTGCTTGCTATTGAATCTCCTGAACCATGATCTCTATTTCAGTTTGTTCTCCAGGAAACCAATCAGCAGTAACTGACTGGTTTGTGTTCCCTCGCTTCAGCCATTCTGAATATTGTTTAGTATTTAGAATGCCTGCCTTGCTTTCTTTCACCTCTACACAGGACTCAAGTTAGAAAAAGTTTTCTCTCATCTTACTTTTCCTATTTAAAAAGAGCCAATCCACTCTTTTTGTGAATTTCCAAAGTAGCTTGTAATTCCTTTGAACAAGAAAAGGTAAAATCATTCACTGCCCTCTCCTCTCAGGATCAAGCTAGAATGTTAATCAGGTCACTGGTCACCGAATGACCCAATGGGACCAATCTCCTGGTTCCCTCACCCCCCCCACCCCGTCTTCAATTTCCTTGGTCCCGCCCCCGCCAAATAGGTCTGCACCTTGCCCCTCCCCCACTCGGACCCCATATTGGCCCATGTTGAGTTCCATTCAGGAGGCTCAGAATTTGGAGAAATTAGCTCCTCTGAGCCAGCTGTCTTAATAAAATCTGAAACGCTGCTTCACCTCTCTGAGTGGCTTTTGTTTCTTCGATCACAGATCAAGAGCTGTTGTGACATTCTTGGGCTTAGGACTGCTGTGACATTCTGGAATCTAAAACCGCTGTAACATTTGGTTCCCTGACCGGAAACTGACCAACCGCGCTGGCCCCTTGAACCACCGAATCGAAGTCTGGGAGTGGCTGATGGATGAGATGGCATGCCACCACCACATTTGATGGTTCCTCCTTCTCCGAGTGGGGGCAGTCAGCCGTCGCACCCACCCACCTCTCCCAACCAGACTAGAAAGGAGAGGTTGAACCGGAGAAACCAGGCAGGGCTTCTGGAACAGGTATAGCCCCTGAGCCGGGGTTAAACCCAGAAAGGCCTGTCCCTATGGGCAGAAGTGCAAGGCTGATCCCCTTCCAAGGTCTCACCTAGAGGCCTCAGTCAGGGACTCCCCTAAGGGGGGGGTGGGGGGTGGAGTGGAGCAGTCATAAACTCTGTGTGATTGGTTGAGTGCAAGTAGCCAAAGTGCAACCCGTCTGTGTGGTTCCTTGGCTACAATGACGGAATACTTAGGTAAAATGGTGAATTCTCATAATGAGCCAACAGTCTTAGCATGTATGTTAACGGGTTTTGTTTTTTTTTTTAAATGAGATCTGGTATGCAGGAGTGTATAATTGTGTCTGGTACCAAGTCATACGGCTTAAGGAGCCGATCCTCACTGCTGGTGCAGAGTGGACTCCTGGTTTGAAACTCTCCAGACCTAAGAAATGCTTAAAAATTCTCACAAGAGAAACAGCAAAGTCTGGACTCCATCTGTCTGTTGTGAACACACAGTCATGGGTGGTCTGCTGGCCAACTGGACAGGTGGACCCAAGAGCACAGTAACCCAACACTCCTAGCAGCTGCCAAGAATCTTTTATAGGGAGTCTTCGACCCTATGTCTCCTGCACTCACCTCCGCCTTCACTTTGAGATACCCTTCTGCTTTATTCTGGGTGCGCACATCAGGGGATGGTAGACAGGGAACAATTTCCTAAAAGTGCCCCATCTGTTTCTGTTAAGGTTAACCTCTGTATCTAAAATAAAATATAGGCCTCAATCTGAAAGAAAAGCGTTATAAAGCATAATTCTAACTGGTCTCTATATGGGTACCCTCTTATGACATCAAAGGAAATGGTGTTTTACTGTAATACAGCTTGGCCAATGTACGATCTAGATGATGGGAAAAAAATAACATTTGAATGGATCTTTAAAATTATTATACCATCTTACAGCTTGAATTATTAAACCACTGTGTCAAATTGTCTATTTATTTGTAAAATCACTATGTTTTTGTCCTGTATTTGTGTTTAAGAAACAGAAAACAACCTGGAATTCCAAGAATATGTAAGTTATATCGCGTATATGTACGATAATACACTTATACCACTAATATGAAAGCCAGGCAGAGGAAAAATGAATACAGATGAATATTAGATAAAAACAGTTCTAAGCAGGCCTGTACATGAAATATACAAAGGGATATGAATGGTTACTTTTTGTCAAATACAACTTTTGGTACACCAGCAGCTGCCATTAGAGAAAATTATAACTTGACCTAGTGAACCTGCCCGGCCATATTCAGCCGCTGAGGAAAAGCAGTTTGGAAGTGATTTCTCTATACCATACCCTTCAAGGGACCCATTTTGGTAGAAGGCTACCTGGAATACAGGCAACGCAATACCCCCTCTGCAGATGCCCATAGAATTGAATCCGGATGAGCAAGCTGCAGGATATTACTGGGCACACACGTCTTTCTCTATCTTGGACTTGTTAAATAGGAAAAATTCAAATCCTTCTTATTGAGATGTTGTTGTTCAGTGCTGTTGGGTCGGTTCTGACTCATGGTGACCATGTGTGGGTTTTCCGAGGAGCGGCTGATGGGTTTGAACTGCTGACCTTGTGGTTCAGACAGACTTGGTGGTCCAGCACATTGATCCACAATGCCACACCAGGATAACCCAACCAAAATAACAAATTTAATAACCACTATTTTTGCTATCCATCATCCTAATTGGGCAGCTATTCAGGCTCTGTTGACGATGCTCCTGACCAGCAGTGAAAAAGGCTGGTCTGAGATAAGACATGGGAGGAAACAGCTCGCATTCATGGAGAAAAACCTGAATGGGGCCCTTGCCCTAGTCAAGACAATTCCTCTAGCTGACACAAACTGAAATCTAAATGGGCCTGCCACACTGGAGCACTATAAAGGGTGCATTCTCAGAGGTCTGAGAAAGGGAGTTCCTAAACAAAAGAACTTAAACATGGTACCGGCAGTTCAGCAGAAGCCAACTGAGGACCCCTCTGAATTCTTTAAATGAATCTACCAGGCTTACTGTAACTACAGAGACCTTGATCCTGAGAGCTCAGCAGATATCTGAATGGTTAACATGATTTTTATCTCCCAAAGCACCCAGGATGTTAGAAAGAAATGGCAGAAATTCAACAGGGCAATTGGCTTGAATCCATCCCAACTGGTGGACATCACCTTTGAGGTATTTAACAGCTGAGAGCATGAGAAGTCTCAGGTTGTAACTGTCTTCCTAAAAGACAACTAGAGGTAAACCTGTGGGACCCCAGGGAGGACCCCTGAAAGGAATGAGGGCCTTAAGCAAGGACTGATGTATTTATGCAAAAACCTGGACACTGGAGAAATAAATGCCCAAATCTCAGGAGAGGATCTAGCAGAAAAAGTCAACCAACTCAACAGAACAAGCTTCATTGTCTGCAGAAGACTAATGGTATCAGGGGATAAGGGGACCCAACATGATTTGGCATCAACCTCTGCCACCCCTATTGCCCCCACCCCGTAATGGTGACTGAGATCTCAGAGAGACCTGAGAACCAGTTCTTCCTAAAACCCCTGGACTGCTTCATTGCTAAAAAAAAAAAAAAAAAAAATAGCTGACTTGTCCCCTTACTGGGCCAGGAACTGTTTCCAAAGTTGCATGTTCAAACAGCTTTCTGAAACCAAAAGTCTTAAGATGGCAGTTCCTCATGAACATGCCTGGCAATTACTGACTCAAACTGAGGAAGCCAGTCATATTGGCCTGAGGAGATGACAATCAGGTAAACACCCCATATAGACTAGTGGAATTCCGGGGAGAGCCAACAAGCATCCTCCAGTCGAGGTCTGATTGAAGCCTGGAAACTGACCATCTCACAGAAACCAATATCCTCTCAGAAAAGAGGCCGAGAAATTCACTCTGGCCAGCTCGTCCCTGTCCCCATCAAGCCGTCTCCCTGTTGCAAAAGAAGGGAAGTCTATGGCTCACAACAAGATGGATAGGCAATACCAGGTTATTTTACTGGACAATCTGAATATTACCCTGTGAATTATGGGGCGACTAAATCTGCCATCCTCCCCTGATGTAGAAACTGGAGGGCTGAACCATGATTGTGTAGAAATCATTGACCAAGTATTCTTCAGCCAACCTGACTTGTTTGACTCTATCTGGTGGACTAGATGTTATTCCTGAACAGAAGTAGTTACATGGAAAAAGGGACTCAGATAGCAGGGTGTGTGATAGAGATCTTATAAGACTGGGTAGAGGCAATAGCCCTCCTGCCGGGGATCTCAACTCAAAAAGCTGGACTGATTGCACTGATAAGGGCATTAGAAATGTTGGCAAGAAAAACTGAATGTGTACCCAGAGGACTTTAGTAGAACTGAGGCAGAAGGATTGGAGAGAAGAGTTAAAGGATTAAAAATATATGACAATGGAATTGTTCTGGTTCTGAGAAGTTAAAAGCTAAAAAGTAAATAACTTTTTAATAGAATGGTTCTGATCCAGTGAAAACTAGCACCTGCTCTTCTTAAATGAATCCATGAGATGACCCACTACAGGAAAGAGGCCCCTGGCTTGGTTCATTAGCCCTGGCTCTGGGGCAAGAAATTAAAAAAAAAAAAAATCAGGAGGTTAGTTCTGTTACCTTCCTCAAGAACAATCCCGACAGGCTGTCCTGCACCAATATCAATGTAAACAACCCCCTGAAAATTAACAAGTTGATTTCATGCAGATGCCCCCAAGAGGGGGAATTAAATATTTGCTGGTTTTATTTTTGTAGACACCTTTTCTGGTTCAGTAGAGGTTTTCCCCCACCAGAACTAAGAACTTCAGGAATAGTGAAAATTCTCTTGAAGGAGATTACCTCCAAGTTTGGACTTCTAGAGAGTTCAAAGTGACAGTGGAGCAGCAAACACCTACAGATAAAATGGAGATTGCATTCAACATGGAGGTTCGAGACAATGAACCATACACTAAAGAGACATGACAAAACTGTCAGGAAATGTATCTACCTTGAGACCAGGTGTTTCGAATTCAGGTAGCCCCCAAAAGTGGGCTAATATTTAGCCCTTATAAAGTTGCATACAGTAAACCTTCCCAGGCAGAATCTGGCAATAGAAGACCTTGTGAAAATGCAGAAAGTTGCCTATGTACCTGTGCAAACCTGAAATGGGTGGAACCCACAGAGTCTATGGGGAGGGTAGCCCTTCACATTTAAAGGGTTCAAGACCCTTGTGGATGGGGTCCTGTTTCATTTGGAATTTACATAATCAGTCCATGCCTCCTCCTACTAGCAATCAGGGCCATGGGAACTGCCATTAAAACAATAATCAATTGAAAAGGGTACCAACAATCCAAATCAATACCAAAATACCATTCCTTATGCAACATTCAGATGATTTCCCTGGGGAAAAGGACCCAAAGGGCATCAAGGGGGAAATGAACAGGAAATGGTAAAATCAATCACTGCCCTCTCAGCCCAGGAGACAAGATAAAATGCTAATCAGGTTACTGAATGGGACCAATCTACCTACCCCCACACCCCCCCCCACCCCTTCCTCTAACAGGTCTGCAGCCTGGCCCCTCCCCAACTCTGACCCCATATATGCTCATGTTGAGCTCCATTCCGTGGGGCTTAGAATCTGGAGAAATTAGCTCCTTTGAGTCAGCCGGTTTAATAAAATCTGAAACTTTGCTTCACCTCTCTGAGTGGCCTCCGTTTCTTTGACTACAGATCAAGAGCTGTTGTGACACTCTCGTATCTAAAACTGCTGTAACACCTTCACTGTAGCACTTGTTGTTGTTGTTGTAGAGTGCCATCGAGTTGATTCTGACACACAGCGACTCTATATAGGGTTTCTAAGGAGCAGCTGGTGAGCTTGAACCGCTGCCCTTGCAGTTCAAACGGCTTTGCAGTCTGACACATTAGCCCACAGCGCCACACATTAGCACTCTTTATTATCCCTAGATTGTAAATTCTGGTTTCACTTTCATAGTTCTTGTAGCTGTACATAACAGGCACCCAAAACACCACTGTTGAATTTATTCATCAATTCATCTTGGTAATAGGGTAGTTTTGCCAGATGGTTCAAAATCCATTGGTCGAGACATGCTTTCCAATAGTGCAGTTTGCATTTCCTCCATTTTTCTATCAGATTTTATCTTAATTATGACTCCCATTGATAAAAAGAGCATTACTCAAGTTTGCTCTTTTTCATCTTTTTCTGTGCTTTCATTCTTCTTCAGATAAATGGATTTAATCTTTAGATATGTTAATATATTTGATAAGCTTTGTATAATGTTAACAACCTGCTTGCAATTATGTCTCTTAAAAGCAATTTTAATGTACTCTCTTTGGTTTGAGCTCTCAGTAAAAACACATCCCCTTTTTGTTTAATGTTCCTTTCCTGATGTACAATAAAACAAATGTGTTTTCCATCTTTTGGTTTCAACTTATGTAGTTTTTTAGCAGGAGTGTTGCTTATACTTGGGGGAAAAACAGTGATTTCAGGAAAAAGGTGATACTGTAATACAGAGATACTAAGAAGAGGGACAAGGTCGATTCATGACATTATTTTTAGATAGTTAAAATACAAAAAAAAAAAAAAAATCATCTTGTTGTTATCCAAAACATATCTGAAGACTACCTCAATTTATAAAACATCCATTCATCATTCCTGGTACAGCTCAGTGCACTGCAATTGCCTTCAGAGATCAACTGTGCTAAATTGTTCTTATTATGGTCACCACTGTTACCTAATCCAAAGTGCACGTTTCAGTCCTTCCTGCCTTTGACCTGACTAGCAAATACTTCCCCTTTTAAACATTTACTTCTGTTCTCTCCTTTGTCTCCTCTCACCCTGTGGTCAAACCTCCTAAGTCACCTTCCTCTCTTCACTCATTGCATTACATTCCTTACAGTTCTTTCTGGCCCTCTCCCTTCCTTTGTGTGGATGGTGATTTCTTTACTACTTCGGACTTTCTAGGCAGTCTTAGGAGATCTTTCGCTTGCTTCCATTATAACAATTATTGTATTAGCACTGTTTCATAGTTACTTGAATATCTGTTTCACTAAATTATACACTGCTTCATGGTAGAGACTGTATCATTTTGAGTCCCCAGCATATAAAACAGGCCTGCACACAGTAGGTAAATAATAGTTGATAAGTTAATGCTGCATATACAGGAAGTTAATTGGGTTATGGTTCAAATTTGCTTTCTTATTAATCTAAAAAATGCACTAAACGAAATAATCACATTTTAAAGGAGCCTTGAAAGATTTAAGCCTCTAATAAAATATTAAATTAAAATCTTATAATAGCAAAAAAATATACCTGATTTTTAAAGAAATGGTAGCAATAGTGATGAAAGATATTCATTTGGAAAGTAGGCATGTATAGGACTTTATTTTAAAATTATTTGTTTAAGGAGCATGAAATAATGTTCTAAAGATACTGTTTAATTATTGAATTATAAAAACAATGTTTGTCCTACAAAGAAATGCCATTACTGTGTTTTCCTATAAGGGAATGTGATTTTAAAAACATGAATCATTTAATTATTCTTATTTTTTATATTAATTTACAAGTAGAGATGATCTTCAGGAGATTAAGTACCATGACTAATCATCATTTTATTTAATTCAATTTGAGCAGATATTTCTTGTTTACCTATAAAATACTTGTAAACACAAAGGCAATGATCTACTTTGAGTGAAATAGACATTGTACTGGTTTCAGCACTGTTCTGTTTCCCTAAGATACTTTTAATATAGTCATGCACTTCTAAAAATTTAAAACTGGTATATAATATCGATATATAATTTGGGGAACCTGCTTTCCCGAGGAAACCAAGTGTGAAGACTGCGGACACGCTGCTAGTCTAAGCTCAGAGTAACTCTGATTTGACTTTAATAAGAGATTATTTCAACTGATATTAGGGAAACATCATACCACAAGCACTGTTGTAATTTTTATCTCTAGTTTGGAAATCAGAAAAAAGTAAAGTTGCTTTCTGTATATGTAAGGCACAGATGATAAAGAGTTAGTGCAGGTTCAGTGATTAAATAGCCTCCTTTTGGTTTAATGAAACTCACCTCATAAAACCAAAATAATGGAAAAAGTCTG
Source organism: Chrysochloris asiatica (assembly GCF_000296735.1). Lineage (NCBI taxonomy): Eukaryota > Metazoa > Chordata > Mammalia > Afrosoricida > Chrysochloridae > Chrysochloris > Chrysochloris asiatica. Next base: position 3,415,569 of record NW_006408595.1, read on the forward strand.
GACTGGGAGTTTGAGAACCCCATGTCATATGCCTTTTAATGATGACTTCGGGAAGTTTATTTCACTCTTCTGAACTTCTATTTCCATTCCTCCAGGCAACAAATATACGTTGAGTGGCTGCTCTGTGTCAGGGTCTGTATTGGAGCAGGCTTTGAAGAAAGCCCATGACTTTCTCAGGGAGCGTGCAGGCATCAGTGAATTATTTCTGAGAAGTAGGCTACATGGAATAGTGTTCTAAGGGCTATGTATACTTACGAATTTTTGCTTATCTCCAATCACTTCACCGAATTAAATTTGAATTTTCTTCTTTTGTTTTACCAAATGAAACATTTTTACCTAATATGCCTTGGAGGCCAGGATGGCTAAGCTTCGTCTCTCATACTTTGGACATATTGTCCGGAGGAAACAGTCGCTGGAGAAGGATGTCATGCTGGGTAAGGTGGAGGGTCAGAGAAAAAGAGGAAGACCCCCAACGAGATGGATCAGCCAGGTGGCATCATTGATGGACTCATGTGTGGCAGCGGTAGTGAGGTTGGCCCAGGATCAGACATTGTTTCGTTCTGCTGTGCATGGGGTCACTATGAGTCGGTTCTGACTCGATGGCACCTGACAACAACAATGCATTATTGTTATGTGTTGTTAAAGTCTAGCACCCTAAATAATTTTTATAGTACAGAGTATACAGTTGTATTTTGGAAATATATTTATCTTTATAATGGAATATCTATTTACTGTATAAATTATGAAAATGCAGGAAAATATAAAGACTATAAGTATTACTAATAATTCCTCTGCAGAGGAAGAATTCCACTGTTTCCACCTGGGTGCATCTTATCTACTTTCTGTAATTTTACTAGGTGTGTACTTTTCTGGTTATTTCTACAAAATTTAGCTCCAAATTCTGGAATTATATATTGTGAACAATTTTTATTTCTTCATATATGTGAACTCACACACACATTTTAATGCTTTCTTCGCCAACTTAGTGAGTAAAAATAGTTCATTGTTTTATTAATTTATTACTCTGAGCAACAGTAAAGTTGAATATATATTTTAAAAAAAAATGAGTACTGAACCATTCCTCCTACAACACTCTTCTCAGCTGGGTTCAGTAATTCATTGCAGTGACCACACAAAACTCAGACACCACACTCTCAGTTATGAGGTTTATTAGGGCAGTTAACAGGTCAGAAATGTTCCAGGCACAGTTCCTGCCATCAGGACAGCTTTTCCTCTGCTGTGCCCATAGGCAAACCTCTCTGGCTCTCGACCACTTGGCCTGGCCTCTTCCCTGATCTAGAGTGTTACAAACCTGAGAACAGGGCATCTGATAAATGTCAACATCACTGTAGCCTGAAGGCACTCAGCCCTACTTCTGTGGGTCAGCAAACCAAGCTTTCCCAATTAAATGTCTGGAGGCACCCCACTCTGCAAGCCAACCTTCTCCATAGACAGGAAGATGCCCTGTCTCATGTTCTGGTTCTTGGTTCTGCTGCTGCTGTTCTGCCACTCCTCTAGTGTCACAGCTTTCTGCCCCTGTGTCAATGAGGCCCAATGTGCAGAGTTCTCAGGATCCAAAGGATGTGACTCCACTCTTCTGCTTTGATGGTTGTGAGATCCCCACTCCTACTTCTAAGATGGCTCTTTTATGCATTTATTTTGTAAGTTTTTATTGTGAGGTTTACATGGAAGAATATCAGTTTTACATTCATCCTATTGTATTTCATTTCATTGCAATGATTACAATGCCCTCATGCATTATCAAATAACCAAAGGGTACACCCCACAGGCCCACCCCCCTGGCCTCCAGCATACAGCTCTTCTTCCTCCCTGAGTTCAGTGTCCCCAGCCGCTCCATCTGTCCACATCATCTTCTCTGTCTCCATCCCTGGCATTCCTGCCTCTCTGGGTAGGGTCCCGCTCTCTGCTCTTCTCACTTGACGGTCCCAGGGACCTCCGCTCCTGGGCTGCAAAATCAATCTCTCCCCTCCTTTTGTCAAAAAACATCTACCTCTATATTTCCTACCCTCTATATATCGTCCCCTTCCTGCCTCGCCTCCTCTCATCCCATAAATCCTGGTTATCAGTCAGTCCTGATGGTAATTATTCACTATTGTACCACAAGAGTCTTATCCCCATTTCCTTTCGCCAGTCTGGTCCCAACAGATTGCATATCATTCGGTGGAGATACTACCTTCCCCTGCCCCATCGGGACCTAGGCTCCCTCTTGAAACTTGTAAGCTAGTCACTTCTTGCCTTATAGGTCCCCCCATTTTGGGTAGCCAATGTCTAAGTTGCCCATCCCCGTCAACCTTGTGTACCGAGGGGGTGGGAGTGATCTTCGCTGTAAAGATTTGTTCCTTTTTTTGAGCTATTACATCCATAAGTATAGGTAAATTTCATCAAATTGTAGAAGGTTACTCTTTCTCCCGCCGCCCCCCCCCACCTCTTCTTTTTTCTTCTAGTCAAGTTCTGATCATCCAGCCATCAAAGCCAGGTCAAGTGGGTACTCTGCAAGTATGGGTGTTCTTATTCATCTCTCCTCACTTCATTTCAGCTGGATGCTTCACTGTCCACTCTAGTCCTCTGTGGCCATGTCACTGCCTCTGGGCCCAGGAGTCCCTGGGTCTTGCTGTACTGCTGGCCATCCAGGTCTCCACCAGGGTTCACAGAGGTCTATTGAATGTGGTTGGACTTAGCTCGCAACTTAATTGTTGTTTTTTCCTCCTCTTGCCCTTATCAGTAACCAATGTGGTCACCAGCCAGACCACCTGCCTGCTCATGTATACCCCTTGAGTCTCTGTCTTGGAAGGCAGTTTGCTCTGAGGGGTCCCGACCACTTGCCTTGATGGCTCCTGGGTGAACAGCTTATTTGTTCTTGCAGTAATCAATCAGACTACTGTTATTTTTTTCGGATTTTTCCTACCAGTCTTTCTTTCACGATGTATCTTCTGTTCTTCTGGCCACTCCAGGCTGGTCTGCTTGTCCTTTCCAGTGGAAATTTCCTTCCACAGATGATTCTGGATGGGTTTCTGGATTCCACCTATGGACTTATGCAATGTAAAGGCTCCACAGGAAGTATCTTTTCATTGGGCAACTTCTAGCTCCCTTTAAGGTATTCCAGTCAGTTGTAGGATGAAGACAGACTTACAAGCTTTCTGTAGTGATGTTTCTTGCTATTCCTTTCTCTCTCCCTCTAGTATCTATTTTACAATGTTAGACAAGGGAAACCAAAAGACAGCCAACCTTCTTAACATTATTCCCCTGTTTTACCCCTTCAAACCGTGCCTTAATCCCTGTATCCCGGAGCCCTGTAGTTCCAAGGTTGTGCATAACTCATCTTTTATTACTTCTGTCCCACTTAGCCCATGCGAACCTGCCTAACTATTCTCCCATCAGCCTTGTTCTTCCATTCCCCTCCCCCTTCTTGTGGATTGTCCTCTCCCGCACCCCACACCCCAGCACCCAAGCTATCCTGTGTCTATTCCCTACCCTGTGCTCTATCGTCCCCTTCATGCCTCGCCTCCTCTCATCCCATAAATCCTGGTTATCAGCAAATATATACATAGTCCCCCCCTTTTAGGGTGGGTTCTTTTTCTTAGTCTTTTACAATAATGGTCCTATGCAGAATTTCTCCATTTGTGACTGACTAATTTCACTCAGCATAATGTCCTCAAAGTCCATCCATGTTATGCGGTAGCTTGCAGCTTCCTTGTTGTTCTTCAGGGCAGCATAGTATTCCATTGTGTGTATGTACCACAATTTGTTTATCCATTCTTCAGTTGATGACCTGGTCAATTTCTTCTTTTGTTATGGGTCTGTTCAGGTTTTTTACTTCACTCTGTGTAAGTTTAGGTAGGTTGTGTTTTTCTAAAAATGTATCCACCTCTTCTAAATTTTCGAATTTGTTGGAGTACAGCTCTTCTTGATTTCATTTGGTTCCATTGTGACATCGCCCATGTGGTTTTTAATGCGAGTTATTTCTGTCTTCTTTCTTTTCTTTTGTTAGGTTTGCCAATGGTTTGTCAATTTTATTAATCCTTCCAAAGAACCAGCTTCTGGTCCTGTTGATTCTTTCTATAATTTTTCTGTTTTCCATCTCATTTGTTTCTGCTCTGGTCTGTAGGGAAACTACAGTTTCCCTCTGTTGGTGTGTCTCTAATTGTTGGAGATGCTGTGCTAATGTGTTCATTTTGGTTCTTTCTTCTTTTTGGATGTGCCCATTTATCATAATAAATTGTCCTCTCAGCACCGCTTTCACCGTGTCCCAAAGATTTTGGTGTGTTGTGTTTTCATTTTCATTTGTTTCTAGGAATCTTATGATTTCACGTTTAGTTTTTTTCTTTTACCCAGTCGCTTTTCAGCAGGGTGTTATTCAGTTTCCATGTATTTGACTTTATTTCCTTGGTCTTCTTATTGTTGATTTCGAGTTTTATAGCATTGTGGTCTGAAAAGATGCTTTGTAGTATTTTGATATTTCTAAATTTATGGAGGCTTGCTTTGTGGTCTAACACAAGGTCAAAACTGGAAAACGTTCCATGTGTACTGGAGAAGTATGTATATTTTGCTGTTGTTGGGTTGAAGGCTCTGTACACATCTATGAGGTCAAGTTAGTCAATTGTGCTGTTTAGTTCCTCTTTAACTTTGTCAAGTTTTTTTCTGATTAACTTTGTCAAGTTTCTTTCTGATTGTTCTGTCCCTTTTTGAAAGTAGTATATTAAAATCTCCCACTGTGATTGTAGACTAATCTATTTCTTTCTTCAATTCTAGTAGGGTTTGCTTCATATATCTTGGTGCTTTTTCATTGGGAGCATAGATATTTATTATGGTTATGTTGTCTTGCTCAATTGACCCTTTGATCTCTTATGCTGGTTTTTGTCTTAAAGTTTACTCTATCAGAGATTAACATTGCCACTCCTGCTTGTTTATTGTTGCAGTTAGCTTGGTATACTTTTATCCATCCTTTAACTTTTAGTCTGTTTTTGTCTGTGTGTGTAAGGTGTGTCTCTTGCAGGCAGCAAATTGAAGGGTCTTGTTTTCTTATCCATTCTGCCACTCTATGTCTCTTCACTGGTGCACTCAATCCATTGACATTCAGTGTAATTATCGATAAGTATGAATTAATTTCTGCCATTATGTTAATTTTTTGGTAGTGCTGTTCGTTGCTTTGTTCTTCTTGCCTTCTTGTGTTGAGTTTGTTTTCTGTGTGTGTGCTATTTGTTGTCATTTTTTTCTAAGTTTTCATGTTTGCTTGTTCTTGGAAGTTCATTTTCATGGTAAGTTGTGAAGTATTAACTTTCTTTAGGGTTACCTTGTAGTTTATTAACTTTTCTCTACATTTAAGACAATCTATTGTAGCCTGTGATCTCTCTGGCCTCCTCACCACCTGGATCTCTGTTCCTACATTTTTCCCTTCTTTAACATTGATATTATTTTGATCTTTGGTTAACCTCCCAGCTCCTTTGAATTCGTTGTTGTAGTTTTTTTCTGTTCTGGATTATGCTATTCGTTGTCTGAGTTTCAGGCGTTGTTGCCACTCCTATCCATCTCTGATTTTTGTCTGTTCTTGTTGGTTTTCAGTCCAAAAAACTCCCTTTAGGATGTTTTGAAGTGCTGGATTGGCTTTGACAAAAATCTCTTAGCTTCTGTTTATCCTGGAATGTTTTGATTGCACCATCATATTTGATTGACAGTTTTGCTGGATAGATGATTCTTGGTTGACATTTTTTTTTTCTTTTAGGGTTTTGTATATGTCTTCCCATTGCCTTCTTGCCTGCATGGTTTCTGCTGGTAAGTCAGAGCTTAATCTGATTTGCTTGCCTTTTTAGTAACACTTCTCTTTTCCCTGGCCACTTTTAGAATTCTCTCCTTGTCTTTGATTTTGGAGAGCTTGATTATTATATGTTCTGGTGATTTTCTTTTGGGGTCTATCCTTTCTGGGGTACATTTGGCTTCTTAGATGTTTATCTTCTCATCTTTCAAGATGTTAGGGAAAGTTTCTTCTAGAAGCTCTTCAACTATCTCCTCTGTGGACTTCTCTGATTCTTCCTGTTCCGGAATGCCAATAATTCCTTAGTTGTTCCTCTTCATGGTATCCAGCATGAATCTTAGACTCTGTTTAGTTTATTTTATCCTTTTTTCTGCTTGCTCTTCTATCTTAGTAGTGTTGAGAGATTTGTCTTCCAGCTCACTGGTTCTGGTTTCAATCTCTTCTATTCTGCTCCTTTCCCATTTCAGTGTATTGTCCATTTCTGATATTTTATTATTAATCATCTGGACCTCTTTTTGCAGGTTTTGAATTGTTTCTAGTGCTGAATCAATCTTGTTTGATTGCTCTTTTAGTACTTTCCTGACTTCTTTCTTGTTTTCCTTCACCCCTTTCAGAGCATTTGAATTTGTTTCTGTATCATTCTTCAGAATTCCTTCTCAGGCAAATCCAAAACCTGCTGTTTGTCTTCTGGAAAGCCTTTGTCTATGTCCAGCTCCTTTGTCTCTGTTACTTTTTTCTTTTTTTGGACATGTTTTGAGATCTTTTGTTGTGTTTTATTGGTCGTTTCCAGTAGTTATGTGAGTTTTTAAATGCTTAAATGGATGTTTGTTGCTGTGCTATTAAGCTTACTGGGTGTCTCCTGGTGGATGTGATCAGGAGATAGGCTTCCCTTTCACATGTAATGCTTAGCAGTTTTTATTGACTCTTGTCTCAATGGTAGGATATTATGGGGTATGCTTGTAGCTTGGTTATATGGCCATGATTGCTGTCTCTTCTTGGGTAATGTAGGGAGAAAAAGCTCCCACCTCCAGGAAAAGTATGTTATCAAAAAGACCAAAAACAGAAGCAATATAAAAGCAGAGACAAAAACCACCACTTTGAAACAAAAATAAAACTGTGGCCGACTGGCCAGTTGCCTTGCTACACAGTCAGTGTGTGTGTACCATAGAAACCTCCAGAAGTGGGTTGTGGTGTCCGCTTGCTCAGACCCTTCCTCTAGTTACCACTGTAGAGGTGCATAGATAGATATTGAGAAGTTAATGGGAGAAAGATTGTCTACTATTTTTGTCTCTGAAGGTAAACTAGATATCTGCATGTGCACAGCATAATTTTCGAGATAGTCATGCCCTTTTATGTTGGGCTTTTACAGATTGTTCATATGGTTTGTCTGTCAGGCCTCACAGGCCTGCTTTTTTATTGCCAGATATGCTGGAGTAAATGGTCCTGTACAAGTTAATTTTAGGGCTGCACCCCAGAGGCTGATGTCATAAGCAGCCTCCAAAGAATTTGCCCTTAGGTCTGATAGGGCTCTATCTCTCTGTGCTGTGGGAAAAACTGTGAGCTCAACGCTGGACCCCTTTTCTGGGGGTGTGCACCTACCCACCTGAAGGCATACAGGCTGGGCAAAGAAGGCGTGACAGGGAAGAGGAAGAAAAAATGTGTAGAATCACCTGACACCTCCTTTTGCAAATGTCACTGCACCACTTTTAGTGCCTGTTCCCTGTGCCCCGCCCTCTGAACTCCGCAGGGTGGGGTGGTCTCAGAGGGAGTCCTGCAACTAGAGTGATTCCTAAATTGCAGTATTTTCCTTTATACCATGATTTTTTCACTGGTGTGTGCGGGAAACTAACACCTTACACTCTATGCTAGGTCCAGAGCTCTGGTGCTATTCCTTCAGAGCAATTTCTGTGGGTTTTCAGTCCCTCCCCCATGGAGCCTTTCCTACCTGACTCTACCTCAGCTATCGCCAGAACTGGAAGTGAGATGGCTCTTTTAAATCCACCTTAGAGTTCCAAGTTTTTACAATTACAATGTAAAAGCAATTACAATTGAATAACATCATCCTGTGAGCATCCCATTTTTTCTTATCTAGACCAATCAGGAAAAAGTTGTTTGACGGGAGTTATAAGAACTATGGGTAGAAAATCCATATGAGTAATCTACTGCAGTGCAATACAATTAATTATTTTAAATTATGAAATATGTCACAAATACAGATAAAATGAAAAATATAGGCAACAATGAACGTCTATGTACTTATCAACAAGCTTGAGAAAAAAAAGAATTAACAAATAAAATTGTGGCTTTTAATATAGTCCCCCTAGATCTATTTCTATTTTCCTCTCCCCAAAAGAAAATACTAGGCAGAATTGGATAGATACTGTTCCCACAGGTAAGTTTATACTTCTAATATATACTTGTATATCTATAATGAATATACAACTTTGCATTTTTGTTAGCATTAGAATATTAATGTCATGTTACATATTTGTTGCTGTTGTTAAGCGCTGTCAAATCGATTCCAAACCATAGCGACCCTGTACAGGGTTTCTGAGGCTGTAAATCTTTATGGGAGCAGAAAGCCTCATCTTTCTCCTGCAGAACAGCTGGTAGTTTTGAACTGCTGACCTTGTGGTTCGCAGACCGATTTGTAACCACTACACTACGAGAGCTCCTTATTGTATGAATTTGTTGTTGTTGTTGTTGTTAAGTGCCGTTGAGTCGGGTCCGACCCATAGCGACCCTGTACAGATGTGATGGTAAATCAAGAGTATTGCTACAAACTCAGAAACCATTATTCAACAAAATTATCAAAATGTGAAGCTATTTTTTCTCAATATTTCATCTGTCTAAATTCATAAGGAGTCCTGGTGTAGGTGCTGTGGATTAATGTGCTGGACTGCAAAGTCAGTGGTAAGCACGAGGTAGTTAGTTCAAGCTCATCAGCAGCTCCTCAGGAACCTTATACAAGGTTGCTACGAGTCGGAACCGACTCAATGGCACTTAACAACAACAACAAGGTTCATACACTTCTGAAGCCCTGTTTCCATCTCCCGAGTCCATCCTCAAAGAATTAAGCATTTTTCAATTTTGTTGTTTTTAAGTGATGTCAAATCAGTTTGGACCCAGAAAAACCCTGTTGAGGGTTTCCAAGGAGTCAAATGGAAGTTTTGGCACCCTAAATGGACTCAAATCTTACTCCTTTTAAATGTTCTTTGAGTTTGGAAACAAAAAGAAGTGTGAAGGGACAAGATTAGGCCTGTAGGTTGGATAGGATAAGGCTTCCTAATGAAATTGTCATAGAACACCCTTGTAACCTTCAAAGAATGAGCAGGTGGGGAAAATGCCTCAGCAAAATTTTCCTGACCTTTCCCTCACTAATGCAATTTTCAACATTCTTTAAACATCTTCCTAATAAGTCCCTGTGATTGTTCTCTGTCAAGAAAAATCTATCGAGATTACCCTTTTGAAGTCCCCAGTAATAGTCACCACAGTCTTTTGAGTTGACATCTCTGCTTTGAATTTAACTGGTCCAGCAGATAGCCAATGAAACCACTGTTTTGATTGGACTATTTTTTGAAGGCAAATTAATGAGACTGAGATAAGTTTATCATTGACAGAACTCATCTGTAAGATTCACTGATCACAGAGACATGTTTAGACATGTTTTATTTGAAATAAACCTGTTCATGTATAAACTAGAACTTTAGTAGCATTATTTTTTTTAATTTACCCTCATATATAATCTTATTATAGCCATTAGTTGTCTGTTAACTTGGTTGATGGAATATTTTGTGTAGTGTATTGAATTTTGAAGTGTTTTAAAATGTAATTTAACAACCTTTTCTCTCTTGGATTATGCTTTTCATGTCTTGTCTTCCCCTACAGGTAAAAAACTAAATAAAACAAAGTTTCTTATGTTATTTCCCAACCATTTCAAAGTTTCATTTTCATATAAAAATCTTTAATTTGCCTGGAATTAATTTTTTAGTATGGTGTGAGGTAGGGGTATGATTTTGTTACCGAATAGTCCCTTCTTTTGCCATTGGTACATAATGCAATGTATTTCATATATCTTCCATTGGTCATTTCTTATTAACTGTGCTGATAGCATGCCAATTAATGTCTACAGTTTCACAGTAAGACTTAACAAATTCCTTCATATTAGGTCACCAGGCTGAGGGTATCGGTAGAATCTGAAATCCAAATCCCGTTTGGTACACACTGGCATGGGGCTATGTATGCCTGGAAGGAGATGCATATTTTCCTAATTCGCACAAAGACATTGTCAGCTGTGTAAACTGTATGTCTCCAGGGCAGTTTTTCCTCCTGTACAAAATTGATAAATACTGGCTAGAAGAGGCCCTGAGTCAGTCTACTAGAAGCATTTGTGGAGTTGTTTTTTCCCTTCAGTGATTTATAGTAGTGTTTTAAAGGTTAAGGCAAATTGCTTTTTTCTCATACACATTGCAATGTTTTTTTTTCTTCAGGTTTCTATTTGCCTTTTTGTTTCACATAGGTTTTATCTGGACAGAAAATTTTAAATTTTATGAAGTCACATATATCAAAGATTTGTAATGTTTTCTTGGTTTTATGTGCTCCTCATCCCAAGATTAAGGAGCTCTGGTAGCGTAGTGATTACAAATCGGGCTATGAACCACAAGGTCAGCAGTTCAAAACTACCAGCTTTTCTGCTAGAGAAAGGTGAGGCTTTCTGCTTCTGTAAAGATTTACAGCCTCAGAAACTCTGTACAGGGTCGCTATGAGTCGGAACCAACTCCAAGGCACTTAACAACAACATACCAAGATTATGTAACTATTTTTTAATTATGTATTTTCTCCTCAACGTTCTTGTCATTTAATTTTTTAAACTGTCTGGAATTTGTTTAGGTGTTTGCTGTGGTCTTAGGCTGGGTTGTCTAGAGAAGCAAGCTCAGTGAAACGTATATATGAATTTATGATGGTGGTGGTTTTGTGTCATCCAACTCATAGTGACACTGTGTATGGTTTGTGAGTCTATAAATATTTACAGTAGCAGAAAGTCTCATCTTCCTCCCATGGAGCAAGTGGTAGATTCAAACTGCTGACCTTGAGGTTAACAACCCAGCTCTTAATCCACTATGCTACCAGGGCTCCTATCTGTGGCACTGTAGGATACGCACTGGACCACAAAGTCAGTTTTAACAAGGATGGTTTAAACCACAAGGTTGACAGTTCAAAGTCACTAGCCACTCCTTGGAAACCCTATACAGGGTCGCTATGTGTTGGAATCGACTTTCTAATGTTTAACAACAACAATAGTGAGGTTTATGCCAAGGAAATGGTTCACACAGTTGTAGAAGAGGACAAGTTTTAAGTCTGTGGGTGAGATGTCAGGATGAAGGTTTCTGCTGACTTGTGTTAGCTGAAGGGGATGAACCTAAGATCAGCAGATCAGACAGTGGGCTTCTGGCTACAGAGGTAAATGAATCCAAGGTCAGCAGGCAAGATGGCAGGCTTTTGATGACTTTTAGGATTGGCAGTCAATACAGCAGACTGTTGGCTCAATTCCAAAAAATTGGAGGTCAGATGATGAGCTAGATGTAGGATCCAGACCTACTACAATCAAGCAAGCTTTGTCTAAGTGTTTAATATATGGAAGCAGGCCTCACCCTCTAGGAAATTTGCTTTTAATTGACTGGCTGCTCATAGAAATGATTACATTATATTAGATCTCATCATGGGCGATTACTATGCCTTAATTGGCAAACCAATGAGAATCCTGGCCTCCTCAAGTTGACACAAAACCTTAACTACCACACTGTGCATTCACAGTGAAAGGTTTTATTATTTCTTCCCAAAATATTAACCAAAATTTCTTGCACCATTTCATTCCCCACGAAACATGATACCATAGATCTGTCCTGTAGCATTTATTTGTAGTCTTGTTAATTACTTGGAGAGGGGTGAAAAGTACTGCAATTGTAGTAAATCAATTAAACATTTATGAAAGCTATGAGAATGCTTAGCCCTATTACTGCAGGAGTTGGAACAAGGCTCTTACCAGAGAATTTATGTTCCCATGTCACTTACCTATGGTGCTGGTGGTGGTTATGTGCTGTAGAGTCGGTTCCAACTCATAGCGACCCTGCCTAAGGTTTCCTTGGTTATAAATCTTTATGGAAGCAGAAAGCCTCATCTTTCTCCTGCTGAACGGCTGGAAGTTTAGAACTGCTGACCTTGAGGTTAGTTAACCAATACCCTGCCAAAAATCCTTTCACTTACCTATAGTCTGGCTAGTATAAAGTAGACAATACATAGACAAGAGACAGAATTAGTTGTTGTTGTTAAGTGCCATTGAGTTAGTTCTGACTCATGTTGTTGTTGTTATGTGCCGTGGAGTCGGTTCTGACTCATAGTGACCCTGCACAGGGATTCCAAAGCTGTAAATCTTTACGGGAGCAGAAAGACTCATCTTTCTCCCGTGGAACAGTTGGTAGTTTCAAAAACTGCTGACCTTGAGGTTCGCAGCCCAATTCTTAACCACTATGCTACCAGAGCTCCATTCTGACTCATAGTGACACAGTATAGGATTTCCCAGGAGCGGCTGGTGAGCTTGAACACTAACCTGGCAGTTCCAATTGATTTTGCAAGGAGTTCTGGTAGCGTAGTGGTTATGAATCAGACTCTAAACCTCAAGGTCAGCAGTTTGAAACTACCAGTTGTTCCGTGGGAGAAAGATGAGGCTTTCTGCTCCTGTAAAGATTTACAGCCTCGGAAACCCTGTACAGGGTCGCTATGAGTCGG
>NW_006408595.1:3428224-3437963 GCF_000296735.1 Chrysochloris asiatica
GTTCTGACTCATAGTGACCCTGCACAGGGTTTCCAAAGCTGTAAATCTTTACGGGAGCAGAAAGACTCATCTTTCTCCCGTGGAACAGTTGGTAGTTTCGAACTGCTGACCTTGAGGTTCGCAGCCCAATTCTTAACCACTATGCTACTAGAGCTCCATTCTGACTCATAGTGACACAGTATAGGATTTCCCAGGAGCAGCTGGTGAGCTTGAACACTGACCTTGCAGTTCCAATTGATTTTGCAAGGAGTTCTGGTAGCGTAGTGGTTATGAATCAGACTGTAAACCTCAAGGTCAGCAGTTTGAAACTACCAGTTGTTCCGTGGGAGAAAGATGAGGTATTCTGCTCCTGTAAAGATTTACAGCCTCGGAAACCCTGTACAGGGTCGCTATGAGTCGGAACCGACTCCACAGCACATAACAACATTACTAAGGAAAAGAAGAAGCACTTTTTCTACCTCCAGACAGACTTTCTTTCAGAAGGGAGTTATGTTTTAATCTTTTGCAAGATAATAATCCAGTAGTTTGTGAAGGGAGACACGAAAGGAAGAGTGCCTAGGAATATGTGAGTTATTGTGTAGTCAAAAGTTAAAACAAGTTAAGAAATAAATTAGGAATGCATATACACTGTTGTTGATAATTAACTGCCAAGGAGTTGGTTCTGACCCATACATAGCAACTCTGTATAGGGGTTAGAAGGAGGTTCTGGTGAGCTTGAACCTCAGACCTTGCAGTTCAAACCAACTTTGCAGTCCAGCGCATTAACCCACAGTGCCACACCACGTACTAGGTATGGTTAAAATAAAGAATCATGGATTTGTTTTACTGTTTCCTAAGTAAATTTTAATATTTTATAAAAAGTTGTTAAGTGCTGTTGAGTTGGTTCTGACTTACAGTGACCCAGTATAGGGCTTCTGAGGAGCAGCTGGAGGGTGTGAACCACTGATCTTGTGCTTAGCAGTCTAATGCTAATGCTATAGCACCACATCAGGACCCCTTATAAATAAACCCTATGAATTTATCTCCAACAATTATTTCCCAGTTGGTATTGTTTCATCTGTATGTTTATTGATTTTTATCTCTTCCCCCACCACTGGGTTACTTTGAAGCAAATTCTAGTCATTATTTCATTTTGACTGTAAATACATAAATATGTGCCTATAAAAGTTAAACTCTTTACAACAACAAACATGCTCACTATATCAAGGTTGAATTTGAACTTTCTATCTTATTAACCTAATTTATAAAGTAAGTCTACCTCATTTTAATAAATGTGTTAGAATGTAGAGAAAAAAAAGCAACAACCCCAAATACTCAATTTAGCACATTAAAAACAAAACAAAACAAACAAACGATTATAGATACCAGTATGTGGAGCTGTGGGTTAATGCATTGAACTCCAAAATTGGTTCCAACCACAAGGTCGGCGGTTCAAGCCCACCAGCCACTCCTTGGAAACCCTACACAGACAGGGTCACTATGAGTCGGAACCTACTCGGCGGCACTTAACAACAACAACATTCATAATAATGAATTCTCTTAATACTAAGAGAACAATACTTTAAAAGTGTTCAAGAACAAAGATGTCCATTTAAGGACTAAGATGTGCCTGACCCAAGCCACGGTATTTTTAATAACCTCCTATGCAAGTGAAAGTTGAACAATGAAGGAAGACTGTAGAAGATTAGATGAATTTGAGTTATGGTGTTGGAGAAGATTACTAAAAGTACCGTGGACTGCCAGAAAAACAAACAAATCTGTGTTGGAGAAAGTAGAGGCCACGATGGGGAGACTACTCCCTCATACTTTGGACATATTGTCAGGAGGGACCAATCCTTGGAGAAGGACATCATGCTTGGTAAAGTGGAGGGTCACGAAAAAGAGGAAAACTCCAAGGAGATTGATAGTCACAGTGGCAGCAGCAATGGACTCAAGCTTAACAATGATTGTAAGGATCGATCAGAACCCGGCAGGGTTTCGTTTTGTTGGGCATAAGACAGCTATGAGTCTGAACCTACTCAATGGCACGTAACAACAATTTTTTAGTTTTTTTTTCTTTCGCCCTATCTGTTGGCCACTTCATTTACTCTTTCTCTTTAGCTTTAATAGCACAGAGAATTGGGTATTTGTATGTCTCAACTATGAGGAACTTTAATCTAAAAATTTCAAAAGGTTTCAAATAATTAACAGAAAAACACACATTTTATTCCGACCCTACAAACAGCCATAAAAATCACACACACACAATGAATTTAGGCAGGCAAATTTTGACTGATAAAAATCTTCTCTCCATCCTTGGGGGGAAATTACTCATCTCCCTATAGGAGGAGCCCTAAAGAGAATGTTTCCCTAAAAGGGGCCAAATGGGCGGTGTTCTATTTTCCCAAAGCCTTGATTTCTATTCTTAGATTTGAAGATTGGCAGCTTTCACTTTTCCTCTAGAGTTCCCAGATCTTCCCTTGGGCCGGAAGGAGTCCGGGTTGACGGGTTTCGGAGGGTGGCCAGCCGGCTGCAGCCTGCACTCCTCGCTGGCCGACGCAGGACTTCGGGCCTGGGGCACTTGGCAGAGTCCGCTGTCAGTTTCTTCCTGCTCAACTCCCGGCCTGGGCGCAGCTGCGAATAGATTGGGATCGGGTCGAGGAGGCGGCGCCTGCCCGGGGGTCCCATTTCGGCGGGCTCCGGGGTCACTGCTACCTCAGCCGGGCACTGCTGGAACCTTGCATCGGCTACCTAGTTTCGGTTCTGTCTCCTCTGAGCCTCTTAAAATGCACTGAGCTCACTCTTTTGAGCCTTGGGTGGAGGAGGAGGAAGAGGCGGAGGGCTCGGGGAGACGGAGTGGAGCGCAGGGCGGGGAGCCACCGCCTTCCTCATAAACAGGCCCCAGCGGGTGCGAGGGGGGACCTGTGGGCAGTTCTGGTTGCGGGCAGTGAACAGTGCTCGCCCTGAAAACAGCGGTCTGAGCTGCAGCCCCAGCCCCTGGTCTGAGCAGCGGGCCTTCTCGCGGGGAGGGGTGGCGGATTCGGAGCAGGGTCCGTCATGGACAGTAGCAGCTGTCAGGGGTGCGAGGAGGAGAACGAGGAAACTCTGAAGAAGTTGATAGTCAGGCTGAACAATGTCCAGGAGGGAAAACAGATAGAGACGCTGGTCCAAATCCTGGAGGATATGCTGGTGTTCACGTACACCGACCACGGTAACCATCAGTTAATTGTCCCCTTCACTCCACCCCTCCATTTGCAAACGTTCGCACCTACTCTCAGGAACTGCTCCAAGTAGCCTCCAACTTCTTAACCCTTTTCTTTTAGGTGGAAAGGAGCTAAGGAGTCCCTGAAAAGTCTTGAACTCACCTCTTTTCTGCTTTCCTCTCTCTGAGACTTAATAGGGCTACTGTGAATTGTGACTGCTTTTGCTAGTTTCCCCTCACTCCCTTCTTTTCCAGCCACCAAGTTATTTCAAGGCAAAAACATCCACGTGCCTCTGTTAATCGTTCTGGATTCCTACATGAGAGTTGCAAGTGTGCAGCAGGTAAGAAGTTGACCTCATTCCCCCCCATTCTCCCTTTCTGTTTGCAAGGGGATATTTTCCTGTTAATTTTATATACCTGAAATTCCTGGTTCTTTCTGAGATTAGGCTTGATGTACCACTAACAGAGATTTTGATATGTAAGCATTGTCGAATCTTTAATGTTAACTGTTTAAAAGTGTCCTTCTGTGTCCCTGGAATGTCATTAAAAAGTAACTTTATACAACTAACAGAATGTGGATGGGGGTTGGGGAGATAATAATGGGTTGAGGTATATATTTTGTTATTGGCAAGATGAATTCATTGGTGTTTAGATAAAATTATTCTTAGAAATAATTTCTCTCTCCATCCTTGCACACTCATGTCCTAGATATGACACCATTGTGAATAGTCTAGGAAAAGGGAATAGTTAAAAGTAATAAAACATAATTAAGGAACTGGAAAATTCTCATAGGTTTTGGAGATTTAAAAATCTTTGAAGACTGTCAAGTTCCTAGCGTTTTTAGTTATAATTTACCTTGTATCTAATGGAAGTGAAGTTTTAGGATTTTCTTATATGTTTAAATTTATATTTTGTGTTTTTATATCAATTGAATCTTTCAGAATCTGTGTCATAGGATATTAAAAAAAATTGGTTAAATACTTGTGCATATTTAAAATGAAACTTAAAAGAATAATTAAGAATGCTTTGCAGTCAAAACAGATTACTACCTAAGGTGCTAACTTCCTTTTGAGATTTGGGGAACTGAAATCAGTTAAGTACTGAAGGGGAAAATAAATGAACTTTTACAGTATGGAGGTACAGTTAGGAAATCAAGTATTTCTTAATACCTACTTGAGAGACTACTCAGATGTAAGAATTATTTCACTCTCTAACCCTGTATTTATGTACTGGGTGTGGTGCTGTAAAATCAGCATTGGATTGAGAACCACAAGGTCAGCAGTTCAAACCCACCAGCTGCTCCTTGGAAACCTTATACAGGGTTGCTATGAGCCGGGACCAACTTAATCACATCTTTATCTCTGTCTCTGTGTCATCTTCTGTCTGTCTGGGTCAACTAAGAATCTAACTTCTTTTATATAAGAACATTTGTAACTGGGATAAAAATGATCTTTTCAACTGTGAAATATTTTTCATCTGACTATTGATTTGGAGGCTACTATTAAACAAATAAAGAAAAGTTGGAGGCATGATAAGGATGCTTGTTCCTTTAAGCCCTGGAAGTCTGAATTTTGTTCATGGAAAATGAGTCATGATTTAGGGTCTGGTCCATTGTGCATGTTGCTCTCCACCCACATAGTCCCTTTTTACTTGCCTCTGCTTTCATGTGATAGTTTGGCAGCCTTCCTTCCCGGACTCATTCTTGGTAGAGTCACCCTACCATTCAGGACAGTGGGCTCCTAGGTGGGCTTTGGTTTGCAACGTCCAGAGGAGACCCTGACAATTTGAGACTTCAAGGGAGCCTAAACATACCTATCATCTGATTATTCATTTTAGAAATTGCCCAAACCCGAGCCAGAGTTTTCAGTAGTAGTAACTATGAATGTTACTCAATATCCTGGCCCAGTAGGTACTAGGGCCTTTATGGCATAGTGTGTTATTCGTTGGGCTGCTAACTGCATGTTTAGTAGTTTGAATCCATCAGCTGCTCTGCAGGAGAAAGATGAAGCTTTCCACTCCAGTATAAACTAGATTGAGGGCACATCACAACAACAATAGGTAGTAGAGACACAATATATAGGAAAATAAAGGAATTATCTTTTGACTTGATAATTTAATGGAACAGAATTATTTATTACAACACCATATAAACATGTAAAGGGTATTGTGTATTTATATTATTTCATTTGATGTCATTGCCTTCTCAGAAATCTCAGTGGATAATTTCTTCTCATAGAAGCACACTGAGAGGAAACAGCTTATTCAGAATCACACAGCTAGTGACAGAGCCAGGATTTGAATTCAAGTCTTCTCATAACTTTAAAACCTCTTTCATCATACCATCCACTGCTTCAAGTCCACCAGCTGCTTCATGGGATAAAGAAGAGATGGGTGCTTCCATAAAGATTTTAGTATCGGAAACTCTAAAGAGCAATTCTACTCTGTCCTGCAGGACACTATGAGTCAGAATCGACTTGATGGCAGTGGTTTGTTTGTTTGTTTGTTTTTTCATGTAAACAAGTTAAAAAGTGCAATCCTTTGATACTACCACTATGGCCATAATAGACACAAACATAGTAACAATTTTACTAATAATTCTTCTTATCAAAGGGATGTAGAAAGGGTTCTTTCTACTGCACGTAAAAGAAATAATTATTTTATTTACAAATTTATTTTCATTGGTTAGTGTAATTTTTACATCTTATTTTGAGTTATCTGGAAGTGATGAATTAAAAGTTCTTAATGGTGAACTGGCGTGGCACTGTGGGATAAGCGCTGGACTGTTAACCACAAAGTGAGGGGTTCAAGCCCACCAGCTGCTCCTCGGAAACGATATACAGGGTTGCTATGCATTGAAACTGACTTGCTGGCACTTAACAACAACAACGATGATGAGTTTATAAAGTAAAAGTAAGTAAGTCGGTTCCGACTCATAGTGACCCTGTACAGGGTTTTCAAGGCTATAAATCTTTACAGGAGCAGAAAGCCTCATCTTTCTCCCGTGGAACAGCTGGTAGTTTTGAATTCCTGACCTTGTGGTTTACAGCCCGATTCGAAACCACTATGCTATCAGAGCGCCTAAAAGTAAGTGGACTCTTTAAAAGAAAAAAGAGAAATGTCCAGAAGTTATTTGACATGAAATTCTTGACTCTTGAGTTTTTTTAAATTAATGTTATTTAATAAATAAATAACAATCTTTATAGGAATTGACAATTACACTGAATGCCTTGAAATTTTCTTTCCTGGCAGTCATTTGATCATTTTAACTTATTCTCTATGTTCCTAAGTTTATAGAAGGGGAACAAAATAAATGAAAGTGACTAAAGTTCCCTTTAACACCAAAATCGTTTCCACTTTGCCCTAATTAGATACTTGAGATTGCAGAAGAAATATAATAAATGAAACTACCAATTTAATTATATTATAATTGTGCATGATGGAAACCTGTTTTTGAAAAGATAAGCTCTTAATTGAATAGATTAATGGATCAGTTGTTACCTCTGCTTTGCTGCCAGAGATTCTATTTAATCATAGAAGCTCTACACAGTGACTGAAAGCTCAGTTGCCTGATTTTTTTTTTTTTTTTATTGCCAAGCAATTACTGATGCTGCTGCTTCACTAACAAAATAAAAACAGACTTTCTTCTTGAGTCAGCCATGCAGGTTGAGATGAGTTAGCATCCAATGTGATTTCCCCTCTACCCAAGCTGTCGGAATGTTATTTTTCTTAAATACTTGGGGGAATAAAAATCTTAATGTATTTTATGAAAGCCCCAAAATAGCCAGTTTCTATGACAGCTGAATTGCCAATGCCTGTTCAGCTTAAGTGGAGGAGGATGTCCTAGTTAAATATAAGGTAAAAATAGCTGTCAGATGTTCACTTTTCAAGCAATTTAAAAGTACTTAAAAGGAAGCAGTGACAAAGTAAAGTAATTCATGCATAACATGGAAAAGATCCAGGAATAATATTGTGAAGAGATCTTGCATAATCATTTTTTATCTTGATGAAAGAAATACCCCTTTCTTACTTAAAGGGTTCTAGGTGCCATTTTTGTTGTTGTTGTTAAGTGCTGTGGAGTGGAGTCACTTCTAACCCATAGCGGCGGCCCTGTATAGGGTTTCCAAGAAGTGGCTGATGGTCTTGAACCACAGACTTTGTGGATAAAATCAACTCTGTAGTCTAGTACATTAGCCCACAGCACCACACCTTATTAAATGCACATAAATTCTTCACCTTGTCATTCACTGCTTTGCATCATTCAATGCTCTGCATCGTTCAAACTCCACTGAAGCATCCAGTCTTTTTTGATAATATTCCCTACCATTTCATTCCTCACTCTGCTTCTAGATATTAATCTTGTTGTTAAGTCTGTTGAGTCGTTTCTGACTCATAGTGACCCTAAGTACAACTGAACACAGTATTGCCCGGTCTTGGACTATCCTTACAATCATTGCTGTACTTTAGCACATTCTTGTATCAGTCCTTTTCAGTGAGGGGAGACCTAACCAAGCATGATTTCCTCCAAGGACTGGTTCTTCCTGATCACATGCACAAAGTAAGTGAGATGAAGTGTTGCCATCTTCGCTTCTAAGGTGTAATTGCTTGTACTTCTTCCAAGACAAATTTGCTTGTTCTTTGGCTAATCCATGGTATATCCAATATTCATCACCAACACCATAATTCAAATGTATCAATTATTCTTCAGTATTCATTATTCATTGTCCAGTTCTTCCATGCAGATGATGTCATTGGAAAATAAATTTTAGGTTCAATTTCCCTATTTTGTATGACCAGATTTAGAATTTAAATGTGCAATTCTTTTTGAAATCTTGTTCAAATCTACTTCTTCCATGTTATGTCATTCACTGAGTAACTCTAGCACAGAGTGAATCCAAATTTCAGGATTTATATTTTATTGGGATTTATTATACCTTTCACACTTAGACACAGCTTCAGTAATTGCTAGATTATATATATAGTCCTGGTCTGATGCTGTACGATAAGCACTAGACCACAAGATCGGTTTGAATTGCAGGGTCAGACAAATTAACTAGCCACGCCTCTTAAACCCTATATAGAGTCACTATGAGTTGGAACTGCCTTGATGACACTTAACAACAACACGTGTGTACTTTTTTTCTGTAGTAAAATCCTAAATATTTAGAAGAAATTCTGTTAGATAGATATCACTTAAAAATACTATAATTAACAATCTTGGTAAGATACCTATTGTTTGTAGTTAATTATTATTTTAAGTTAAACAATGTTATTGTTGTTGTTAAGTACTATGGAGTCAGTTCTGACTCATAGCGACCCTGCACAGGGTTTCTGAGGCTGCAAATCTTTATGGAAGCAGAATGCCTCATCTTTCTTTGGTGGAATAGCTGGTAGTTTCGAACTGCCGACCTTGAGGTTAGCAGCCCGATTAATAACCACTACACTACCAGAGCTATTTATTTGCATCATGATTCAGATATGATATTTTTGTGTGCTCTTTTGGTATAATTGTTTTTAGAAGGATGTTTTCTAAAGATATGGTTTGCTGTATATTTCTCAGTAGTATTTTTTTTAAAGCTTTTATTGTGAATTGAGTGATAGTTTACATGGGAGAACATTGGTTTTGCATTCATCGCTTCATATTTCATTTCATTGCAATGATTATAATCTCTTTTGTGAATCATCATTGAACAGTATTTGCTTTTTTTTTTTTTTTTATGTACACAAAAACACTCAGGAATATATAATAATTTAAACAACCAAAGGCCACATTCTACAAGCCTGCCTTCTGGCCACCAGTACACGGTCTTTCTCTTTCCATAATTCTAGACTCTTTAGCTTCTCTATTTCTCCATGTCCTCATCTCTGCCTCCATCTCTGGTGCCACTGCTTCTCTGGATAGGTTCCCACATTTCACTTGTGCTCTTCTTCCTTGATGACCCTAGGGTCCTCTGTGCCTGCAATGTTGAATTAAGTACTTCCCCTTTTATGTTACAAAAATTCTACCTTTACAGATGTGTTAATAGTAATTAGTCATAATAATGATTACTTACTATTGAATCATAAGAATCTTATCCCTATCTCCTTTCATCAGACCCATCTAGGAAAGATGAAAACTGTTCAGTGAGGATTCTACTTTCCTCACACACTCTGAAACTCCCTCTTGAAAACTTGTAAGCCAGTCACTTTATGCCTTTATAGCACCCACCACACACCCATTTTAGGTAGCCAATGTCTAAATTGCCCGTCCCTATCAACCCTGTGTAGCGAGGGGATAGGTTTGATCTTGATGTAAAGATTCCTTCCCTCTCAGCTGGTATTTTGTGCTATTATATCTGTAAGTGTAGGTCAAGTTCATCAAATTGTAACAATTTACACTTGTTTCCTTTATCAAATTTCTTTTACTTCCTCTAAGGGAGTTCTGATCATCAAGCCATCGAAGCTAGGTCAAATGGGTACTATCTGCAAGTTTAGGTGTTCTTGTGTGTCGCCCCTCACTTCATATCAGCAGGGCGCTTTACTCTCAATTCTAGCCCTCCCTTGCTATGTCCTTGTCCATGG
>NW_006408595.1:3438539-3442727 GCF_000296735.1 Chrysochloris asiatica
TATTCATAAGATAGTCAAGCATCTTAACATTACTTCCCCTCTTTTACCCATTTAGACTATGCCTCGATATGTGTATCACAGGGGCCTGTTGTTCCAAGGTTGAACATACATCACTATTTACCTCTGTCCCATTTAGCCCATGCAAACCTCCCTCCATGTTCCCCATCTACCTTATTAATCCATCTCCCTCCCCCTTCTTGCGTATTGTCCTTCTCGACACCCAAACTATGCTATGTCTATCCCCTAACCTGTGCTCTTCTTAGTAGTATTATAAGTTAAAGATATATTTTAAAATAATTTTTTAAAAATTATGTAGTCACAGATTCATTTTGACTGAATATATTCCATTAGCATCCTTTAAAAAATGTGAATATTGCCTTTATTTTAGGTGGGTTGGTCACTTCTATGCAAACTGATAGAAATATGTCCATCTACAATGCAGAACTTAATGGGACCCCAAGGTATTGGGCATGATTGGGAAGTCCTTGGTGTTCACCAGTAAGTATGACAGATGTGTGACAATAATTTGTCTTTATCTCTGAATCTTTCCTTCAACACATTATGTGAGGGTAAGTCAAAAAGTATTGTTACAAAATAATGGAGACCTTTATTAAACAAAGTTATTGAAATATGAAGCTACTGTTTCTCAACATAACCTCCACTTCTGAAGGTGATGTTTCCATCTCTCTAATTTTTCCTGAAATAATTCTTTACTCTTCAATTGATACCATGTCAAAATAGCAGAACTCAAATCGTGTTCCTTTGAAATGTTCTCTGAGTTTTGGGAACAACAAGAAATCTGAAGGGGAAAGGTAAGGACTTTAGGTTGGATGGAGTAAGGTTTCCTAACATGATTCTCATAGGATAGCCTTTGCTACCCTCGAAGAATGAGCAAATGCATTATTGTGATGGGAAAAAAATCCTCAGTGCATCTTTCCTGTCCTTTTTCTCACCAAGGAAGTTCTCAGTTTTCTTAAAACATCTTCCTAATAAACCGTTGTACTAATCCTGTGTCCTTTGAGAAAAGCCATCACTATTAAACCTTTGGAATGCCTGCAAACTACCACCATATTCTTCTGAACCAACCCATCTGCCTTAAATAACTGTCCCAGCAGATCCTGTTGGAAATTGCTGATTTGATTGGACATTTATTTACTTATTTTTAAAGTTTTTATTGGGAATTGAGTGATAGTTTACATGTGAACTTTTTTTTTTTTTGAACCCTCATTAAGGAGACTAAGACAAATGTACTACTGAGAGAACTTTCTACAGCCATCCTCTCATAAGCCCATGCATGTATGAACTAAAACCTCAGTAGCAATACTTTTTGACTTTCTCTCATTTGCAATGCAAAGTCAATCTGGTAAAACTTTCTAAAATTCAGTTGTTCTTTCTTGAACTCAATATATACAGTTAAACTCAGAGCTATAGTATGTAACTAAATGACCCAAACAACCACTTGAGGTAAAAGGAAGGGTATTATTTTAATTTAGAATAGAATATAGGCAAAGGGAGCCAAAAAATTCCATCAGGTAATCTTGTAACTACTTATTCAAGATTTTAAATATTTTCTCCTAAGTCTAAGGTTAAAATCGCTGCTAATCATGGAGAAAGATTATTATTTAGTTTTTGGAAAAAATACAACTATATTACTTATATTAGTTAAAGTGTCAATTTTGATGACCACTTATGAATTCAAATAGGAAGAGATTCTTTAAATTGTACAACTTATATATACTAAACCACTGCTCTACAAAATTTATGGGAACTGAAAAATTAGTTTTGTAAGTAGTAATTTTAAACTTTATAATTTACCATCTTTAAATAGTTCATTTATGTATATTCATATATATATATATATATATATATATATATATAGAGAGAGAGAGAGAGAGAGAGAGAGAGAGAGAGAGAAAGAGTGTTAAACTACAGATTTCATGGAGAAGAAAAAAGAGGAAATTACCTTTCAGCACATCTGCACTCAAATCTTGAGAGTTATTTTACCAGCTATATTTTTTGTGGTTTGTAACATAATAGCTTCTAAATGAAGCTACTTCCTCAGCCGTAACTGATTAAGAAAAGTTTTTTTTAATTTGAATAAAAATGTATTTTAGGAAAAATCAGTTTTCAAGAATGTTGTTAGTTTCTTAACATTCAAAAAATATCACTGTCATTAACTTTAAGTGTTCTTCATGGCTAATGTAACTTTGCTCTACCACAGTAAAGGAAATAGTGAATATATGTGGTTTCCAAATTTGTTTTGCTTGTGAAGTACATATACTATACATAAACCTAATTTTATATCTCTATATTATTTATCATTATTAATTATAACTCCCAAGTTAGACTATAGCTGGTGTCTGTTTATATGTGAGCATATCTGTGTTTATACATTTCCACATCTCTGATATATATGTGTGTGTTGCTGTTATTCAGTTTCAGTTTTTCAATATGCATCTAAGAGTAAAAGTCACATATGTTCTCATCACCAAATTAATCTCTGAAATTCTATGAGTCCGTTTTAAAAAACACATCATTTAATAAAGAATTGACCCAAGTTATATCTGTACAGGGAGTCCTGGTGTAGCTCTGTGGGTTAATGCACCAGACTGCAAAGCCGTTTGAACTGCAAGGTCAGCAGTTCAAGCTCACCAGGTGCTCTTCGGAAACCCTATATAGGGTTGCTATGGGTCAGAACCTACTCAACGTCACTTAATAACAACAACAACAACATCTGTACTTAGTAATTGTAATCTAAATATCCCTTAATTTGATTTAGAATTTCTAAGGTCTCCTAAAGCTTAGCCAAGCTATAATCTATCTTATGGTGTGGTGGAAAACTTACCTAATCATATCCTAGGGGGGAAAAAACAACACTCCTTCTAATTAAGTTACAGCCATACGTCTACAAATAAAGTCATTTATTTATTTACTCATTCATTTATTCATTTATCAAATATTTATTATATCTTTGTGCCAGAAGAGAGAAAAGACTGGTACAGAGGGACTCTTCTATGCTAGAAAGGTCTATGGGTGGCTCAGATGGTTTCTACTGACTACAAACCTGAAAGGAGTCTTTGTGGGGAAGTGGCTTAGGCATTGGGCATTTCAAGCCTCACTGTGGGAGGTGGCAGTCTGCTTCTGTAAAGATTTACAAATTTGGATGTCCTATGGAGCAGTTCTATTCTGTCTTATAGACTCATTATGAGTTGGAATCTACTGGATGGCAGTGGTTTGACTAACCTGAAAGGAACCCTGGTGGCACATGGTTAAGCATTGGCAGTTTGAACCCACCAAGTGGCACTGTAGAACAAAGGTCTAGCAATTTGCTTCTGTTGTGATTACAGACAAGAAAACCCATGGGCAGTTCTGTTCTGCAGTACATCGGGTTGTGTGAGTCAGAATTAACTCCACGACAATGAGTTTGTTTGTTTGTATGCCCGAAACAATAAAATTGTGACCAAGGCTGTTATATCTCTCTATATGGTGGAGCATATTAGGTCATATCTGACAAAAATTGTTTTAAAACAAACCTGTATATTCAAGGATACTTTCCCATCAAAAGCTTGTACTGTTGGTATTTGCCCTGACATGGTTTCTATAACACAGTGACCCTATTTGATAGGGTAGACTGCCTCTTAGAATTTCCTAGACTATATAATCTTTATCAGAGCATATCTCCTGATCTTTTTGTCCAAGGAGCCACCGGTGGGTTAAAACAACTAACTTTTCAGTTATCAGTCCAGAGTTTTAACAACTATGTCACTAAGGCTCCTCTAAGTTTGCACTACTAAAAAAGAGATCTGTGATGAAGTCAAGAATAGTGAAAACAGTGGATTAGGGAGAGGCAGGAGCAGAGTAAGTAGGAAAAGAGTTATGCAGAGTAAAAAGAAGGGGTCACTTAGTGTTTCCTTGGTCAAATTGGGTCTATGTGACAAGTTTCTTGAATGTAAGTGAAGCTGTAGATGCCTCCAGTTTATAATTTAAGGGTCCTGATGTGGCACTGTAGGATAAGCACCAGACTGTTAACCCCTAGGCTATTGGTTCAAACCCACTAACCACTCCTTGGAAACCCTATACAGGATTGAAATGAGTCAGAACCAACTCTACAGTACTTAACAACACAGCATAGTTCAAGGATTCAAGTCTCGTGACCTGAACTGATTGATTATGTACTGGGGTTCATTT
>NW_006408595.1:3444112-3452578 GCF_000296735.1 Chrysochloris asiatica
AAAAGATGGTTAGGAATTAGAATTCCAGCAAAGGGTGCAGGAGTCTTCTTAAGGCCAGACAACATCTCTGAAATTAAGCAGCTGGGACAACAGGGCCCCAGGATACAATAGAAAGAGCATCAGCCTCAGAGGCAGGAGACCCAGGTTCAGGACTCAGAGTTACAAGGCCTAGGCAAACACCACTTACCATAGTCAGCATTTTTGGCTCAGGTGATAAAATTTACCAGATTATATTTGTCTGGGTCTAGTTACAGGTACTTAAAAAAGAGATTCCTGAATTAAGACTGCAGTTTTAAAGCTCTGCTTTTAATTCAGTTATCAACACACTAAGTGGATACGCTGAAGTAGGTGTAAAGGGTTACATGTATCCACAGGATGAGGATGTAAACATGGAATTAAGAAGATGTCTGAAGGTTCTTCTATCAAAGTCAGAGTTATCTCATGTCCTGTGGTCCCAAGGCCATGGCTGGCTGTACACCTACATGCTGGGCTCACATCATGGCAACTGTTTACTCTGATAACCAAGAGATTTATTTGTTGACACCATCTAAAACCAATACTAGATGCTGGTTACACAGGCAAATCAACTTTGTGAAAATTCATGAGCTGGGTACTACTGATTTAAGCACTTTCTGTAAGAATGTTTCACTTAAAAAAAAAGTTAAACACATAATAAAATAAAATGCATAAAACAATAAAAAAAATGAGTTTTGATATTATCACTCAAATTCAAAATCCCACTGCTCGCAAATCCATTTCTGTCATACTGTGATCCTATTGCACAGAGAAGAACTTTCTATAGGACTTCCATGTCTGTCAATCTTTTTTTTTTATTGTGAACTGCGTGAAGGTTTTTAGAGCAAATCAGTTTTCCATGAAAAATTCCATGCACATGGAAGCTGACTGCCACATCTTTCTCAGATGCTGGGTTTGAAGTGCTCCACCGTGGCGCTTGATCATAATATGTCTGGGTAGGGTCCCACACTCTGATCTTCTCCCTTGATGGTCCCATGGGCCTCTGCTCCTGAGCTGCAAAGTCAATCGCACCCCTCCTTTTGCTACAAAATGTTCACCTTTACATTTCCAACCCTCACAGTCAGTCCTGATAGCAATTATTCACTATTGTGCCACATGAGTAAGCTATCCCCATCGTCTTTCATCAGCACAATAAGTTTAATATGACTGGAGCTGAAACAATTGTGGAAAGATATGAAGCTAATAAAATACATATAATCAGTTTATGAAAGGTCTTGTTTATTAAACAGATGAGTTTGAGAAGGCCTTAGAAATTTTAAGCATTGGAGTTGCAGGGTCACGTTTGTGTTTTAGAGATATAACACAGGGGATGGACCAGTTAGGTAGACATTTGGGCTATGCAGATAATTTAAGCAGTTACATTTTAACATTCAAGGTGAGAGAAGATGAAGTCCGCAATGCAATGGGAATAGAGAGGCCTGAAGAGGAGCTTTTGAGTTAGAAGGAATATTTGCAGAACTTGGTAATAAGCTGATTCTTTGGTTGGAAGGAGGATGAGAAGAGAGAGGCATGCTAGAAGATGAAAAATTGAAGATTATGCAGTAGTTCCTTTCTTGGATAACTATTTGAGGTTAACTCTCTGGTGTGGCACTTTGGGTTAATGCTCTGGACTGCGTGGTCAGTTTGAACTGCAAGGTTCAAGCTCACCATCCACTCCTTGGAAACCTTTACAGGATCGCTATGAGTTGGAACTGATTCTATGGCACTTAACAACAACAGCAACATCACTGAGTGGAGTCCTGGGGTGGTGTTGTAGGATAAGTGCCTGACTGCAAGGCCAGAGGTTCAAATCCACAAGCCTCTTCTTAGAAGCACTATATAGGGTTACTCTGAGTCAGAAGTGATTAATTTGCATTTAACAACGGTTATTGAATAAGAGAGCTCTGGTAACATAGTGTTTACGAATCGGGCTGCAAACCTTAAGGTCAGCGGTTCGAAACTACCAGCCACTCCGTGGGAGAAAGATGAGGCTTTCTACTCCCATAAGGAATTACACCCTTGGAAACCCTGTACAGGGTCGCTATGGGTCGGAACCGACTCGACGGCACTTTACAACAACAACATTGAATAAGATGAACAAGAGTAGCAGGCTAGTTTTAGTGAACTCATGGGACATTCAGATGGTGTTGTCAATGAGGCAGATAGAAATATGTTTTAGGAATTTAGATAAAAAGATTTAGGCTAGAGATATTGATTGAGAATCATTGAATTATAGTAAAGTTAACTGGGAGTTTATCTCCTTTAGAAAGATTGCTTGATAGGGCTAACATCTGGAAGCAAATAATTGGTTTCTGATAAAGAAAATCATTAAACCACCCATGGTCTGTCTACATGTAAAAATTAACACATTAAATGTTAAAACAGTTATTTACTTATGGTACACTCTTCTCTTCAAAATAGGTAAAATCACTTTGATGATACTGGAGGAAGAAAGTGATATTTTCTTGTTAATTTTTGATAGCATGCGCATATTTTCAACCAATGACGAGGTCCAAAAACTTGGATGCAAAGCCTTACATGTGCTCTTCGAAAGAGGTATTAAAAAATGTGAAATTCTTTATTTTGAGATTTATTTTTAAAAAGTCAAATAGGAAATGTAAAATATAATTATGATATTAGGAAGATATTTAAAATTATACTATTATTTAAAAATAAGTGTTGACTATCAAAGGTAGATCGTGGGATTAATTCAGAAATATTGATTGTTTTTGTTAGAGAATTTCATTCGTGACTTTTAAGTTATGTAATTGCAATAGGTTTTCTTCCATTGCTTACCAAGAAGTCATAAGGTTCATTTTGCAAATTAAATATGTGGACGCTAAGAAAGGAAGCCAAGCTTAGGCTAAGTCATCACCAGAAATTTTAGAAATTGCTAAAGGCTCTGTAATTGTAGGGTTGGCTGGGATCTTTCTGTAGTCTTTCCACTGTGACTTGATGAGGAAATGGAGGATTCCAGAGGTGAAGTGAGCAATCTGCCCAAGGATAGACAGCTAGTAAGTTCAGTCACCACTGTTTTCTGAGAGCCCCTTTTGTGTCATTATGAGTGCTAATTGTGCTAGGGGTTGAGGTAAACCTCACTTATGAGGGCCATGTGTCTCTATTAGCCACCGCTTTAGGTGTGGCAGTGCCTGGAATGGGATGCTGCTGTTGTTCATTGCCGTTGAGATGCCTCAGACTCATGGTAACCTTATGTACAACAGAAAGGAACGTTGCCCTTTTTTGTGCTATCTTTGTGATCTTGTGACAGAGTGGAACTTCCCCTAGGATTTTCTAGGAGTTCTGGTGTGGCGCCATAGGATAAGCACTAGACCTCAACCCCAGTTTGAACTGTAAGATTGGTGGTTCATACTCACCAGCCTCTCCTTGGAAACCCTATTCAGGGTTGCTGTGAGTCAGATCTTTATGGGAGTAGATCACCAGATCTTTCTCCTGCAGCGCTAGTGGTTTAAGGTTGTTGTTGTTAGGTGGTTAAATAGATACAAACATTTGGTTAGCAACCAAGTACTAAACTTTTGCAGAAACAGGGCTCCTTAAACAACATATGGAGAATGACAGCATGTTAAGGAAAAGATGGATGAGGAAATGGATGAAGGGAAAATAATATGAAGCTATGTTAAATTTGCTGCTTCAGATCTTGGATCTTTGC
This sequence comes from Chrysochloris asiatica, assembly GCF_000296735.1. Lineage (NCBI taxonomy): Eukaryota > Metazoa > Chordata > Mammalia > Afrosoricida > Chrysochloridae > Chrysochloris > Chrysochloris asiatica. Next base: position 3,447,795 of record NW_006408595.1, read on the forward strand.
AAAGTGGTGAGCCAGAAATTTAGCTCTGAGCCTACTATCTGACAGAGATAAGCCATAAAAGTTTCTTGAGATAAAAAAGAAACCTATTAAGGCAATTGGTCTCATGGGAGACTTGAGAAAATCCTCCCTGGGTGAGATGATAATGTACACCCATCTTACAAAGAATACAAAGGGCGTTTCAGTGAAAGCAACTCTGTGGAAGTGAGAACAGTGTGGACCTGGGTACCCAGCTCTCTGGTGATCAGGCTTGATGAAGAAGAGAATTGACTGTGATTGTGGAATGGGTGAACTGCATGTTCTTCAGACTCTCGTCTATAAATGGCATTTCTTGTAACAAAGCTTTGATAACCTCAAGATGGATTGTGAGGCTGTATGTTCTGGAAGTCCTGAAGTGCAAATTTTTGTGTAGAAGTTTAGGGGCAGATTTTTAATTGCAGAAAAAGGGCTGATATCACTTTCTCACCAGTATTTTTGAGACCTTCCAAATTTTGTGGATGTGGCCCAGAGAATGTAAAAAAGAAGAATCTTATTCAAGAAAAAAAAATAACCAGTGCTTAGAGTTCTAATATGACAAACGTAGAGCAGAAAATTTTCTGACTTTTCCTGGAGAAGCAATTTCCCCAGGATTTAGTGGCAACTGTAAAAGATACTTTTCAAAATTTGAAAGTATATGAAAATTGTTTCATAAAATGTTTCATGATATCCTTAATTTACTAGAATAATCCATTTAATGTTATATTTATGGACATATTGGTATGAAAAGAGGAAAATGAATGTAGATCATTGCTTAGAAACTCACAAAGAGCGCTGCATTTTGTACCATTTTTGTTAATGTCATCCTTAGGCTAGACCAAGTTTTATGCCATCTTTATGAAGTTTCCTAAAGATTTACACCCTCGGAAACCCTGTACAGGGTCGCTATGGGTCGGACCCGACTCGATGGGCACTCAACAACAACAACAACAACCATTAAAATGACTCCAAATGGAAGTCATTGGCTTGATCAAAAGCCTTTTATTATAAGAATTAACAAAATTTGTGATGTTTGATGGAAAACCATTAAGGACAGAATATTTTTAAGTATAATGTCTTGTCATTTTCAATTTGTATCTTTTGAATGAATACATTACATTCCAGTTAGCGGAGCTGTTCTTCACAGTCTCCTAACAAGCCCCTCCCTATAAATTTTTATAATCTGTTAATTTCCAGTCCACAACATTTTTAGTAACTGTTCAGTGTTCTGTAGAATCTTCCAAATCAAATTATAAATCAGTTTACTTTCTGGAAGCTGTTTGGTAACTAACATTTTTACATTTCAAAATATTGAGTCAGAAGGAACCCTGGTGGCGCAATAGTTTAGTGCCCGACACCTCAGCAATGTCTCACTCCTTGGGAGAAACAAACTGATTATGTGTATTGTACAGATTAGGAAACACAATGGAGAACTTCTATCCTGTCCCGTTGAGTCTCTATGAGTCGTAATTGACTCCATGAACACAACAACACATAGAAGTAGCACAGTGGTTAAGTGCTTGGCTATTAACTAAAAAAACAAACAAAAATTGTCTGTTCAAACTACCCGGTGGCTCTGTGGAGAAAGACTTGGTGACAGGCTTCCATAAGGTTATAGTCAAGAAAACCTGTGGGAGAGGCTATGAGCCAAACACTAACTAAATGGTCTCCAACTAAATTATCTTAATTCAAATAGTTTCATTTTTGATATTATAAAATTCTTAGGAAAGGATTTTATTAAAATATATTTTATTTATGCATATTAAAGTTTCTGTGTTTCATGCAGCTATCATGAATATTTTATTTGTGAATAATTAAAAAATCATATCATTTTTAAGCTTGGTCAATATTTTGTCTCTCAATTTTAGTTTCAGAGGAGCAACTAACTGAATTTATTGAGAACAAGGATTATGTAATATTGTTGAGTACATTAAAACATTTTAAAGATGAAGAGGAAATTGTGCTTCATGTACTTCACTGTCTACATTCTCTAGCAAGTCCTTGTAAGTAACCTATATATATATGATTTCTTGTTGTACCTGACAAACTATAGTGTATCTTTTTGTGTTTATTTAAAAATACTTTTCTTATTTAAAAATTTATGGACATTACTCCCATTCATTTAATTAAGTTATATTTAATGAGACTCTAGAGGCCCTGGTGGTATAGTGGGTTACCTGTTAGCTGCAAAGTCAGCAGGTCTAATCCACCAGCCATTCTGAGGGAGAAAGATGAGACTTTTTATTCCTGTAAAGAGTTACAGCCTCAGAAATCCTGTACAGAGCCACTATGAACTGGAAACAACTTGATGGCACACAGGTTCTCTATGAGTCAGAAACAACTTGGTGGCACACAACTAGTTGGTCCTTTGTTTGGAGCTGAGGAAATAGTAGGAAGTATACACTTTCTTTAAGGAGCTCTGGTAGCGTAGTGGTTATGAATCGGGCTGCGAACCGCAAGGTCCGCAGTTCGAAACTACCAGCTGCTCAGCAGGAGAAAGATGAGGCGATCTACTCCGTAAAGATTTACAGCCTCGGAAACCCTGTTCAGGGTCGCTATGGGTCGAAACTGACTCGACGGCACTTAACAACAACAACATACACTTTCTTTGCCTTTTTAGAGCATATACTCTCAGAAACACCCTTGTCTTCTTATTATTAGATAGTGTGCCTTCAGAAAGAAGAAAAGATCTAATTAAAACAGTGGTTTCCGAGGCAATCTGCTGGATGAGTATAAGTCAAGGCAGAGAGGCAAACTCAGAAGGTTATTGGAACTAGTTTTTTGGGATCCCAAGGGGCTACACTTGGTAGACCTTTTGAAGGACACAGAACAATCACGGGGGCTTATTATGAAGAATTTTAAAGAAAATTGAAAACTGTATTATGTAGCATGGGCTCTTCTAGGAAAATTTCATTGGGGAACTACAGCTCTTGTTTTCTTCCTTCAGACTTCTTTTTGTTTCCCCAAACTCAAAGAACTTTAAAAAGGAACACAGTGTGAGTCTTTTCAGGATGTCAAAACTGCAAATGACATAGTATAAATTGAGGAGCACAGAATTCTTCAGGGAAGAGTTAGAGAGATGGAAACACTGTCTTCAGAAGTGTTTGGTTTAGATAGAGAATATGTCAAGAAACAATAGATTCATTTTTGATGTTTTTGTTTAATAAAGGCTTATATGATTTTGCTATAGGGCTTTTTGATTTATCCTTGTATGTACATATTCTGCATCTATTTTGGTGACGTAATATGGGGAAGAGTAAGGGAGAAATCAGAAGGTTTTAGGATGAGGCTAGAGACAGAACAAGATCCCAAAGGTCCTAAAAGGCCACATGACGACAAAGTTTATTATGATATCTGTTTAGCATTTTAGTGGAACTTGGAAATCTAGCCACTTTTTCACCAATGAATTACAGTGGAATCTGAGAGCAGGAAGTGCAGTTATCTAGGCAGTAGGCTGCTAGATGCAAGCTTGCTGGCTCAAAGCCCCCAGCTGTCCCATGGAAGAAAGATGAGGCTTTCTGCTCTCGTAAAGATTTACAGCTGTGGAAAATCTAAAGAGGGACACTCTGAGTCAGAATGAACTCCATGACAGTGGCTCAGTATGAATGAGTTGGAATCAAGTCAATGGCAGTGGGTATGTGTGTTTGTTTGTTTTTGCCTTGTTTTCGGGCAAGTTTTGGCCTTTGAGAGGATCCTGCTTTACCACCTTTCTGTCGCTCTCTATTAGTGGAAATGTTTGTGCTTCACTTTCTGAAAGGACTCTGCCTTATACACATTCTAGTTTTCACAGGTTTTACTGTACAAAAAATGATCAATTTGCTGTGAATACTGCCCATGATTGTCAATGCGCTAAAATAATGCTTCAGAGTGTTACCTTTTAGAAAGTATACATTCACATTTGGTATTACATGCATTACCTATTTGGGCTAGTATATAATATACTTATGCATTATCTAGAATATTTTCTACTAGGAATCCCTGGGTAATGTAAGTGGACAAACTCTTGACTATTAGCTACAAGGTTGAGGATTCAAACTCACTCAGAAGTTTGAAAGACAGGTCTGACGATCAGCTTTCACAGCCTTGAAACCTACAGAACAGTTCTACTCTCACAGACCGGGTCCCCAAGAATCTCAGTATACCTGACAGCAGTTAATCACAACAATAGTATTTCAGTCCTCACACCTGTGAATTCATTGTTGTGAGAATTAGTGAGTAAATAATGTGAAGAACATAGAACAGTACTTGATATATCGTAAGTGATGTTTCATTATTGATAGCTAGTGTATTGGTTTCCTAGACTGCTGTAAAAACCTACCATGAATCTGGTGCTTTCAAACTGCAGAAGTTTATTTTTTCGCAGTTCTGGAGGCTAGCAATCCTCAGTGTTATACTCTTTATGAAACCTGTAAAAAAGACTCCTTCCTTGGCGCTTCTAGTTTTTGATAGTTATCAACACAATCCTTAACCTTTCTTGGCTTGTGGCAGGATCACTCCAATCTCTACCTCGATCTTCACAAAGCCTTCTCCTATGTGTGTCCATATTTCTCTTCTTCATATAAGGATACCAGTCACATTAGATTACTGCCCACCCTAATTCAGTATTACCTCATCTGAACTTGATTCCGTCTGAAAATACAGTTTCTAAATAAGGTCACATTCACAGGTATAACTGTGAAACTTCAACATAAATATATGTGGTCTTCCTTATTCACTGTTCAGCTTTCACATGCATATGAGGTTATTGAAAATACCATGGCTTGAGTCAGATG
>NW_006408595.1:3454313-3472078 GCF_000296735.1 Chrysochloris asiatica
ATTTTGACTTTTATCAACTTGTTTTAATTTTCTTTAGTTTCAATCTGGCCTTGCTTATGAGCAATTGATTCTGTTCCACAGTCTTCCTCTGACCTCGTTTCAGCTGATATATTTGGGGCTTTCCACTGTCTCCTTCCACAGATGTAGTCAATTTGATATCTTTGTATTCTGTGAAGTTCATGTGTATAGTCGTCTTTTATGTTATTTTAAATAAGTATTTGCAATGAAGAAGTCATTGGTCTTCCAAAATTCTATCATGTGATATACAGTATTGTTTCCATAACCAAGGCCACATTTTCCAACTACTGATCCTTCCTCTTTGTTTCCAACCTTTGCATTTCAATTGCCAGTAATTATCACAACATCTTGATTGCATGTCTAATTAATTTTAGACTGAAGAAATTGGTAGAATTCTTCAATTTCATCATCACTGGCTTTAGTGGTTGGTGCATAAATTTGAACAATAATGGTATTAACTAGTCTTCAGTGAGGCATATGGATATTTTCCTATCACAGACAGCATTGTACTTAAAGACAGATCTTGGTGTGTTCCTTTTGATGATGAATGTGACACCATTCCTCTTCAATTTTTCATCCCCAGCATATTAAATCATGTGCTTTTCTGATTCAAGATGGCCAATGCCAGTCTATTTCAGCTCATTAATTCCTAGGATATTGATGTTTATGTGTTCCCTTTCATTTTTGACAATTTCCAATTTTCCTAGACTCATATTTAGTATATTCTGTGTTCTGATTATTAATGGATGTTTACAGCTATTTCCCTTCATTTTGAGCGAAGGTCAATCTGCAAATGAAGATCCCGAAGCCTCTTACTCTATTCTCTTCATTACGTTCAACTCTACTTTGAGTCGTATTTTGAGTGCCTTCCAACCAGATGGGCTCATCATCCAGCACTATGTCTGACAATATTCTGGTGGTCTTCATCATGTTTCAGTATTCTGGGGCTGACAGTGTTCCAGTGCTATTCATAAAATTTTCATTGACCAAATATTTAGAAGTAGTCTATCTCTTCTTCCTAATCTGTCTTTATCTTGAAGCTCAGCCAAAATCTGTCCACCGTGGGTAACCCTGCTGGTATTTAAAATATTCATGGCACAGCCACCAAACCACCATAGTAAAGCAAACTGACCAATGAGTGGTGGTATCTAGATGTGTCAGCTACATATGCACATACATACAGATATATATCTTGCATACATACAGCAACATAAGCTATTATATATATGTTTTCTTATATATAACATGCATATATGGTTTCAGTATAAGTTTTATGGGGATCTGAAGATATGAGACTTCAGTGTAGCAATGAAAATATCCAATACCTTTGTCAAAAATTGCCCATAGTTTTTGATATTTATAACTTCATATCTACAGGAAATTAAACCCTTGAAAGTAGGTAGAGCTGAACAATAATAGAGAATGAACATTCTTTTAAATTTCTCTGAGTCATGTAGTGTTAACAACCTCAATATAGTCTTCATTTTACTTTCCTTTGTCTACAGTTATCTATTTATATTTATTTTTAGAATTCGTTGTTTTCTACCCACATCTGACATAACTCCAGGTAAAATGTGTTGATTCATACTGCAAAGTAACCAAATCAAACCTACTGCCCTGAGTCAATTCCAACCGAAAGCAAACGGACAACCTCACTCTTCTCCCATGGAGCTGGTGATGGGTTCAAACTGTTGACCTTGCAGTTAGTAGCCCTGTGCTTATTCACATCACCTCCAGGGCTCTTTTCATAATGCAAAGGTCTAAGAAAATAATAGTTGAAAACAAGAAATGAAGAGTTTTAAACACTGATTATAATTGAAAAACCTTTGCCTTCAGTCCTACAGGAAATCATATCTGCTATTCTGAATAAAAGCAGGTAATTTTCTTGAGAGGCCATTTCTTTTCATTGCAGTATTGAGAATACATTTTAATGTCTCTCAATATAACTTAATATAATATTGCACTGGACAGTTCTGCTATAAAAAAGACCTTTCTAAAGTGCTAAAGAGCAGATGTCACTTTTAGGACTAAGGTGTGCCTGACCCAAGCCATGGTATTTTCAATCACCTCATCTGCATGTGAAAGCTGGACATTGACTAAGGAGAAAATTGTTGCATGTGAATTATGGTTTTGTCAAGGAATATTAAATCTATTTTGGAAGAAGGATAGATGATTGCTATTTGAAAGCAAGGATTGCATGAGACTTCATCTCTCGGATTTTGGCCATATTGTCAGGAGAAACTAGTCCCTGGAGAGGGACATCATACTTGGTAAATTGGAGGGTCGGCTAAGATGAGGAAGACCCTCAACAGGATGGACTGACACAGTCGTTACAACAATGACCTCAAATATAGCAATGATTGTGAGGATGGCACAGGACTAGGTGTTGTTTTGTTCTGTTGAACATAGGGTTGCTATGAATTGGTACTGACTCCAAGTCACCTAACAACAAAAATATGATTTAGACATTACAAATATTTTTCAGGAGAAATAGATGGTGTAGATTTAACTGTGTTGAAGAACAAAGCAAAGAGGTTTTACATATAAATTTTAAAAATTGTTTTTAAGAATAGCTAATGTTTCATTGAGAAATATAAATTAGTTTTGCCTATCTGGTAGCGTAGTGGTTACAAATCAGGCTGTGAACCGCAAGGTCAGCAGTTCGAAACTACCAGCTGCTCCATGGGAGAAAGATGAGGCTTTCTGCTCCCGTAAAGATTGACAGCCTCGGAAACCCTGTTCAGGGTCGCTATGGGTCGGAACCGACTTGACGGCACTTAACAACAACAACATAGTCTCCATAACGGAGATCTGGTAGCATAATGGTTGAGTTGGGCTGCTAACCTCAGGGTCAGCAGTTTGAAACTACCAGCAGTTCTGTAGGAGAAAAGATGAGGCTTTCTGCTCCCTTAAAGATGTATAGCCTTGCAAACTCTATACAGGTTCGCTATGAGTCAGAACCGACTCCACAGCACATAACCACCACCACCATAGTCTCCATATAGGTTCAAGGACTCAGTCTCTTTATTACTTAATTGCCTGTCCCAGTGGATTCGTTTCTCCCCTTTCTCTGTTTTCTTCAAGTGCTTTCACTTAGTCATTTCCTACATCAGCTATTTTCACCACCCATTTTTTTTTTTTCCACTCCCAGAAACCTTCAGGAAATTTAATTCTGTTCCCTTCTACTCTAACTACTTTTCTATTACCTCTCTGGAATGGACAGGAAATAGACCACAGTTGATTTTAGGTCTTCTATCATATGACATAAGGGGCTCTGGTAACGTAGTGGTTACAAATCGGGCTGTGAACCGCAAGGTCAGCAGTTTGAAACTACCAGCTGTTCCACGGGAGAAAGATGAGGCTTTCTGCTCCCGTAAAGATTTACAGCCTTGGAAACCCTGTACAGAGTTGCTATGAGTCAGAACCAACTCCATAGCACATAACCACCACCACCACCATCATATGACATGTCTTGATTTTTCTCATGCTAGTGCAAGGAAAAAGGACAGTATAAAAGCCATTGTCCAGGTAAGACCTCATTAGGAAACAGGTCCACACATTAATTTGCTTGATAACAAGGCATTCCATCCTTAGACTTAGATAAAAACACTCTGAATTTCCCCTTAATTTTAAGTTTTTAACCCCAATTCCAAAATAAAAAGTTTCCTCACAATTTTAAAGATGAATCGTAAGTCCTATTACATTAGTAATGAACAGCACAATATTTTTCATAGCAATTTACCACAACATGATATTTAAAAATGGAACAATAGCCATCCTGCTGCCAAGGTAAAAATGTGTCTGTATGTGTATTTGAAAGGAGAAAATTATTAATTTATTGATAATTATGCTTTCTTTAAATTTAGGCAATAATGTTGAAGTCCTCATGAGTGGCAATGTCAGATGTTATAACATTGTGGTTGAAGCCATGAAAGCATTTCCTCTTAATGAGAAAATTCAAGAAATCAGTTGCCGCTTGCTCCACAGGCTTACATTAGGTAAGTTATTATTCTTGCTTAATTTATTACCGTAAGGCCACATGGTGCAAGTATGCATAGCTTATGTATGTTATATGTTGATGGATAGGTAGCTTGTTGACATACATTGCCTGGAAATGTTGTATAGTATCAAACTGTTCTGTCATATTTTGATGGAATTTTAAAGGATACAAAAAGAAAGAACCACCACCACCACACACACAAAAAAACAACAAAACCCAAAAGATATCTTGAATGAAAGTCTTACAGTCTTATAGTAATCTTATTTTATGTCAAGTTAATTAAATATGAGTGTCTTATTATTGTTGCTGTTAGTGCCATCAATTCAGTTCTGACTCCTAGCAACCCTTATAGGGTTTCCAAGGCTTTAAATCTTCACAGGAGCAGAATGCCTCATCTTTCTTCTGCAAAGCAGCTGACAGGCTCCAACTGCAGACCTTGTGGTTCACAGCCCAGTGCTTACCATATGGAGCCACCACGCCATATTTAAAAGATTATTATATAATATTTCATCATAAAACAGAATAAGTATAATTTATGCAAAAAATATATACATGCAATGTAAAAATAACTCACCACCCTATTAAGTATATTACCAGTGCTAGTAAGGCTATACTGGGTTCCTTCCTACTCTTGCTTTCCCTTCAAAGGTTAGCCCTCTCCAGAATTTTGTGGTTATGAATCTTTTGCTTTCTAAAAATTACTTTGCTGCATTTGGATGTCTCTTCCTAAGAAATTGGTAAAGTTTGCATGTTTTTGATGAATAAAAATTGAATTAGATTAGATGCTATTTTCAGAAAAAATATGCTTGTTCATTTTTTATTTAGCATTGTAAGAATCATAAATATTTTTGCGTGTAGCTGTGTGTAGTAGTCTACTATGTTTATACCACAATTTATTTATCCATTCTCTTACCCATGAACATGAAACTTGTTTTAATTTTAAGCTACTATCAATTGTGTTGCAACAGACATATGAAAGAAAATATCTTTTCAAATATTTCTTTGCCATTGGTGCTTCCTCCTTTGTGAAGTGCCTGATCTGTGTTGTAATTTAATTTTTCATAGAAAGAAGTCTGTGTCTGTCTTCTAAAAACTGATGAATATATTCTAGATGAATATATGGTAGATATTGGGGAAAGGCCACCTATCAAAAGAAGATATTTTCAATGCATTTAACCAGATATCAAAACTTCATGATCTAGAATATATTCATCAGGTTTTAGAAGACAAACACAGACCTATTTCTACGAAAAATAAATACAAAACAGATCAGACTCCTGGTGTGGTGCTGTAGGATCAGCACTGGATCACAAACCACAAGGTCAGCAATTTAAACCCACCATTTGCTTCTCAGAAACCCTATACAAACTCTCTGTGAGTCGGAACCGACTCTGTAGCACTTAACAACAATGGTAGATTTTAAAAGAAATCCAATTTAATAATCAGGTGCTTTGTAATTTACCCTTTTTAAAAGAAATCTTTACTTTCTCAAGATCATAAATATATTCTATATATTCTCATGAAAGTTTCCCCTTTCACATTTATGCATTTCAATCTATCTGAAATGTTCTTTGTAAAAGAGGAATTTAACTCAGTTATACTCCTCTCTCACACTCAGTCTGTCAGTTTGTGGCTTGCATGTTGCTATGATGCTGGAAGCTCTGTCACCGACATTTTAAATACTAGCAAGGTCACCCATAGTGAGCAGGATTCAGCTAAGCTTCCAGACTAAGATAGTCTGGGAAGAAGGAGAGATGGAATGTTTAGCCACTGAAAACTTTATGAATAGCAATGGAACATTCTCAGATAAAATGCTGGAAGGGAGTAAAGTATGACTGGGGAAGAGCTGCCTCCTCAAGGTAGCTACAAATGTCCTCTAATAATCAGAACATTGAATGTATGAAGTATGAATCTATGAAAATTTGACATTGTCAAAAATGAAATGAAACACATAAAAATCGTTATCCTAGGCATCAGTGAGTTGAAATGGACTGGTATTGGTCATTTTGAATCAGATAATCATATGGTTTACTATGCCAGGAATGAAAAATTCAGGAGCAATGGCATTGCATTCATTGTCAAAAAGAATATTTCAAGATCTATCTTGAAGTATTTTGCTATTTATGATAGGATAGTAGCCATATGCCTATAAGGAAGACCAGTTAATACCACTATTATTCAAATTTACACACCAACCACTAAAGCCAGTGATGATAAAACTGAAGAATTCTACCAAGTTTTCAGTCTGATATTGATCAAACATATAATCAAGATGTATTAATAATTGCTGGTAATGGAAATGTGAAGGTTGGAAACAAAGAGGGAAGGATCAGTAGTTGGAAAATATGGCCTTGGTGGTAGAAATGATGCTGCAGAACACTTGATAGAATTTTATAAGACCAACAGCTTATTAATTGCAAATACCTTTTCTTAAATGACATAAAAGGTGATTATATACATGGACTTAACCAAATAGAATACAAAAGAACCAGATTGATTACATCTGTGGGAAGACATGGTGGAAAAGCTCAATCAATATCATCATCCACAACACGGTTGATTGTGGAACAGAGCATCGATTTCTCATATGTAAGTCTAGGCTGAAGATGAAGTTAAAACAAGTTCATGGGAGGCAAAATGTGACCTTGAACAGATTCTGCCTGAATTTCGAAGCCCTCTCAGGAGCGAATTTGATGCATTAGACACTAATAACCTAAGACCAGAAGAGTTGTGGCATGACATCAGAAACATCATACAGGAAGAAAGCAAAGGTCATTAAAAAGAAAAGAAACAAAATATTATAATGGACATCAGAAGAGATTCTGAAACTTGTTTTCCAGCCTAGGCATGCTAAATTGAATGGAAAAATGAGGAAGTATAAGATTAGCTGGCTTACAAGTAAAGAGGGAGTTTAGTTTCAGAGAGTACAGGGGAAGGGAAATCCCCACTGAATAGTTTTCATCTTGTCTAGACAGGTCTGGTGAAAGGAGATGGGGATAAGATGCTTATGATTCGATAGTGCATAATTGTTATTACAGAGGATAGATCAGAGGACCCTATGACCATCAAGGGAGAAAAGCATGAGCAGAATGTGGTACCCTATCCAGAGAAGCATTGATACCAGGGATGGAGGCAGAGATGATGACATGGAGAGCTAGAGTAGCTAGAGACTCTAGACTCATGGAAAAAGAAGGGCTGGGTGCTGGTGGCCAGAAGGCAGGCTTGTAGAATGTGCCTTTTGGTTGTTTAAATGATTATATATTCCTGAGTGGTTTTGTGTACATCCAAAGAAAACCAGAGGGAATAGAAGCAAATACTGTTTAATGATGATAAATAGAGGGGGTTGTAATCATTGCAATTAAATGGAATACAATAGGATGAGTGTAAACTGATATTATCCCACATAAACTATCACTCAATTCACAATAAAAACTTAAAAAAAAAAGTTGAACAGAAATTCCCAAAGGGCAACTTGAGAAGACAAAGTATTATAATGAAATGACAAGTACTTAAGAGTTAGTAAAACAAAAGGGGAGAATCACACTCAGCATTTCTCAAGCTGAGAGCACTGAAGAAAAAAATTCAACCCTCAACTTGTAATATAGAATGTTTCTATGGGCAAAATTGAATGATGCAGAAAGCATCAAAAGAAGATGGATGGAATACACAGAGTCACTATACCAAAAAGGGATGGTTGATGTTCAAGAGCATATGATCAAGAACTGATTGTATTGAAGGAAAAAGTACAAGCTGCACTGAACACATTGACAAAAAACAAGGCTCTAGGAATTGACAGAAGTCCTGATATGGTGCTGTGGGAGAATGCATTGGACTGCAAGTTTGGTTTGAACCACAGGTTGCAATTCAAACCCACCAGCCACTCCTCGGAAATCCTATACACAGTCACTATGGTTTGGAACCAACTTGACAGCACATAGCAACAACAACAAGAAATTGACCAAGATCCCTGGTAGTGTAGAGGACTAAGGTGCGCCTGACCCAGGCCATGGTATTTTCAATAACCTCATATGGATGCGAAAGCTGGACAGTGAATAAGGAAGATCATAGAATTGATGCCTTTGAGTTGTGGTGTTGGAGGAGAATACTAAAAGTGCCATGGACTGCCAAAAGAACCAATAGATCTGTTTTGGAAGAAGTGCAGCCAGAGTGCTCCTTGGAGACCAAGATGGCTAAGCTTCTCTCCTACTTTGGACACATTGTCTGGAGAGAACAGTCGCTGGAGAAGGATGTCATGCTGGGTAAGGTGGAGGGTCAGAGAAAAAGAGGAAGACCCCCAATGAGATGGATCAGCCAGGTGGCATCATTGATGGCGTCAGTGTGGCAACGGTAGTGAGGTTAGCCCAGGATCGGACAGTGTTTCATTCTGCTGTGCATGGGGTCGCTATGAGTCGGTTCCAACTCGATGGCACCTGACAACAACAACTAACAGCAAGGTCAGCTGTTTGAATCTACCAGTAGCTCCTCAGGAGAAAGATGAGGCTTTCTGCTCCCTTAAAGATTTACAGCCTCCGAAACCCTATAAGGGTCACTATGAATCAGAATTGACTCCATGGTATGTAACTACCACTACCACCACTATTATGCTTGGCAATTTGGAGGGTCAGTGTAAAATAGGAAGATTCCCAAGATGGATTGGGATGGATAGATACAGTGGCAGGAGCAGTGGGCTCAGTTATACCAACAATTGTGAGGATGGCACAGGTATGGACTGTGTTTCTTTTGTGCATAGTTCGCTATGAGTTGGAGCTGAGTCGCTAGCATATAACAATGACAACATATTTTATCATAAAAGTGTTCCTTTTCTATTTAGATATGTAAGCATTTTAATGTTCTTTGTAAAAGAGGAGTTCCATTCAGTTACTTCTCCCCTCCCCTAAGTATGGAGAGCTTCATAACACGATTGATTGTGTTTTGCCAACTCCTTTATATAGCAGGTTTACACAAACACCTTGTTTCTGTTCTTGCTGTTTTCTTGTATTTGTAAATTTATCTGGCTCAATACCATACTTTTTTAGATTCCTGTAGCTCTGTAACTCCTGATATTAGAAAAGCCAATAGGTCAAGTCACCATATTTTCTTCTTTAGGCAGCGGTGGTGGTGGTGGTGGTATGGTATCAAGTCGGTTCCAACTTGTAGTGACCCTGTATTGGATTTCTGAGGCTGTAAATTTTTATGGGAACAGAAAGTCTTATCTTTCTCCCATGGCTTTTTAGGCAGATCTGGGGGATTCTCGGGCCTTTACTAATCTATAGAAAGTTCAGAATTTGTGCAGTTCTTTTGAAACTACATTGGAATTTAGATTGGAATTGCATCAAATCTATGTATCAATTTATCATGAAGTAAATTTTCATAAATTAGCTTTATCTTGTTAAGCTATTTAAATGAAAATATTTTCATGTTTTTAGTATCAGGAACGTTATCTCCCAAATTAGTTTATTTAGGTATTCAATTATATGATTAAAGGTGATATAAAGTCCATGGATGAGGAATCAGCTAATGTCATATTTACCTTTTTAGGTAATTTTTTTAATATTCTGGTGTTGAATGAGGTCCATGAGTTTGTGGTGAAAGCTGTGCAGCAGTATTCAAAGAATGCAACATTACAAATCTCGGCCCTCAGCTGTTTAGCACTCCTCAGTAAGTAACTCACTTAAATCCCTTATGGCTGCCTTTGATTTTGATGTTAACATTATAACAAGAAAGTCATCGATGGAAAAGGAAGTATTAAATGACTGTTCTGTCCCAATGGAACTCATTTTCCAGAAGACTTTCCCAGGTCATGAACACTGGTGACCAGTACACATATCTTAGTCATATAGCTTTGCTTTCAGTGACTGATTTAACTTGTAATTGAGCAGCTAATCTTCAGTTAATTCTTCTCAGGTTATTCGTTTTGTTTGGTACTCTTGTACTCATTTTATCATTTTTCTAGATGAAATGGCAATATTATGAGATATGTAATATATTAGTCTCTGAGTGGTATAAACAGTTAACAAAGGTGCTAATTTTTGAAAAGTTGTTGGTTCAAGTCCACCTGGAGGCACCTTGGAAGACAGGTCTTAGCAAACTTCAGTCATTGAAAACTCCATGGAGCCCAGTTCTACTCTGACACACATGAGGTTGTCATAAGTCAGAATCAGCTTGCTTTGTTGGAATATATTAGAAATGACTTTATAATTTATAATGACCTCTACTAAAGTACAACTCACTCAGTTAATAAAATTTCAAAAATAGAAACTTGGAATTGATCATTCAAATGGTAATTACATTATGTGTATATTTTCCAAGCTGAGACCATTTTCTTAAATCAAGACTTAGAGGAAAAGAATGAGAATCAGGAGAATGATGCTGAAGATGAAGAAGACAAATTGTTTTGGCTGGAAGCCTGTTACAAAGCATTAACCAGACATAGAAAGAACAAGCATGTGCAGGTTGGGCTCTTTGTAAATAAATACCCTTGTCACTCAACAGTATGTTTGTACAAAAAATTGTATTTTTACAGGTTTCTTATTTTCCCTCTCCTAATCCAGGAGGCTGCATGCTGGGCAATAAATAATCTCCTCATGTACCGAAGCAGTTTACACGAGAAGATTGGAGATGAAGATGGCCAGTCAGTAGTTTTTATTTTATGTGCTAGATAATGTCAGTTATATTTCTGATGGGTACATATAGAATACTTTAACTGTAATGTTTCATTGTTGGAAGTATTTCTGAGAACATCACTTACGTTTGGAATGCTGTCACAAAATAATAGTAACTAATATTTTTAGCTCATTCATTGTCTTCAATAGTTAGAAAAATGTAGTATGCGTGAGAGTTATTACTGAAAGACTTGGAATCAAGTTTAAGTCAGTAATTTATGAATGGTGTAGGAAAATATTACATTTTTCTGACTGATCATTTAAAAATGCTATATTGATTAATCTCAGGCAACAGAGATTGCAGAACCATCTGTGACCTTTTCTATTGCTGTGAATTGCCAGCAGGTTTGTCAAATCAGGAATTAGCTTTGGTTAGGAGGCCTCCTACAGTGATTCCCCACCTGACGTGGCAGTTCTGAGCTGTCTTCTGTGGAAAGGGTGATTTGAAGCTGTCAGTTCTTGAGGAAGTGTTCAACAGCAACTTCTGTGCAAACACAGTACCAACCTTTCTGCCTGAGATACAAACTGTAACCAGATGTACATAAGATTTGTTTCATGTTTCATACCCAAGAGACTTTGTGCTCATATTCTTTCCAACTGCTTATACTTGTATATGTGCTGTTTGACCTGGTAAATTCCTCTGGGTTTTTTAATTGGAATAATTTACCTCAGATATTTAAATAATTTTCTAGATCTCAAACTTTGACAGCCTATTTGCATAGCTATGTTTAAACTGTTTCCCTATCAGTAAAAAGGGAATTAATGACACAGATGCTGTTTAATTAAACACTGCCACTTTGAAAAGAAAGAGTAATTCTTTAGAGAAATGTTTTGAATCAACATCATACTTACCTCAATCTGAGCAGTCTATTTAAGAGGTTAGGGGAAGAGAGAGTCATGTTGTATTTTATAAATTTCAGTTCTTAGCACTTAATCTCAGTATTCATGGGGGATCTAAAAAGTACCTATTATTAAAAGAAAATATTTTGTTATTTACATTAAAGACCCTCTCAGAGAGTCTTAAACCTGCATGGACTTTCAGTCTTCCTTTCTTACTTTTATCTTTGCTGCCTACAAATGTCCTATGCCTGCCTCACCTTCTATTACCTTTTGCCTCACTTAACCTTTTTCCTCCTGCAACGTTTTAGAATTTGCAGAGAATTCTTTTCTTCTACTGCTTATAAGGTTCTGAAGGAACAAGAAATACTAATTTTATTAGTATTTAGTGGATTTGAACCTGACTCTTAAATCAAAAGCTATCTAACTAGCAATCACTCTTGTAAGTGTAGGTATTCTCAATGAGCCATTATCTGTTGTTAAAGCATGGTAAATGAATACTTGAGCACTTTATTAATAAGTTTTACTGTTACTGTCTTTGACTTGGTGAAAGGTTCCCAGCTCATAGGGAAGTCATGCTTTCCATGCTGATGCATACTTCATCAAAAGAAGTCTTCCAGGCATCTGCCAATGCTTTGTCAACCCTTTTAGAACAAAATGGTAAGAAGTGCACCATATTTCTCATAAAGAGAAATGCATTTTGTGCTCATTTTTATTATAAAATTCATACCATGTAAGAAGTAGCATATAGACATATATCTGCTATATTTTAATAAATAAATAATCTTTATAAAAGATAAAGAAGAATGTATGTTCTTCTTGACTTCTATGTATATACTCATACAATGGCATATACAGTACAGTTTTTGCAGAAATTAAATTGTTTCATAATCTTTTACGACAAGATTTTATGTTTTTAATGCCTATAAGCTTTCAGATTATTCATTGTGCCATTTTCCTATGTATATCTATGTCCTGTTTTTTGAACCACTTGCCAATTGATGAAATTTTAGCTGTGTCCAGTGTTTTTATTTTACTTGTTTGTGTGTTTTTAAAAAATCTGGACCTCAAGACCAGATGGAGTCCTTGTATGAAGCTGTAGGATAAGCATTGGACTGCTAACCTCAAGGTCAACGGTTCAAACCCACCAGCCACCTCTTGAAAATGCTAGAGGGGGTCCTGTGAGTCAGAACTAACTCAGTGAGTCAGTGCCATTGAGTCGATTCCATCTCATAGCGACCCTGTATAGGGTTTCCAAGGAGCAACTGGTGAGCTTGAACCGCTAACCTTGCAGTTCAAATGGCTTTGCAGTCTGGTGCATTAACCCACAGCACCACACCAGGACCCCCAGAACAGGCTAGAGGGCACTTAATAAACAAAACACCAGATGGTTGCTTCCCTCCCCCACTTCACCCCCACCATAGTACGCTGCCCCTGTTATTTTCTTAGGAAAACTTTCACATAATACAACTGGGTAGAGAAATAGATACCATTTTAAAATCTGATAAAAATGTCCACTATATTTCTCTCAATATGACCTTTTATATGTAAGTCTTATTAGTCTAATGAGTTGTTGTTGTTCAGTGCCATCGAGTCAGTTCTGACACATAGCAACCCTGTATAGGGTTTCTGAGGAGCATCTGGTTGGTGGGTTTGAACTTGTGGCTCAAACTGACCTTGCGGTTCAGCACATTATCCTGCAGTGCCAAGTCTAATGAGTAGCTTTGCATTATTAAGGAGAGAAAAATGGTTCATACACACTGCTGGAAAGATTCCTGAGGTTTAAGATTGAACCTCACGCTGTTCAGATTTCTGTCCCCATAAACAGGAAATACTGCTGAAAAACCTTGCAAGAAAACTAATCATAAAGTCATTGGAACTTGGCAACTCTTACAGGGTAATTTTAGAAGGAGAAGAAATAGAGAAAAATACTCAGCATCTGAGACAGAGCCTAGGGTTTGCCCCAGCTTTAGTAGAAAACCTAAGTAGAGTGAGAGAAATAAAGAAACCACATTATACACGTGTCTTATACTATTATTTAAGTCAAGTCAAGAAGAAAATGATCTTTACTTCCCTTTCCTCCTGTCATACCACCTCTCTGATAGCACTTTAATAACAGCACTGAGAGACAGACAGCAGTTGCCCTCAGGGATAATGAATCAGAGCAGGAGGAATAGAAAAGGAATTTGCTATTCTTGAAGCTCTTCTGTCAGACCCTGCAGTTACAGAGGCCTGGATTGGGATCTCACTCCCAATGACAGCTGGACTTTGCTCTTTTTTGTATGGAGCATCTTGGAGAGCAGACAAACATTTACTGTGTACAAACAGTGCTGTCGATGCTGTAATTCTTAACTTTGACATGGAAACAAAACATCGAAACAAAACATCGATGACTTTGTAGATTCAGTCCTTGATTTCTTTGTTCAAAATAGTTTCTCTACCCTTTCTAGTTCCTTATTTCTTTGTTTCTGGCCAATAGTCAGATAAACTGCCCTCAGAGTCCTGAATATTGTCCCTGGAGTTCTGTCTTAGGCGTGTGTCTTAAGAACTTGAGCAATCTCTCTAAGTAACTTCTCTCTGAAAGAAGTAGGGACATTAGCATACAGAGATGGGCATGGTTTTCTTGGAAAATAACTGGATTGAAACACCAGAAGATCTGGGCTTGCCCTGGTGGCTTCAAGGCCAAGTCTCAAACTTCTTGTGTAACATTTGTCTCGTTTAATTAATTAATTCTGTTTATATGTATTGAAATTTAACTCTGCACTTTGAATACAACAATTACCAAAGGAGATAAAAAACCTAGGTTCAAGATTAAATAATATATGTGGCATACAATGTAGCTAAATCCTGGTGTGGCACTGTAGAATAAGCACTGGACTGCTAACCGCAAGGTCAATGGCTCAAGCCCTCCAGCTGCTCTTTAGAAATGCTATATAGGATTGCTGAGTAAGAACCAACTTAATGGCCTTAACTACAACAACCAGGTATTGAAGGGGAAAAAACAGTAAAACTGAAGGATATGGAATGTTCATGGTCAAAGGAGATGAAATTGTGAATAGGCAGCCAAGAAAGGCACATCACTGACAAAGTGACTACTGAATAAAGACCTGAAAGTGTTGTGTATTGTTATTGATCTTTTGTTGTGGTTGTTGTTGTAAGTGCTGTCAAGTTGGTTCCAAGTCATAGTGACCCTGAATAGGGTTTCTAAGGAGTAGCTGGTGGGTTTGAACTGTCGACCTTGTGGTTCACAGTCCAGTGCTGATCCTGCAGCTCCATGCCAGGAGTCCTATTGATCTTTTAAGGCAGATAATTTATCACTTAAATTGGGTTGGATGAGGGCAAGAGAATTGTGTGACTACCTTGTAAAATGAGATATCCTGTAAAGTGTTCATAAACTCTAAAGTTCTTCTATAATATAACTTCTTTTCTTAGGTCTTAATGTTTGATGGAATTGTTATTCTCTATTTTCAAGTCACAAGGAGCTCTGGTAGTGTAGTGGTTACAAATCGGGCTGTGAACCACAAGGTCAGCAGTTTGAAACTACCAGCTTTTCTGCGGGAGAAAGATGAGGCTTTCTGCTCTCGTAAAGATTTACAGCCTCGGAAAACCTGTTCAGGGTTGCTATGGGTCGGAATGGACTCCACAGCACACAACCCCCCACCACGATTTTCAAGTCACAAGAAACATATTTTTTTCTGAAAACAAGAATGATTGTCTCATTTGTTAATATTTAGGATAGCAAAATTTGGGAATTTATTTGGTGTGGTGCTGTGGATTAATGCACTGGACTGCAAAGTCAGTTTGAACCACGAGCTAAGTGGTTCAAGATCACCAGCTGCTTCTTGGAAACCCTATACACGGTGGCTGTGGGTCAGAATTGACTTGACGGCACTCAACAACAACAACAACAACTGAATGTTAGTTTTCTGTTACTACAATTATTTTGTGAACTTATTTTAAGTAACAAATAAATCTAACATTTACTCTTGTTTTGCAGATCATTATTTTAAGAAATTTTAATGGAAAATAATTTCTTTTCCAAAGAATGGAGTCCTAATGATTGTACTGGAACCAGCCTACTTTATAAATACAATATTTAGAACAAAAACCTCAACATGAATTTATAAATGTTTAAAATTTTTTTTAAAAACTACATATGTTCTAAAGAAATAAAAATTACTTTAAAAGCATTTTTAAAATAAAATAATATAATTTCTTGTATATGCTCTTCTATAAATTTGTACTGTTTTACTAGTGCATGTGTTGTTATAAAATTATAAAACTACACTATCATTTCTACAACACTGAAAAATTTTGTAGTTAATTTCAGAAAGATCCTGTTGTCAAAAGGCATATACTTGAACGTATTGGAGCTAATGCAGAGGCATATACACTCTCCTGAAGTGGCAGAAAGTGGTTGTAAGATGCTCAATCATCTTTTTGAAGGAAGGTAATATAGATTCATGAATTTATTCATAATGTAGAGTATTGGACTGTGTAAAATATCAATATTTCAAGCATATTTCTAAAAATGAAAAGCTTACAATATTTAAAGATATAAATATTTTGTAATAGAATGTCATGTCACAAATATCATATGCTATCTGAACATTGAAAGGAGAGGTACAGATTGTAGAAATCTTTGGGAAGTTTGTTTTTGATCCTGGTTCTTGGTGTTGATTGCATTTTGAAAAATGGTAACAGTATACCACATAACGTACAAGTATTTTAAATTATTCTGTACGTATGAAAGTTATAAAAGAAAAGGTGAAATCAAGTAGGATACAACTTCTACTTATTACTTTTTAACAATATTTTATTATCACCTCTTCTTTTGAATTAATTTTTTTTTGTTCTCATTCCTTAGTTGACGAAGCTTTTATTCTTATCGATTCTAAATATAGAAATTTTAAGATTATGTGGCTAATTTGTGGCACAATAGGACCAGATTATCTATCTGGGAATGAGTAGCAGTAGGCTAGGGCGAAATTGCTGGTTAAAAAAAAAAAATCAATTTAAAATATGAAAACTAAATTACATACAGTATGTATGATTTTTTTTTAAGTACTTACAATGTGCCAGGTGTTACTCTAATCCCTTTAGAAAATTAATTTATTTCATAGTTACATTTTAAATTTATAATTTGTGACATTGTATCTTTACAGAGGAAAAACTTCATGTTTAGAAATCAAGGAGTTAGCCATATTAGTGGCTAAGCCAGAATTCAGAATCGGTTTTTACTGCAAAATCTGTACCATTCAATTTTTCTTTTATACATAATGGTTTCAAAATAGGTTCTTTCTGTTTGTAATTTACTCAGTGTAAAAAAATGCCTCATTATTTTATATGTATTTAAATGCCAAGCCTGACTACATTTTTCAGTGATTTGTTGTTAAGTGCCGTCGAGTCGGTTCTGACCCATAGCGACCCTGAACAGGGTTTCCGAGGCTGTGCATCTTTATGAGAGCAGAGAGCCTCATCTTTCTCCCACGGAGCAACTGGTAGTTTCGAACTGTTGACCTTGCGGTTCACATCCTGATTTGTAACAACTACTAATACTTAACCCTATTCAGCCTTGTTCTTTATCTGGAAAATGGGGATAATATCACCTACCTCCACAGCAGTTGCCAGTGACTAAAATGCAGATCAGAAGGAAGTTGTTCATTTTATGAAATGGAAAGGATTTCAAGGATACTGTAGATTCTCCTTATTGGGATCAAAGTTTTATCTAACAACAACCAAATTTATGTGTGCTCATATTGTACATGGGGTTGCTATAAGTCAGAGTCAGCTAACATGCATGCATCAATGAATTGAAATGCATTTTCCATATAGCTTTTTCTGATAAAATGTATTAGTTCTCTTTCTGCATACCTCTTAGTATTTGGTTTGTGCAACTGAGTCAGGTAGCACTTTAATAAGCATTTCAATTTTATATCTCCAGTAATACTTCCCTGGATACAGTGGCAGCAGTGGCCCCCAAAATAATTACAGTTATGAAAAGTCATGAGACATCATTATCAGTACAGCTGGAGGCACTTCGAGCTATTTTGCATTTTATATTTCCAGGTAAGTTACATTATTGTGAAAGAAGATAGTAATTTAAATGGATTTTTGACTTTTGATAAAATTTCAGCTTTCTAAGCAAAACTTCTGGTAGCGTAGTGGTTACGAATCGGGCTGCGAACCTTAAGGTCAGCGGTTCGAAACTACCAGCCGCTCCGCGGGAGAAAGATGAGGCTTTCTAC
>NW_006408595.1:3473608-3480441 GCF_000296735.1 Chrysochloris asiatica
GGCACTTAACAACAACAACAACAACAGCACGTTAAAGTTGGATAATGAATAAGGAAGACCATAGAAGAAATGAAGCATTTGAATTTTGGTGTTGGTGGTAAATATTGAAAGTGCTATGGACTGCCAGAAGAAAAATATATCTGTCTTGGATGAAGTATAGCCAGAATGGTTCTTAGAAGTGAGGATGTTGAGACTCATCTCTTCTACTTTGGCCATGTTGTCATGAGGGATTGGTCCTTAGAGAAAGGCATTATGCTTAGTAAAATGGAGGCTAAATGAAAAGAGGAAGGCTAGATGCATTTTTAGTAATGTTGTTGTTGTTAAGTGCCGTTGAATCGATGCCGACCCATAGCAACCCTGTGTAGGGTTTCCAAGTGAACTTGAACCACCGACCTTGCAGTTCAAACAACTTTGCACAGTGCCACACCAGGACTTTTTTTTAGTAATAGAGCCTTAATATTTAATGTTAGAAGAGTTGACACAATGGTAGCAAACAGCAGGATGGTACAGGACTGAGCAGTGTTTTGTTCTGTTGTGCAAACGATCATGGTGAGCTGGAACTTACTGGAAGGCACTTAACAATAGTAACTACAAAGTAAACTGTCAAGCTTTTTATCTCTAAGAAGAACATCTTTCTCTGATAATTGTCTTCTATATATTGCTATTAACCTTGTTTTATTTTCCCCTTACCTCAACTATAATAAGAACTTAACTAATTTTCACACCTCCTCTCTTGTTTAATTTCATTCCATCTTTTCTCTGTGCTTGAATTAATCCTTCTAAGGTGTGGTTCTTACACATCAACTTCAATAGTTCCACCCACCCTACTCTGTTTCACTTCCTATTCACATTCAACTGATCTTATTTTTCTTCCAGATTCCATTCACATGCTTGCTTCTCTATGTATTCAATGCATATTATGTGTCTCTTACATTCTAAATGGAGTCCAGGTGTGGTGCCTTTGAATAAGCACTGGATCTAAAGACTGGTTTGAACTGCAAAGTAGGTGGTTCAAACTCACCAGGCCCTCTTCAGAAACCCTTTATAGGTTGCTGTGAGTTGGAACCAATTGGATCACACTTAACAACAACTACATTCTAAATTCTGTGATAGCTGCTGAGGTTTGAGAAAGAGACATCCTGCTATTAACACAAACTCAAACATAGAAGGATATATAAATAGTTAATTACTGGAGATTATAATAATATTTATGGAGACATAACAAATTGACTCAAAGGAAAAGGTGAGAGGTTGCAATATTGGAGTTTGAAGACTGAATAGGGCTAGCCTGGTAGAAAGTTTAGGAAGGTCATTTCAAACAGTAGAAAGCACAGTTTGTGCTGGCGTGAGTGAAATGTAGACTTGGGAGGAGAGCCTGGGAATGAATGTGGAAAGGTATGCACAAGCAGGAATGAAAAGGACCTTGATGCATTGCTAAGCAATTTGTGTTTTTCCATAAGTCAATTAAAATTCATTAAAGGTGTTCACAAATTGTAGTGGCACGATCGATCACATTTACAGTGTTATTAAATGCCGTTGACTCAGTTCTGATTCATAGCAACACACCAGTATATAGACGCTGTTTTTGTTAAGTGCTGCTGAGTCAGTTCCGGCTCATAATGACCCTGTATAGGGCTTCTGAGGAGCACTGGTGAGCTTGAACTGCTGACCATATGGTTCAAACTGACCTTGCAGTCCAGTGCATTAACTCGCAGCACCACACCAGGACTCCCAGTATATATATATATATATATATATATATAAAGTATTGGAAGAGTATGTTGTTGTTAAGTGCTGTCGAGTCAGTTCCGACCCATAACAACCCTGTAAAGGGTTTCTGAGGAGTGGTTGGTGAGCTTAAAATACCGGCCTTGCAGTTCACACCAACTTTGCAGGCCAGCACATTAACCCACAGCACCACATTAGGAAGATTATAAGGATAAGCATTTATCTAATAAAGAATGTGTAGTATACAGATAGATCTATTTCTCTAGTAGGTATATGCTTACCCTTATACTCTTCCTATACTTCCATACAATACTATACCAAACCATACCATACCACTGTATATCAATGAGTAACTATGTTCTCAGTGCTCCAATAGTTTTGAAGTTGAATATGATTTTTGATTTGCACATGTGTACTTTACACATACCTAGGAGTCCTAAAGTGCACATTGGGGTCCTGGTATGGTGATACAGGATAATGCGTTGAACCACAAGGTTGGCTTGAACTGTAAGGTCAGCAGTTCAAACTCACCAGCCTCTTTGGAAATCCTACACAGGCTCACTATAAGTCAGAACTGACTCAATGGATTTAACAGCAACAACTAGTGTATATTTACTGATTAATTAATTAGACCATACTTAGATTTCCTTATTTGTAGGAATGGTATATGTAACAACAAATCTGTCTAATTCAGAAACCAACCCAGGAACACACAGTGCACCTGATTCTGTCCCTTAAGTTTCTGTTAATCTAGTACTGTCCTGTCCACCCCTCTGTTTTTATATAACACTAGCTTATTGGCGAGACTAAGTCAATTGCTTTAATAATAAAGATCCAGTTATTTGAATAAAACATTTTCATCATTTTATGAAATATCATTTAACTTGTTCTTTCTTGTCTTGGTGTTAATTCTGGAGGTAAAAAAATGAAAATTCTTAAGAAGGAACATAAGCAAATTGGGAAGAAGTATACAGAGGAGCTTTAGCAGGAATATAAAATCACACTGATAAAAGCAATAAATGGAACTGAGTTTCTTTATCAGAAGAGACACATGAGAATACGATACTTGTATTGAAATCTACTTATTTATAGCTTATAGCAATAATAATACCTAACACAAGTACTGGAGTCCTGGTGTGGTGCTGTGGGCTAATGCATCAGACTGCAAAGTCTTTTGAACTGCAAGGTCGGTGGTTCAAGCTCACCAGCTGCTCCTTGGAAACCCTATACAGGGTCCCTATGGGTTCGAATCAACTCAAAGGCACTTAACAACAACAACACAAGTACAGTCCTTTTGAGGTTTTTAAACAAAACTATATGCAGTCTACCATCATAATATCAAAACTCGAATCTTGTTTTTTTCCACTATTGTATCCTGCTGCTCTTTTATTTTAACTTTCATCTGACCTTTATTGTAGCCCACATAACTTTGAGCTTTTCTAAAGTTATCCATTGTTGCATGAAAATCTTCCTATTCTTAAACCATCGCCCACTCATACAAAAAGAGATTGTTTGCTGTAGAAAATTCCTCCCGTGTACTAAGTTCTTTAAATTCAGTAAACCTCCATACATACTCTCTACTTTATTTTCAACAATGAACTATTTTTGTAAATCCCTGTGTGCTTGGGGTTATTTCTGTGATTGAGATTATAGTTTAGGGAAAGTACAATATGTATATCATTGTGATTTCTATAAGTGATGATCTGTTCAGCTTCAATGTTTACGAGAAAAATAGGCCTTTATCTACTTACTGACTTATATACATATTTATTTCTTAATTTAGACATGTCAGAAGAATCCAGGGTGGACACTGAATCACAGCATAAACTAAATATGGTTAAAAAGCAGTGTTTCCGGAATGATATTCACAAATTGGTCCTAGCAGCTTTGAACAGGGTATGTTGACTCTAGGTCTTCTGACTTTATACTGGATCTAGAATATTCTTGAATTTGGGGGACTGGGGAACTTTTTAATTTTAAGCTTTTAATCATCTGTTTACTATGACAGTAAGAAGTTATGTGGCTAGAGCTGTAGCCGTGAAAATAAGGGAGTAGTGGTTGAAGGGAGGAGCCATTTCAGTTAAGTGTACCATCAGACCTAGACAAGGCCTTCTTGGTTGCAAGTATTAGAAAGCCATTCAAGCAGCTCAAGTAAACTCAGTCAAAAAGAAAACTGGAATTCAAAATGCAGCTAGGCCTCTTGAGTCATGTCAGCAACTAAAGCTGTGGGTTCCTTTGGCTTCTTTCCACTGCTTGATTTTCTTTTCTGGACTTTGTAATAAAAGATTCATGAAGACATATGGAGCACAACAAGAAAATCTTTGATTCTCTATGCTCATTTTCACTGCTTTCTTCAGAGATAACCACTTTTGAAATGGTTTAGTATATGCATTGTTTCTTCCAGTTTTAGGCATTTGCATATCTATGTACATTTGTGATATAATGTTTGTGGTTTAAGTGTCTTCCAGTTGGTTCTGACTCATAGGAACCCTGTATAGGGTTTCCGAGGAGCAATTGGTAAGTTTGAACCATCGACCTTGTGGTTCAAATTGACCTCATGGTCCAGTGTATTATTCCACAGTGCCACACCATTATATAATTATAATTAAATTACGAGCAAATCATCTAAGTATGAAGAAAGATGAAAACAGGAATTACATTTATAGTGTGCAACATAAACAATATTGGCAAAACTAAGAGGGTTTGGAGGTTTATTATAAGATGAATTGGGTCTTTCTAAAAATATGAATAAAGATTTCATGATTAGGGTTAATACTTTTTGAAAGGAAGAGAGCATTCAAGGTACTTAATGGAAATAATTCCTTTTGATCTGGTATTCTTTAAAAAGTATGAATAAGTAACTGACTGCGAACCTCAAGGTCAGCAGTTCGAAACTACCAGCTGTTCTGTGGGAGAAAGTTGAGGCTTTTTGATCCCATAAAGATTTACAGCCTCAGAAACCCTGTACAGAGTTACTATGAGTCGGAACTGACTCCACGGCACATAACCACCACCACCACCAAAGTGATTTAAAAATTCAGTTTGTAAACTGAACTTTATAATTTCCTGTGATACGTTTGAACAATTTATGTTAAAAAATTAGTATGATTCTTGAATATAGCAACATAATAGAATAAATTCAATACCAGAAATATTGAGAAATGAGGTATGTGTCATAAACTATGTTAGACAGTGGGGGAAAACGATGGATATGCTTTGTCATGGTTCTTCTAATATGGCTAGGAGAAAAGCAGATATGCGTAAAATCAGGTATTCTATATTAGCACTTTATGAGCGATGCTAGTTTTAGTATTCTGAGAACATAGAGGAGGAAACAGATAATTTTTTTCATGGTTTATGTTGGAGAGAAGCAAGAGCTACCAGAAGAGCTTTTCAAATAACTCTGATTCCAGTTAACCAACATTTTCTAAAGTTATTGAGTACAAGTATGATATAATGGAAAGAGCCAGGCAGGAGTCAAGAGAGCCAGCTCTGCCAGTAAGTACTGTTGTGTTTTTAAAAAAAGAAAACCACTCAGTTTCTGAGTCTTATTTATTTTATTTTATTTTTTGCTACAATCTACAAGAAGTGGTTCTTAACATTTGGTTGCATGCCAGCACTAGAGTAATGACTCACTAGACAGTGACTATAATTTGGGGACGAGAAGTTAATGACTATCATATGGGAGCAATTCATGTTGTCATTGTTAAGTGCCATCAAGTTGGTTCCAATTCACAGACACCCTGTATAGAGTTTCCAAGATCAAATGGTGAGCTTAGACCGCCTACCTTGCTGTCCAGTACATTAACCCACAGAGCCACAGATTGTTGTTATTGTTGTTGTTAAGTGCCGTCGAGTCAGTTTTGACCTCAGGGTTTCCAAAGCTGTAAATCTTTATGGGAGTAGAAAGCCTTATCTTTCTCCCACGGAGCAGGTGGTAGTTTCGAACTGCATATAGGGTCACCGAAATGACATTATTTTATTTTAAAAAGCTCTTTATTATTATTAGTCCCCTAATTATTCATTATTATTGAGAACAAATGTTCTAAATGATGTAAGGGATTCCTGTAAAATTCTGGATCCTGAGAAACAGCAATCAAGAAAGCAAAGGATGCCTTCCATTAACCAAATCTACTCCAAAGACCTTGTTAAAGCTTTAAACAGTGAAATATGATAATTAAGGTGAATCTAACTCAAACTTGATTTTCTCAATCACTTCAGATGCCTTCAAAAATTGAATAGTGAAAAAGACAAAAGAAAAATGGATGCATTCAAACTGTGGTATCGGTGAAGAATATTAAATATGAGGGGGCTTCAAAAAGTTCATGGAGAAATGCAGTGAAAGATCATGGAATATTTCCCAAAACTTTATGAGCCCCCTTATATACCATGGGTTGCCAAAAGAATGAGTAAATCAGTCTTAAAAGAAATACAACTGGAATGTCCCATAGAAGTGAGAATGGAGAAATTTCAACTCGATTACTTTGAGTATGTCATCAGGAAAGGTCGCTTTCTGGAAAAGAACATCATGTTTGGCAAAGTAGAATTTCAGGAAATTGAGGAAAATACTCAATAAGATGGATTGACACAGTTGTTGTTGTTGCTAATTGCCATCGAGTTGTTTTCAACTTATAACAGCCCTGTATAGGGTTTCCAGGGAGCAGCTGGTGGGTTTGAACTACCAAACTTGGTTCAAAACCAAAAAGGTTCAAAGTGACTTTGTGCTCCAGTGCTTCATCCCCAGGGTGCCACACCAGGAATCCCTAACAAAACCCTCAGATATACAAATAATCATGAAGATGATGCAGGACTGGGACATTTTTGTTCTGAAGCCCAGTTATTACCACTGTTATTCAAAATTAGGCACCAACCACTAAAGCCAGTGAGGATGAATAGAAGAATTCTACCAACTTCTTCAATCTGAAATTGACCAAACATGCGATCAGGATGTATTGATCATTACTAGTGATTGGAATGCAAAGGTTGGGAGTAAAGAGGAAGGATCAGTGGTTGGAAAATATGGCCTTGGTGATAGAAATGATGCTGGAGAATGCATGATAGAATTCTGCAAAACCAATGATTTGTTCATTTCAAATACCTTCTTT
>NW_006408595.1:3482726-3523910 GCF_000296735.1 Chrysochloris asiatica
CTGTACAGGGTTTCCGAGGGTGTAAATCCTTACGGGAGTAGAAAGCCTCATCTTTCTCCCATGGAGCGGCTGGTAGTTTCGAACCACTGACCTTAGGTTCGCAGACCGATTCGTAACCACTACGCTACCAGAGCTCCTTTAGCTGAGGCTAATTTGATGGCAACTAACAATAACAATAAGATTCTGTAATTGCTTGCATATGTCACTACGAATAAAAAATGCAAACAGCAAAGATTTTAGGTTCCAATTCTGCAAGCACAGTGAAAGGAATTAGATACTGCATTTAAAGCAGAATTTCAAATAATGTAGAATTTGACATTCAACTATGATTTACAAAGTAAAGATTAAGAAAAGTGTTTGTTCAAGCAAATCACTGTTTACATATACAAAATTCCAATAAAATTCAGACTGAAGTCTGAAACATCTATGTTCCATTTATGCCCTGATCCTTTCAGCTTATGCCCACAGATAATAGCTTTCAGTAACCTGCCCCAGAATTCTATCTGTCCCATACTGTTTCTAGAGAAACTGTATACCCATCTGTGTTCTGTATGCATTGATGCTCCTGCTCTCTTCAGCCATGGAACCAAATAAAGCAAAAACACTCTTCTGATAAATCAGAACCCAATTAAACACTCTGATGGTTTCACAAAACCTTGAAGCAAAATGCACCCACTTTAAATAACTTTAAATATTGAAGATACTCATTTGAATTGTAAATACTATGTTGAAAAAGAAAGAGCTCAACTGCAAAAGCAGCAATAACAATAAACAGATTGAGTTAGGAGTAAAGTTAAAAAAAAAATCAACTCTAATTTTAAACTCAATTTAGAGGATCCAAAGAAAAGTTGACTGTATTAAAACACATTCTTCTTTTTAGATGAGTCAGTCTTTAAAATTTAAGATTAATTTAAGTATATGGAACTACTTAAACTAATTCTAAAATTTGTGTGAAAAATTAGTTTGCACAGATAGTCTGGAGAATTTTGAGAAAAGTTAATTTATATGAACTAACACAGCTAATCAAATGTGTTATAAAATATTATTAATTAAAATAGTGTGATACTGGAACTGGGGAGATAGATTAATGCCATATAATGGTGCTTCCAAAAATTGACCCCCCCCCCCAAAAAAAAAATGTAGAATTAGAATACAGTATTTCTCAACCATTGGGGAAAATGTATTATTTGGCAATATGTTAGAACAACTAATTCTCCAGCCATTTTGGGAAAACAAAGGGAGCTAGACCTCCAATATACTCTTTTTGTCATAATATTACAAATTGTTGTCAAGTTCTGTTGAGTCAGTTCGCGGTTTGCAAGGAGTGGGTGGTGTGTTTGAACCAGCAGCCTTGTAGCTAGTAGTCTAGAACTTAGTCTACAGCATCACACCAGGACTCTTTATTACAAATAGATAAGATTTAGCTGTGAGAAATTAAAATTAAATAGAAACATAAACATATAAAAACTATAATCATTACAAAACCAAATGACACTAAACTATCTTTTCCCACAGCACTCTACTCAACTGAGTTCAACAATCCATTGCAATGGTCATGCATAACTCAGACACCACACTTAAAGTTATGGTGTTTATTAGGGAAGTTTACAGGTTATAATTCATGGTCAGAAATGTTCAGGGCACAGTTCTTTAGTCAGGACAATCTCTCCTCAGCTATGCCCACAGCCAGGCCTCTTTCTGGCCCTTAACCCCTTGGTGTGGCCTCTGCAGTGTTACAAAGATTAGTTGTTATTATGTTCCATGGAGTTGTTCCGACTCATAGTGACCCTGTACAGGGTTTCCGGGGCTGTAAATCTTTACGGGAGCATAAAGTCTTATCTTTCTCCCACGGGACAGCTGGTAGTTTCGAACTGCTGACCTTGCGCTTCACAGCCCGATTAGTAACCACTAGCTACCAGAGCTCCTTACAAAGATTAGAAAGGACTTCTGATAAATGGCCACAGACATTCTACTCCACCATATACCTTAGCCTGAAGGGACTCAGCCTTTGTTCTATCAGTTGGCAAACCTAGCTCCTCCTGATTTAGTGCTGGGAGGCACCCCTCTCTGCAAGCAAACTTCCTGCCCAAAGTCACTCAGCTTTTCTTGCTCCACAGGCTGGGAAGCCCCCTGCTCTGTCTGGTGCTCTGGCTGTTGGTTGTGCTGCTTAGGTTCCTCTGACACTCCTCCAGTAGCACAGCTTTCTGACCCTGGGTTGAGGAGGTTCAATGTGCAGGGATCTTAGGGTCCAAATGACGTTTTCCACCTTTGGCTCTCCTTTGTTAATAGTGGAATCCCCCTCTTGCTTCTGAGATGGCTCATTTCATATCCATACTAGAGCTTCAAGTTTTTATAATTACAGTTAACTATGTTAACATACATAGCCGAATCATGTCACACTCTCAGTATCTGCTCCCACGTTCTCTTATTCAGACCCATCAGGAAAATAGTTGGTGGGAGTTACAAAGACTAAGGTTGAAGAAACATATAAAAGAATTCACTACATCACAGGCTACCCACTGGCTCTTCTAGCCATTGGCCCTCTCATACATGCAAACTTAACTTTTCTCATAACAATCATTTTAACTGAGCATAATCATGAGAGCTAATGAACCAGCCACTTCATTCTTTTGTCTCCCCTCTCCATTCTAGATAGCCAGTTTCTAAATTGCTCGCTTCTATCCAACCAGTGCTCTCAGGAAACAATCATGTTCTTTTATGTGAAAAATCTTCTGTTCCTTTTTATGTGAAAAAGTTCTGTTGGAACTTTGGGTGTCTGCATTCATAAGCAAAGTGTGGTTCAGAGCAAGTGTCAAGGTTTAGTAATTTACACTAGTTCATAGTATCAAACATCTTTCTTCATTTGGTTGGGTGTGGTCTATTCAGTGCCACCTTCTCCTCCCTCAGCCTGCTGCTCCACTCTCCCAGACTTCCACTCACCAGGTGGACCCAGGTGGTCCCCACATTGAGCTCACCAGCTCCCTTTAAACTTTCAGTCCCAGAAAAGGGTTTTCTGTAATGGGC
Organism: Chrysochloris asiatica; assembly: GCF_000296735.1. Lineage (NCBI taxonomy): Eukaryota > Metazoa > Chordata > Mammalia > Afrosoricida > Chrysochloridae > Chrysochloris > Chrysochloris asiatica. The sequence goes on from NW_006408595.1 coordinate 3,485,751, forward strand.
ACAGACTTTTCCTGCCTCGATGAATCCAATGGCAAACTGCTTACTTGAATTTGTGAGAAATGTTGTTAATAATGACAAATGCTCAAGTAATCCAATCTGTGTTCATTTTTAGCAAGAGTGAAGTTTTCTTTATTCAGTTTTACAAAATTGGGTGCCTAAACCAGTAGCGACTCCACAGCATATAACAACAACAACAACAAACCAGTAGACATGGGTACATGGCCAGCCTGCAAATAGCTTTATTCCCCTGTCTGAAAAGACCTCTCCTCCAGGGTATTATGGACTTCACAATCTCCTCCCAACTATCATTGCCTACTAGTCCTTACTGGGAGCATTCTCATTTAAAGTTAGTTTCCCTCCTTCCCCAGGAACATCCCCCATTTCCTTGATGGGTGTATTCTTATTTTAAGGTTCCTAAGGAGCTCTGGTAGCGTAGTGGTTACGAATCGGGCTGCGAACCTTAGGGTCAGCAGTTCGAAACTACCAGCCGCTCCGCGGGAGAAAGATGAGGCTTTCTACTCCCGTAAAGATTTACACCCTCGGAAACCCTGTACAGGGTCGCTATGGGTCGGACCCGACTCGATGGCACTTAACAACAACAACAACAACAGTTGGTAAAACTAGTTCTTCTCCTCCACTGAGCTCTTTTTGTTATGCTAGCCTGCTGCCCAAAAGACTTCCCTCAGTCCTGAAGATGGGCCACACCAATAAGAGTTATTTTTTACAAAATGCACAACAACCAAACAGCCATTCCCCACTCCCTATCCTGCCCCTGCAAATCTTTACTTAAAGCTCCTATTCTTTCAGCAGTTCAGACTTTCTCTTAAAAGTCTGGGGGAAAAAAAAAAAAAAGTCTATTTCTTCTGGGCAGTTTCTAACTCCCCTTTTAGCATATCCAATCAAGTGTGGGCTTAAGGCAGATTTACAAGCTGTCTGCAATCAAGGTACCCAAAATTCATTGCTATCACACATGTGTATAGGGCCTTGGGCCTCTGGCTGGTAGGTTGTATCAAGTAGGCCCTGGACTCTATCAGTCATCTAGCATAACCAGACTGGCTTCTTCCCCAGGTGACTCAGTAGCAGCTTTATTCTCCTCCATGGCAACATAACATCTCGATCATTATCTGAAAATGAAAATTAAAAAATAGTGAACATTGATCTTGCAAAGTAAGAATGGTGATGTTTCTCTACAAGACATGATTTCAGGATATCGATCCTTTACCATTTGAACCAGGAGGGCATCAAGTTGACACCTATAAGTATCAGTCATGCTTGGGGCCAACTAAGAGGCCTCCCAGATGTGTCATTTTTTCCCCTTGGGCTTGTGATGAGGCATGAAGCAGGTGAGATGGCAGGTGAAAAGGCTGAGAAGAAGGGTACCAAGAAGAAGCCTATTGTTAAGAAAGAATATTCCAGTGGCAAAATTAATAAGACTAACCTCAAAGGGAAAATCTCAAGAAGGGGAAGTCCCATTGCAGCCAAAATTCTGTCCTAGTCAGAGGACTTGGCAGGTATTCCCAGTAGGCCATGTATTCCAGAAAGGCCATATGCAAAAGGAAGTATTTAGCCACTAAATCCATGATTATAAAGAAGAAGGAAAGATTCTTGCTACTGTCATAAAACCAGTTGGTGGTGACAAGAATGGTGGTAAAGAGTGGTTAAACGGTGCACAATTGCTGGGTATTATCCTTCTAAAGTTGTGCCTCAAAAGCTTTTGAGCCATGACAAAAAGCCCTTTAGTCAACATGTGAGAAAACTATGGCCTGGCATTACTCCTGAGACCATTCTGATCATCCTCACTGGGCTTGCTAATGGTAACTGGACCTCTGTAGCCCCACTCACCCCCATTCTGGGTAGCCAGTGTCTGAGTTGCTCATCCTTGTCCTCTCTGTGTGCTGAGGAGGTGGGAATGATCCTCGCTGTGACGATTTGTTCACTCTTTTGAGCTGTTGCTTCCATAGGTGTGTGTCAAGTTCATCAGATTCTATCAGATTATTCTTTTTTCCTTCTTCTTTCTTCTTCTCTTTGAGCTCTGATCATCTAGCCATTGAAGCCAGGTCAAGCGGGTATTATCTGCAAGTGTGGGTGTACTTAGGCATGTGCCCTCTCTTCTTATCAGCTGGATGCTTCAGTCTCCACTCTGGTCCCCTGTGGCTGTTTGGCTGACTCTGGGTCCTGGATCTGGCACACTGATGGCTAACCAGGTCTCCATCTGGGTTCACAGGAGTCTATTGTGCATTGTAGGGCTTAGCTCGCAGCTTTATTGCTGTTTTCCCCTCACTTCCCCTTATCATGAACGTGGTCACCAGTCAGAGCATACATTCCCATTGAGCTTTAGTCTTAGAAGGGGTTTGCCCTGAGTGGGACCCGACCACTTGCCTTGATGTCTCCTGGGCGAGCCACTTGTTTGTTCTTGTAGTAATCAGGCGGCCTGCTGATATTGTTTTGTATTTTTCCTGTCAGTCTTTCTTTTAGGAAGTATCTTCTGTTCTTCTGGCCACTCCAGGTTGGTCTGCGTGTCCTTTCAAGTGGACATTTCCCCTCAAAAGATTCTGGATGCTATTCAGGATTCTACCTATAGTCTTGTGTAATGCAGAGGCTCCACAGGAAGCCTCCTTTGCTGGGCACCTTGTATCTCCATTTTAGGTATTCCAATCGGTTATAGGCAGATGATGGACTTACAAGATTTCTATGGTGGTATTTCTGCCTATTCCTTTCTCTTCCCCTCCAGTGTCTATTTTATACCATCATGCCAGGGAAACCAAGATTCAATAGACAGCCAAGCATCTTAACATTATTTCCCCCTTTTCCCTATTCAAACTATGTCTCAATCTCTATATAGGATGATACTTCTTGACTCTTTTGTAGGTACACTGGATCATATGAGTAGTTTTGCTTAACAAGTTATATGTGGAGATTAAGTGTGTAGTTTCTGAACCAAACATTTAAGTACTGGTAGGAAACACCTTCCAAAACTCTCTCTCTGGCACTATAACCTACAATGTTTGAGATGGTAGCAGCTCCGTCAGTAGCGGTCCCTGAATGGTTGTGATGAGCAGAGGCCTCTTGTTGATCATGAATCAGAATTAGAGTCTTTGCCAAGAAATTTGGAAGACAGCTGTGCATCCAAACAACTGGAAAAGATCCATATTTGTGCCCATTCCTAAGAAAAGTAACCCAACAGTATATGGAAATCATCAAACAATATCGTTAATATCATATACAAGTAAAATTTTATGGAATATACTTAAAAAACTATTGTAGCAATACATCAACAGGGAACTTCCTGAAATTTAAGCTGGATTCAGATGAGGATGTGGAATAAGGGATATCATTGCTGACATCAGGTGGATCTTGACTGAAAGCAAAGAATACCAGAAAGATACCTACCTGTGTTTTATAGACTATGCAAAAGCGGATCATTATCAACTGTGCGGATCATTATAAACTATGGATAACATTGCAAAGAATGGAAACTCCAGTGGAATAGTTAATTGTGCTCATGTGGAACATGGGAACAGAACAAGGGAATACTGAATGGGTTAAAGTCAAGAAAATTGTGTTTCAGAGTTGTGTCCTTTCATATAACTATAGTGTTCAATCTGTATGCTGAGTAAATAATCTGAGAAGCTAGATTATATAATGAAGAATATAACATCAGGAATGGAGAAAAGCTCATTAACAACTTGTGAGATGTAGATAACACCTGGCTTGCTGTAAGTGAAGAGGGCATGAAGCACTTATTGATGAAAATCAAAGAATACAGCCTTCAGTATGAATTACAGCTCAATGCAAAGAAAACCAAAACCTCAGATCTGAACCAATAGACAACATCATGATAAACAGAGAAAAGACTGAAGTTGTCAAGGGTTTCATTTTGCTTAGATACACAATCAATGCACATAAGCAGCAGTCGAGAAATAAAGTGGTATATTGCTTATATTGTTTAAGTGTTGAAGACCAAAGATACCACCTTGAGGACTAAGTTGTGCCTGACCCAAACCATCTTACTTTCAATTGCCTCATATACATGAGAAAGCTGGACAATGAATAAAGAATACTGGAAAAGAATTGATGCACTTGAATTACATGATTGGTGAAGAATGTTGAATATACTATGTATTGCCAGTGGTGTTGTAGGATAAGTACTCAGTTTGAACTGCAAGGTCAGAGGTTCAAACTCACAAGACGCTCCTTGGAAACCCTAGACAGAGTTGCTGTGGGTCAGAACCAACTCAATGGCACTTAACAGCAACAAGACAGAAGAATGAACAAATCTGTTTTGAAAAAACTACAGCCTGATTGCTCCCTGGAAGCAACTATGGCAGGACTTTGTCTCATATACTTTGGACATTATCAGGAGGGGCTCGTGCCTAGAGAAGGATATCATTCTTGGTATAGTGGTTTGCCAGCAAAAAAGAGGAAGACCCTCAGTGAGATGGTGGTTGCAACAATGAGCTCAATCATAACAGGTGTAAAGATGGTGCAAAACTGGGCAGAAACTGCTCATTAGCACCGAACAGACAACAACAAAGAGGTAATCTTGTTAGATATTTTCAGAGGACACAGAATGATTACTGGAGTGTGTTGTTGTTGTTGTTGTTAGGTGCCTTCGAGTTGGCACCGACTCATAGCGACCTTATGCACAGCAGAATGAAACAATGTCCGATCCTGGGCCAGCCTCACTACGGTTGCCACGCTTGAGTCCATCAATGCTGCCACCTGGCCAATACAACTCGTTGCGGGTCTTCCTCTTTTTCTCTGATCCTTCATTGTATCAAACATGATATCCTTCTTCAGTGACTGTTCCCTCCTGATAATATGTCCAAAGTATAAGAGATGAAGTTTGGCCATCTTGGACTCTAAGGAGCACTCTGGCTGCACTTCTTCCAAAATAGATCTGTTGGTTCTTTTGGCAGCCCATGGCACTTTTAGTATTCTCCTCCAACACCATAATTCAAAGGCATCAATTCTTCTACGGTCTTCCTTATTCACTCTCCAGCTTTTGCATGCATATGAGGTTATTGAAAATACCATGGCTTGAGTCAGGCACACTTGGAGTGTGTTAGGAAGGTATTTTAAGAAAATGGAACGCTGCACTGGTATTAAGAAGGCCAAGAAATTTGTGCTGAGTAATTTGTTTTCCTCCATGGCAATGCAACTGTCCTAAGAGAATTTCATTGGAAAATCTTACTACATCCACCCAACAACCCTCATCTTGCCCCTTCAGCCTTCTTTTTGTTCCTCAAACTCAAAGAACATTTTAAAAGTATAGGATTTGTGTATCTACAGCAGGGGTGGGGAATGTCTACCCAGAATTCTAGCCATCACAATGTTATTGTTAAGTGCCACTGAGTCAGTTCCGAATCAGTAAAGAGTTTCCAAGGAGCAGTTGATTAGAAGTGAGTTAATTAAATGTCTGACCAATTATAGCAGGCTAATTTTTAAGCTAGTAATTTTCTATGGCCTGAGGATTATGTTATAAATCTTAAAAGAAAAAAGGTTTCCCACTCCTGATGTGTTGTTGTTTAGTGCTGTCGAGTCGGTTCTGATAGTTACCCTGTATAGGGTTTCTGAGGAGTGGCTGGTGAGATTTGAACTGCCAACCTTGCAATTCAAACTGACCTTGTGGTCCAGTGGGGTTTCCACCATCGACTAGTGTGTTTGAAGCACCGATCTTGTGGTTAGTATTTCAGTGCTATCCTCCAGTACCGCACCAGATTGTTGTTGTTGTTGTTATGTGCCGTGGAGTCTATTCCAACTCATAGCGACCCTGTACAGGGTTTCTGAGGCTGTAAATCTTTACGGGAGCAGAAAGCCTCATCTTTCTCCCGCGGAACAGCTGGTAGTTTCGAACTGCTGACCTTGCGGCTTGCAGCCTGATTTGTAACCACTACGCTACCAGAGCTCCCCACACCAGATTAGAGAGGTGGAAAAACCATCTTCAGAAGTATATAGACCTAGATAGAGGAAATATTGAGAAACAATAGCTTCACTTTTTGATGTATTTGTTTAATAAAATTTTCTATGATTTTGTAACAATACTTTGTGACTTACCTTTCTTTTTCATGAAATTGTTGTGAAAACACAGTGAACATAACATATTTAGCACAGTGACGCCACAGAACTAATACTGAACAAATATTAAAATGTTAGCTCTTATCCTTAATAATAAATAATAATTTAGAAGGCAGAATCAGGATACTAATTTGTATTTGGCCTTCCTGGTTTGTATTTTGTCAGTTTATAACTGGTTTCAAAATGTATTATTTTTTGAGATCTCATTTGTAGAAGTAAATATGTTTTATTGCCCTTTTGCTTTTAGTTCATTGGAAATCCTGGGATTCAAAAATGTGGATTGAAAGTCATTTCTGCCATAGTACATTTTCCTGATGTGTTACAAATGTTATCCCTGGAAGGTGCTATTGATTCAGTACTTCACACACTGCAGATGTATCCAGATGACCAAGGTTGGTACAATTTTTTTTAAAAGGTTTAATGTGAATTGTGTGATAGTTTACATGGGAAAACATTAGCTTTACATTCATCCTATTATATATTGTTTCATTGCCATGGTTATAATCCCCTCCATGCATCATTAACCAGCCAAAGGGTATAGCAAGCCTGCCTCCCCCTAGCCCCCCCGGTTGTGGTTGGTACAATTTTAACTCTAGATTTAGAATACATTCTTATAAGCCATTAGTTGTTCGTTGGATATCTTTAACAGTTTTCTCCAATTTTGAGATAACATTTCCCCCCTCATCTTATTCTAGAAATCCAGTGTCTGGGTTTAAGTCTTATAGGATCCTTGAGTCTAAAGAAGAATTTATACATAGGAACTGGACATCTGCTAGCAAAAATTCTGGTTTCCAGCTTACAACGATTTAAGGATGTTGCTGAAGTACAAATGAAAGTATGTACATTGTTTTGAAGCAAATTTGGGAGCTTGTGCAGATTTCTCTTTGGAATCATTTATAATTCCCATTTTACATTAATAGTGGTGTTCTGGTTAATTGAAAACCATTTATCATTTCATAGTACTTTAATTATAGAAGGTGCAGAGGATTGAATTGAATCTCTAAAGATCCTGAGTTTCATTACTAAATTTCTAAAATCAGCATGTTTATTTGCCATTTGTTTTTCCCATAATAGAGGAGAGAATGTTGTAAAGATATTAAGTAGCTGAGCTTTACTTTCTTAGAATTTAGGTAAATAGAATTTTTAATTAGTCCAAAGTTTCTTACTCTCTGTGTGTTTTCTTGTGGGTTGCTTACCTCTAGTAATTACCTCCTAAATTTCTTTTTCTTACAATGAAAAAAATATTCTAGACATTTTTCATCAAACAAAATTTTAAATATAGTATATAATAACTGTTTTTAAGCAATCCAATATTTTTCCTAAAGTTAGTTAACTCAGGGATGATTAAAAAGTAAGTGTTTCAGTTATTTTTTTATGTTGGTAGTGGCTGTGTGCCACCAAATCGGTTCTGGCTCATAGCGACTCTGTTTAAAGTTTCTGAGGCTGTACATCTTTTTATTGGAGCAGAAAGCCTTGTTTTTCTCCCTCTGAGTGTCTGCTAGATTGGAACTGCTAATCTTGGCAGTTAGCATCCCAGTCTGTAATCCCAGGACTCTATTTCTTATATTAACAAAACAAACTATTTCTTTAGGAGTTTCTACTTTTTTTTTTTTTTTTTTTAGTAATAGAGTTTGTATTTTTCATAAACCACACTCTAGTAAAGATTTTTCAAATGGCGACATTGGCCAGGAATAAAAACACCTTGTCTCTAGTCTCTGTACAGACATTATTAATAAATGACATAGTGTATATAAATATTTAATTTTAATTGTGAAGTGTTGAGCAAAATATTCTTAGATTGAAAGAAACAGTGGGTTTTATAAATCCACTTTTTGTAATGTACCTCAACCTAGGCTGATTAAGGTTTAGATTGTTTAGATTGATTAAAAGTAATCCTAGAGAAAAAAGATGATTGCACACAATATGAAAATGCATATTTGAGCCTATTCCAAAGAAAGAGATGATCTATCAGAATGTGAAAATTATCAAAAAATTTTATTAGTATCACAAATAAAATTTTGCTGAAGATAATTCAAAAATGGTTGCAGCAGTACATCGAGGGAGAATTATCAGAAATTGAAGCTGAATTCAGAAAAGGATTGAGGGATATCACTGCTGCTATCACATAGATCTTGACTTAAAGCAGTGAATACCAGAATGATGTTTACCTGTGCTTTATTTACTATGCAAAGGCATTCAACTATGTGTATAATAAATCATGGAAAACATTGTGCATAATGACAATTCCAGGACAATAATTGTGCCCATAGACAAATGGGCAGCAATTTTTAACAAAACAAGGGGACACTGCATGATTTTAAATCAGGAAGGTATATGTTAGGATTGTATCAATTTGCTATACTTATTCAAAGTGTATGGCTGAGCAAATAATTTGAGAAATTGAACTTTATGAAGGAAAACACAGCAATGGAATTGGAGGAAAACTCATTAACAACCTGCAGTATGCAGATGGCATAGCCTTACTTGCTGAAATCATTTTACTGATGAACATCAAGACTACAGTCAGTCTTCAATATGGATTATACTTTATCATAAAGAAAACAAAAATCTTTATAATTTGACCAATAATGATAAATGGAAAAAAGAATGAAGTTGTCAAGAATTTCCTTTTAGTTGGAAGTACACCAACACCCATGAAAGCAGTAGTTAAGAAATCAAATGACATTGCATTGGGAAAAAAAAAAAAGGCAAATATGTCACATTGATGACTTAGGTACCTGACTCAAATCATGGTGTACTCATATGTGGGCAAAAGTTGGTCCCACCTGATAGCATGTCCAAAGTATGTGAGTTGAAGTCTCACCATCCTTGCTTATAAGGAAAATCATGAGCACTAATCCCTGAAGAAGGACCTCATGTTTGGTGAAGTAGATGGTCAGGAAAAAAGAGCAGTACCCTCAATGGGATGGCTTGACACAGTGGCTATAACATGACAATGGTGGTGAGGATGGTGCATGACCAGGTAGTGTTTCATTCTGTTGTCCATGTGGTCACTATTAGTTGTCCTACTCAACAGCACCTAGCAACAACAAATAGAGCTTTCTAGATGTTTCTGGATTCATTTTCATAGCCATAAACTTTGGAATCTCTGTACGAGTTGGGATCTCTTGATAGCAGTGGGTTTGGTATTATAGTAGAGGTTGTAATCTGTTGACCAGTGGGCTGAATTTGTCCAATCCACATATTTCACTTGGCCAACTCAGTATTTCCCACTTTTAATATTTGCATTATGTGCCTTCTACACATTTATGTATCTGTTTTGCTGAAAATTGTATTTGAGATAGCAGAAACCTCTGCTTTAGAGGTGGGTGGGCCACATATCTTTCAGAGTTGTATAAATTAATAGTATATCACTAGCATTTATAAAACATCAGAATCTTAAGAACTCAAAATAATAGTTTTAATATTTGGACCATTTCACTCACATATATTATATTGAAAGAGTCTTAGTAAAAGCCTATTGCTGCATGATCTTTATGCATTTACGTGAGCAAAATAATACTGAAGCCTAAAGTCCAGTCTTTCCTTTAACTATTACATGGGTGGAGATCCCAGACAACTCTTGAGAATCCGTTTTAGGCTTTTCTAAAAAATAATGAATGGTGTGACTGATCAGTTCTCTGCAAATAATTTTCTATAAAATGTAAACCATGGAGTGCTTTCACATTTCTTCCCAAATACACTCAACATGAACGAAATCTAGGCTCTCACACTTTTTTCTTTGAAGCTAAAATTTCAGAAGGATGAGAAGGCTGAGGAAGTGTTGGGCTATCTAGAGAACCTAACTTGCAGTTGTGTAATAGAAAATTCACTCTTCTTTTTACAGCTGTAGTTCTGACTCTGTTGCTCCAATCCCAACTAATATCTGGTTTTCATCCTGTAGACATGAATTCATACAGGGGCCTTGAAAAGTAAAAATTTAAAGGATTAGGTTTTTCCCTTCTTTGCTGGAGGATAACTTGTTAACTAGAATTTTATGCTCTCTGTGTCTACTATACTTCTTAATAATGAGAGAACAAGGAGTATTTACAGTATTGTTTTACTGTTTACATATTTAAAGAACCAACACAATAAATGTGTATACTTGTGAAGTGAACGTTAAGCTTTAAGAATCTCTGTTTCATTATTTTCATATAAAAATGTGTTTTTGATAATTCATTCCTCTTTGGTTAGAATTATTTATGCTATTATTGTTAATTTTTATCATATTTTCAGGGATTTCAGACAATCTTGGCAATACTTGAATTGTCAGCATCTTTTTCCAAGCTGCTGGTGCATTATTCATTAGATTCAGTAATATTCTATCAGATGTCTTCTAGTATCATGGAACAAAAGGATCAGCAGGTACAATTGTCTTTCATGTGTATGCTAAATATTATGCATGAGGTAAGTAAAAAAACATTTCAGTTCATCTATGCAGGTGCTTACTCCAAACAAAATGTGTTTAAGAATTTCTCAGTAATCCACTTGTCTTAGTCTTGTTAGTGTGCCTCCAAAATGAAAGATCCAGTCAAAACTGTGGTTTCTTATGGATCACTGGATCAATGAAATTCAAACCAGAGAGGTCAATTCAGGAAGTTTTGCTGAGGTTTTTTTTTTTTTTTTGGACTTCAAAGGGACATTAGATAATCATTGGAACTTACTAGAAAGAAGTTGTAAGGGGAGTGAAAACTGCACTAGTGAGAAAAAAGCCAGGAAAATTTAGCTGAGAATTTTTTTTTTTTTACCATGATGACAAGGCACTGAATCCTCCTCCAAGTTAGCAATGCCTTGGGAAACCTTACGCAATCTATCCGATAGCCCTTATCTTCCCCTTCAGGCTTCTTCTTGTTGCCAATACTTACAGGACATTTAAAATAAATACAACTTGAGTTGCTCGAGGATGCCAAACTGCCATTTTGATGTGGCATAAATTGAATAGATGTCTGATGGATCTTCTTGTTGTTGTTGTGTGTTTTGAGTCAATTTTGACTCAAAGCAACCCAGCATAGTACTTCTGAGGCTGTAAATCTTAATGGGTGCAGAAAAGCTCATCTTTCTCCTATATGGTGGCTGGTGGATTCTAACTGTTAACTTTGCAGTTAGAAGCCCAACACTTAACCCATTCTGCCGCCACAAGGGCTCCTTGGGAAAGGATTGTTGTTGTTAAATGCCATCTAGTCAATTCTGACTCATAGCGAGCCTGTACAGGGCTTCTGAGAGATGGAACTATCCCCTTCAGAAGTGTATAGACTGAAGTGGAGAATATGTTGGGAAACAATAGCTTCACATTTTAATATTTTTATTTAACAAAAATCTATGATTTTGTAGCAATTCTTTTTGATTTACCTTGAAATTTTCCTGACACTAATGCTTGTTTTCATCCTTCTTTTTAGTTTCTAAATCTTTGTTGCAAGTGCTTTGCAAAATTAGCTATGGATGATGAGTTAAAAAGTGTGATGCTCGAGAGAGCATGCGATCAGAATAACGCCATCATAGTTGAATGCTTGCTTCTATTGGGAGCTGATGCCAATCAAGCAAAGGAGTCAACTTCCTTAATCTGTCGGGTAAATATTCATTATTGTTTTTTCTCTATTACTTGAATCCACCAGTGATTGTTGTCCATAGCTTTCATGATCCACACAATCAAAAGCCTTGCATAGTCAATAAAGCACAGGTAAACATCTTTCTGATATTCTCAGCTTTCAGGCAAGATCCATCGGACATCAGCAATGATATCCCTCGTTTCCATGGCCTCTTCTGAATCAGGCTTGAACCTCTGGAAGTTCTCAGTCAATGTATGCTTATAGCCATTTCTGTATTACTTTAAGTAGAACTTTACTCGCATGGGATATCAAAGAGATTGTCTGATGATTTCCGCATTCTGCTGGGTCACCTCTCTTTGGAATGGGCACAAATATGAATCTCATCCTATCAGTTTGCCAGATAGTTGACTTCCAAATTTCTTGGCATAGATGAGAGAGTGCCTCCTGTGCTGCCTCACTTTCTTGAAAGATTTCAATTTTTATTCCATCAATACCTGGTCCCTTGTTCTTTGCCAATTCCTTCAATGCACCTTTTACTTCTTCCTTCAGTATCATTGGCTCTGGATCATATGCTACCTCTTGAAATGATTGAACATTAACCATTTCCTTTTGGTACAGTGATTCTGTATATTCCTTCCATCTTCTTTGGATACTTTCTGCATCATTCAGTAAATTTCCCAGAGAATCCTTCAGTAACAAAAGTCGAGGCTTGAATTTTTTTCTTCAATTCTCTCAGCTTGAGAAATGCTGACCATGTTCTCCTTTTTTGGTTTTCTGACTCCAGATCTTTGCACATTTGTTGTAATATTTGACTTTACCTTCTCGAGCTGATCTTTGAAATTTTCTGTTCAGCTCTTGTACCCCTCATTTCTTCCATTTGCTTTAGCATCTTGATGCTGGAGAGCAACATTGCAAAGTATGAGTATTCCTGAACACTTAATTGTGATCATAAGGAATTTGTACATGGAACAAGAGGCAGTTGTTCGAACAGAACATGGGAACACTGAATGGTTTAAAATTAAGAAAGGTGTGCAACAGGGTTGTATTCTTTCACCATACTTATCCAACCTGTATGCTGAGCAAATAATCCGAGAAGCTGGGTTATATGAAGAAAAATGTGGCATCAGGATTGGATATGCAGATGTTACAACCTTGTTTGCTGAAAGTGAAGAGACTTAAAATGTTTACTGATGAAGCTCAAAGAGCACAGCCTTTGGTATGGATTGCATCTCAATGTAAAGAAAACAAAAATCCTCACCACTGGACCAATACACAGCATTCTCATCAATGGAGAAAAGATTTAAGTTGTCAAGGACTTCATTCTTCTTGGATAAACTATAAACACTTACGGAAGCAGCAGTCAAGAAATCAAATGACGTATTGCATTAGGCAAATCTGCTGCACAAGACAATTTTAAAGTGTTGAAGAGCAGAGATATCAGCTTGAAGACCAAAGTGGGCCTGACCCAAGCCATAGTATTTTTAGTAACCTCATATGTATGCGAAAGCTGGACAATGAATAAGGAAGATTGTAGAAGAATCAATGTATTTGAATTATGGTGTTGGAGGAGAATATTGAAAATGCCATGTTCTGCCAAAAGAACCAACAGGTCTGTGTTGGAAGAAGTGTAGCCAGAGTGCTCCTTGGAGGCCAGGATGGCCAAACTTCATCTCTCATACTTTGGACATATTGTCAGGAGGGACCAGTCACTGGAGAAGGATATCATATTTTCTCTCTGCTTTTAGTTTCTCTGCCTATTCTTTCTTTAGGACAACTGTGCTGTGATCTGTACATCGTAAGGACATCCTTCATATGGACATTCTGTTATTGCCCCTCCCCAAGTTGCATATGTTTCCCTGGGTGGTGCAATTGGTTAATGACCTTGGCTGCTAATGGAATGGCTGGAGATATAAGTCCATCAAGAGACATCTTCAAAAAAGTCTGACAGTCTACTTTTAAAAAATCAGCCATTGTAAACCCTGTGGTGCACCCTTCTACTTTGACATACAGGGGATCACCATGAGTCAGAATTGACTTATATATATCCAACATATATCTGTTGGATCAAAGCTCTGCTTTTCCATCAAAATTGAATCAAGATCACCTTTCCTTGACAGTGCCCTTTACAAGTTCTCCAAACCCCCAGACCAAATGAAGAAATACTTCCTCTATGAGTTGATGACAATTTATATGCACCTCTTAGATTTTGCTATTTATGTGAATATAGAATTGCACGATGCTCATCTTTGTATCATTCAAAATATCTAACTTACTGCTTTACATAAAATATATGTTGAATTTCCTAAATGCATTATCTGTACTTCAGGTTAGTCTTAGTTTTAGAAATTGACATTCAGGCAGCACCATTAATATATTCTAGAAATTTAACGATATTTTAATGTAACAATTATGTACTGATTTAATATATCTTACAAAATACTCAGAAAAGTACTATATTTTCAAATAATTTACATTTTAAGTCTTAATTTGATATCCCTTTTGCCTGAGCATGGATTCCAATAGATTTATCAACTATAAGATTATGTTAGTACTAATTAAGAATTGACATAAAGAGCAACAATTTGTAACGCATTTTTATGCACTGAATAGAAATATGAAAAATTAAGTTATTTAAAGTAGTCATTTAAAAAATTAGCAACTTTTTTTTAAAAGCTTTTATTGTGAATTGAGTGATAGATTACATGGGAGAACACTGGTTTTGCACTCAATCTATAATATTTTGTTTCATTGCAATTATTACAATCCCTTCCATGCATCATCATTCAACAGTATTTGCTTCTATTCCCCTTAAAACTAGCAACTTTTAAGGAAGATTTTTTAGTGATAATAAATTATTTTCTTCCTCATGATTTTATAAGTTTTTATTGTGCAACTTTTGAATATAGATCATTGCGTCAGTATTACTCAGAAATGGCAAAGAACTAAAAAGGAAACATCCTCCTCAAAGTTCTTAAGGGGGAAATAATATAACTAGAATCACCTGAGCATAATTGCACTACATTTCCCATAGGAAATGTTGTCTACTTTTCCCTGTTTATCCAAACCTTTCTGTACTAAAAGCTACTTTGTTTCTTTTCTCACATTCTTTTGGAGTTATTTATGTTTTCTCTTCTTAAAATAAAATCAGATTTTTTTCCATCCATAGATTATATATAATCTTAAAAGAATCATAGCTACCAAATGTTATTTGTATGAGTTGTTGTTAAATGTCTTTGAGTTGGTTCTGACTCATAATGAGTCTGTATAGGGTGTCCAAGGCATTTTACATCTCTGCAGAAGCAGAAAGATTCACCTTTCTCCCAGGAAGGGGCTGGTGGCCTTGAACCATTAACCTTGTGGGTCACAGTCCAGTACTTATCATGTGGAGCCACTGCCATCCCTATTGGTACCTTATTGTTGTTTGTAAATGCCATTCAGTGGGTTCCAGCTCACAGCAATCCTGTATAGCAGCTGGTGGGTTTGAACTATCAACCTTGCAGCTTGAACCGATTGTGTGGTCCAGTTCTTATCCTACAGTGCCATGCCAGGACTCCTTATTTGTATCTAGAAAATGGTAAATATTGATGAAATATTTATGGTTGGATTGACTGTACCTTATTTTGTACTAGCAGAAAATAAGGTAGTCAGAATTATTCATGTGCCAGCCCACTGCTGTTGATTTGCTACTCATAGCAACACTGTAAGACAGAGTGTAATTGCCTCATAGGGTTTTCAAGGCTGTAAATCTTTGTGGAAGTTGGCTGCTCCAGCTTTTTCCCATGGAGAGACTGGTAGGTTCCAACTGTCCACCTTTATGTTAACAGATGATAGTGTGTTAACCACTTTGGCATCAGGACTCCTTTCATGCACCAAGAGGCTGCATAATGAAAGGCTATTAAGAACATGGATGGAATTAATTGTTAAGCTTTGAGGAGAATTTAAAATTGTAACATAAATACTTGGTAGTGAAGAATATGGAGAACTAATACTGAGCATGGAAATTAGCAACTTCAGACCTAAAGGTCAGATTATTCAAGTCATGTTGGGAAGAGCATGTATAATGAAGTCTAACTAAAAATATTAGCAAACACCTTTTGGTACTTACTGATATTGCTGTTGTTAAGTGTCATCCAGTTGGTTCTGACTCATAGTGACCTTGTATAGGGTTTCCAAAGAGCAGCATCAATTCTTCTACAGTTGTCTGTATTCACTATCCAACTTTTGAATGCATATGAGGTTATTGAAATTACCATGGCTTGCTCCAAGTACACCTTAGTCCTCAAACTGATGTCTTTAGTCTTCAACACTTTAAAGAGGGCTTGTGCCACATATTTGCCTAATGCAATACGTCATTTGATTTCTTGACTGCTGTCAGAGAAAAGGAGGAAGACCCCCTAATGAGATAGACTGACAAAGTGGCAGCATTGATGGACTCAAGTGTGGCAACAGTAGTGAGGTTGGCCCAAGATCAGGCAGTGTTTTGTTCTGCTGTGCATAAGGTCACTATGAGTCAGTACCGACTCAATGGCACCTAACAACAACAAGCTTCCATGAATATTATGGTTGACCCAAGCAAAATGAAGTGTTTGACAACTTCAATTGTTTCTCCATTTATATGGATGCTGTTTATTGTTGCTGTGATTCTGGAAGCTGTGCCACCGGTATTTTAAATACCAGCAGGATCACCCACAGTGAGCAGGTTTCAGATGAGCTTCCCAACGAAGCCAGACTAGGAAGAAGGAGAAACAAACTACTTCTGAATATTTAGTCACTGAAAATCTTTTGAATAGCTGTGTGGTACTTATTACCACCTGGGAATTGCTCTAAGTACACATTTTAATACTCTTCGGAACCCATGACTAGGCATCAGTATTATTCTCATTATTATTGTTGTTGTCAGTTGCCACTGAGCTGATTCAGGCTTCTGGCGACTCTGTATATGCAGAGTAGAACTGCTCCATAGGACTTTCAAGGCTTTTGGAAACACAGTGCCAAGCCTGTTTTCTGGGGTGCTTCTGAGTAGGATCAAACTGCTAACCAGTAGTTGAATGCTTAACTGTTTGCACACCCAGACACTCCATTGTCATTATACATCTAAGAAATTAGGTCACAGAGAGGTTAAGTAACTTGTTGATGACCTCTCTGCTGGTAAAAGGTAGAAAACCTTCCTTCTCAGTGACCTCTCTAATCTCACAATAGATTGAGTGGGGGTGGGGCTGTTGTTGTTCATTCAGTCTTGAATGCTCTATTGAAGAATTTGGTTTTGATTGTCACATTTATTAATTCTGAATTTATAAGATGTAAGAGAAGATTGCAAAGGAATAAATTACACTTTTAAAAATCCTTGTTAATACTTTGATTTTCTTCATTACTTAAATGCTAAGCAGGGTACTTCTAAGCAGTATGTATTTTTTTACTGTTATAAAGTTGAAACTATTTTCAGAAAAATATATGCGTATTTTAAGAAGACGAACTGTATAAATGAGATTTAAAGGAATTAATTTCTATATTTTTACTGGCATTTATTTCTTTTGTCTGATATAATTTTTCATATTTCTTCTTGACACCATATTCCTAAAAAATCTTGGAAAGTTTGTAACCCCTGAATAGTTTTTTTTTTCTACAAAAATGTGCTTAGCATTTTCTAAGTACTGTGCAAAGCACAGTACTAGATATCAGTTGTCGTTAAGTGTTTTTGAATCAGTTCTGATCCATAACGACCCAGTATCGTGGCTCTGAGGAATGACTGGTGGGTTTGATCTGCCCACCTTGAGGTTAAGAGCCCAGTGTTTATCCTGTAGTACCATACCAGGACTACCTAGATATAAGTTGTTGTTAAGTGTCATCGACTTGGTTCTAGCTCATAGTGACCCTGTGTAGGGTTTCTAAGGAGCGACAAGTGTGTTTGTACAGTCAACCTTGCGATTAGTGGTCCAATGCTTATCTTACGGTGCCATTCCAGGACTCTAAGTAAGGCATACAAAAGGGGTCTTCTACTTCAAGATTGTTCTTTCTTAGTATGCATGGGAGGAAGAGGAGGAAATAAAACATAAATTACTTAGGACAAGGTCAATATAAGTTCTATGACTTGGTGATACTAGTTGGCTGGACCACAAGAGAAAGTGTTTGTGATTAAATTTAAAAAAAAAAAATTATTTTAGTTGAAGTGTATACAAAACACTTCAGTTTTTTTGGATACAAACAAAACAGGTTCCCACTCAACAATTTGTACACATATTGTTCAGTAACATTGGTTATATTCTTTACATTATTCTTATTACTTCTGTTTTAATTGTTCCTTCCCAATAAGCTAGCCTCACTGGCCCCTAGTCTTCTCATCCATACTTTGTTGTTGTTGTTTGTTGTTAAGTGCCATCGAGTCAGTTCCGACCCATAGCGACCCTGTACAGGGTTTCCAAGGGTGTAAATCTTTACGGGAGTAGAAAGCCTCATCTTTCTCCCGCGGAGCGGCTGGTAGTTTCGAACCGCTGACCTTAAGGTTCACAGCCCGATTCGTAACCACTACGCTACCAGAGCTCCTTCTCATCCATACTCCGTAGCGACCCTGTACAGGGTTTCCGAGGGTGTAAATCTTTACGGGAGTAGAAAGCCTCATCTTTCTCCCGCGGAGCGCCTGGTAGTTTCGAACCGCTGACCTTAAGGTTCACAGCCCGATTCGTAACCACTACACTACCAGAGCTCCTTCTCATCCATACTTTAGAGTAACTGTTTTAAGAGTGTGTTACTCACTGGTGGTATTCTTTCTTTGCGAGTTCACTTGCTTTTTACCTAAAAGTTAACTTCAGGGAATATTTTTTACTCACAATTAAAAATATTTCAGGGCAATAGTCTTAGGGATTCCTCCAATCTCTCTCTCTCTCTCTCTCTCTCTCTCTCTCTCTCTCTCTCTCTCTCTCTCTCTCTTTGAGAACTTGAACTTCTGTTCCACATTTTTTCCCTTTCTATTAGTATCCATCTATGATTTCCTTGATCAGAACATTTGGTACTGGTAACTGGGCACCATCTAGCTCTCCTGGAAACCATGGCTCATGGAAAAAAATTAGTTTTGTAAACCAATTACTTCTCTGAATCTTGGGGTTTCCTTCCTTCTTTTTCTTTAGATGAGTAAAGACCTGTGGTTATGTCTTAGACTGTCGCTCATGTGATTTTTTTTTTTTTTTGTAGTTTGACCCTTTCCCCCTTTCTCATCTTCCTTCCTCACTCCCTCCATCCCTTTCTTCCTTGTAATATTTTTAAAATAACATTTTATTGTGTTTTTGGTGAAAATTTACAGTGAACTAGATGCCCTTTTAATAATCTCTATACTTAGTATTCAGTGACATGGGTTACATTTTTCAAAATGTGTCAACATTCTCATTATTTCCATTCTGAGTATCCCATTTCCATGAATCTAACTTCCCTATCTCCCCATTATCTTCTCATTTTTGTTTTAGGGTAAATGTTGAATGTTTAGTCTAATACATATGATTAAAAAAAATAAATAAGCATTCAGTATTCCCTGGTATTCCAGTTTATTTTATGAGCCAATCTGTTATTTAGTTGAAAGATGACCTCTGGGACTTTCTTTCCTTTTAAATTCCCTGGGGGCACTTAAAGATTTTAGAGACTAGCTAGTTATATTAAATATATTTCCTAGGCATTGTGCTGGGCTTCAGGAGTACAAATTGGATTGCAATATTGTCCATACTTTTACATTCTAATGTGGAAACAGATTTGTATGTCTGGTTTAGTGTTGAGTGTGTGAAGTGATAGGCTAAGCAAAATGGGATTGGAGCCTGAGGGAGGAAGGGTTTGAACAACCTGGGAAGTTGGCAGCAAGGGCTTTATGGTTTCATAGACTTTGGAGCTGTTCTTCACGAATGAACATCTTTTGATTGGGTGAAGAGCAGAGGAAGGGATTTGGGGCAATAGACGTATCATAAATGGAGGTTATTAATTTGGCAAATTGCATGTTGTGTTAGGGAGAATGACCTGAAGCTGAGGGGTTTAAAAGACTTTAAAACAAGACAGTGACTTTATCATACCTATATTGTTATTGTTGTTAAGCGCTGTCGAGTTGATTTCCACCCATAGCAACCCTGTATGGAGTTTCTAAGGAGCAGCTTGTGAGCTTGAACCACTGACCTTGCAGTTCAAACGACTTTGCAGTCTGATGCATTAGCCCACAGCTCCATACCAGGACTCCCATACATATATTAGAAGGTAGTATAGTGACTCTGAGAAAAAGTAGTTTAGACCTGTCAGCCACTAGTTGGTATCATTATACTAAGAACTGTCCATCCGAATCCCTTGGACATACTTTAACTCTGGAGTTCCCTTTAATACAATAATTGCCCACAACCTCCTTCTCTCCCTTACATTATACCCTGAGTTTCAGACACAACATAGGGTCTTAGTGTCTTCATTTCTTCTCTTTGTTTATTTAATGAAAGTAGCACAGGCTTTGGAGTAAATTTGGCTTCAGATCAGTTGCTTACTAGTTCTAAAGGTTTGACCAAATTTTATATGTTTTCTACATGTTTCATCATATATAAAATGGGGGTTATAATTTTTATGTCGTAAGATTTTTATGAGGTTTAGCGATCGTGTGTTAGAGAATTTGGCACTGTATCTGGTATATGTATATAATATTGCTATTATCAATTACTTTCATCTGCTAGTTAAAAAATCATCATCATTCAATTGCCTTTCAGTAATCGGTGCTTGGGTAGGTTTAATATGCTATGCTACTGGTTTTTCAGGTTTCTCTCTGCTTGCTAAGTTCACACTAATGTTTGTGGTACCTGGAATATTAGCGTCACTGAGCACATACTGTGAAAACAAATTCAGAGGAAAGCAGAGAAACGTGGTTTTACTTTGTCGGATTTCAGATCTTTGCCTTGAAGTGCTCAAGAAAACCAGAGATATGTGATGAGTGTCTTTTGTATTAAGCAATTTTATGATATTTATATTATTATTAAGTTATTCTATGTTAAATATGAAGGAAGGGCAGTAACATTTTCTGCATAAGGTAAAAAGTAATTTCTCAGATGTCTTTTAATTGCAAACAGAAGCCCAGAAAGTATAAGCAACTTGTATAATTGGTGGAGCTTAATTTAGGCCTTCTAATTCCACAACTATGAGCTTTTCCTCCAAATGTTGTTATCTCTTTAATGGTGACTGATGCTTGTTGTTGTTGTTGTTAGGTGCCAGAGAGTCGGTACTGACACATAGCAACATTATGCAGAGTAGAACAAAACACTGCCCGATCCTGGGCCAACCTTACTACTGTTGCCACACCTGAGTCCATCGATGCTGCCACTTGGCCAATCTATCTCATTGGGGGGTCTTCCTCTTTTTCTCTGACCCTCCACCTTACCAAACATGATATCCTTCTCTAGCGATTGGTCCTCCTGACAATATGTCTGAAGTATGAGAGATGAAGTTTGAGCATCTTGACCTCCAAGGAGCACTCTGGCTACACTACTTCCAAAATGGATCTATCGGTTCTTTTGGCATCCCATGGCACTTTCAATATTCTCCTCCAACACCATAACTCAAAAGCATTAATTCTTCTATGGTGTTCCTTATTCACTGTCCAGCTTTTGCATGCATATGGGATTATTGAAAATACCATGACTTAGGTCAGGTGCACCTTAGACCTCAAGCTGACATCTTTGCTCTTCAACACTTTAAAAAGGTCTTGTGCAGCACATTTGCCGAATGCAATACGTTGTCTGATTTCTTGACTGCTGCTTCCATGAGTGTTGATCATTGATCCAAGAATAATGAAGTCCTTGACAACTTCAGTCTATTCTCCATTGATAAGAATGTTGTTTATTGGGCCAGTAGTGAGGATTTTTTTTTTTTTTTTTACATTGAGATGTAATCCATACTGAAGGCTGTGCTCTTTCGTCTACATCAGTAAATGTTTTAACTCCTCTTCACTTTCAGCAATCGAGGTTGTATCATCTGCATATCTCAGGTTGTTAATGAGTCTTCCTCCAATGCTGATGCCATGTTTTTATTCATAGAACCCAGCTTCTTGGATTATTGCTCAGCATACAGGTTGAATAAGTATGGTGAAACAATACAACCTTGTTGCACACCTCTCTTAATTTTAAACCATTCAATGTTCCCGTCAAACAACTGCCTCTTGGTCCAGGTCAGATTCCTCATGAGCACAATGAAGTGTTCCAGAATACTCATACTTGGCAATGTTGTCCATAGCTTGTTATGATACACACATTCAAAAGCCTTTGCATAGTCAATAAAGCACAGGTAAACATCTTTCTGATATTCTCAGCTTTCAGCCAAGATCCATTGGACATCAGCAATGATATCCCTTGTTCCACAGCCTCTTCTGCATCCGGCTTGAACATCTGGAAGTTCTCTGTCAATGTATGCTTACAACTATTCTGTATTACCTTTAGCAAAATTTTACTTGCATGAGATATCAAAGAGATTGTCCGATGATTTCCGCATTCAGTTGGGTCACCTCTCTTTGGAACGGGCACAAATACAGATCTTTTCCAATCAGTCAGCCAGATAGTTGTCTTCCAAATTTCTTTGCATAAATGAGTGAATGCCTTCTGTGCCGCCTCACTTTATTGAAAGATTTCTACTTGTATTCCATCAATTCCTGGTACCTTGTTCTTTGCCAATTCCTTTAATGCACCTTGGACTTCCTTCTTCAATATCATTGGCTCTTGATCATATGCTACCTCTTGAAATGGCTGAACATGAACCATTTCATTTTGGTACAGTGACTGTGTATTCCTTCTGTCTTCTCTTGATGCTTTCTGCATCGTTTACAAGTTTGCCCAGAGAATCTTTCAAAAAACAAAAGTCAAGGCTTGAATTTTTTCATTTCCCCCAGCTTGAGAAATGCTGAGCGTGTTCTTAGGTATCAAATTATTCAGTTTATATTTGATATACTGTGATAGTTGTGGTGTTAATCTTACTTCATTTTCCCAATCTATTTCAAGGATGAGATTTATCTTGTTTCATCTTGTTTCAGTCTAACTGTAAGGAAGTAGAGAAAGATCACATCAAGATAAATTTACCATTCTTAAAAACAAGATATATACATTTTTAATATACGATTGTTCTTTATTAAATAGGTGTGTGAGAAAGAGAGCAGTCCGAAGTTGGTGGAACTGTTATTGAATAGTGGATCCCGTGAACAAGATGTCCGGAAAGCTCTGACAGTAAGCATTGGAAAAGGTGACAGCCAAATCATCAGTTTACTTTTACGGAGGCTCGCCCTGGACCTGGCCAACAATATCATCTGCCTTGGAGGATTTTGTATGGGAAAAATTGAGCCTTCTTGGCTTGCTCCTTTATTTCCAGATAAGACATCTAATTTAAGAAAACAAACAAGTAAGTATCAATATATGTAAAGTTCTTGTTTCTACACATGCTTATCCAACATAATTTATTACCAAAATTTTATTTTGTTGTTTGGTACCGTGTCAGCTCGAACTCACAGCAATCCTGTGCACAATGGAACAAAACACTGCTTGGTCCTCCTCCATCCTTACAAATTTTGTTATGTTGGAAATCCCTTGTTGCATTCACTCTGTCAATCCATCTTATTGGGGGTCTTCCTGTATTCCACTGACCCTTTATTTTACAAAGCATAATATCCTTTTCCAGGGACTGGTCCTTCCTGGAGAGATGAAGCACAACCATCCTTGCTTCTAAGGAGGATTTTGTTGTACTTTTTCCAGCGCAGATTTGCTTGTTCTAGCAGTCGTGGTACTTTCAATATTATTCACCAACATTGTAATTCAAATGCACCAATCCTTCTTCTGTCTTCTTTATTGTCCAGCTTTCATAAGCATAGGATGGGATTGAAAATACCATGGGGCTTGGGTCAGATACACCTTAGTCCTCAAAGTGACATATTTGCTCTTTCATACTTTAAAGAAGTCATTTGCAGCAGATTGGTTCTAATACGATATGCCATTTGATTTCTTGACTGTTACTTCCATGTTCATTGGGTTTCTATCCAGGTAAAATGAAATCCTTGACAAGTTCAATCTTTTCTCCATTCATCATGAAGTTATTTATTGGTCCGGTTGTGAGGATATTTTGTTTTCTTAACATTGTGTTGCAATCCATAATAAAGTCTGTATTTTTTTATCTTCACCAACAAGTACTTCAAGTCTTCTTTGTTTTCAGCAAGGAAGGTTGTGTGTGTATATCCCAAGTTGTCAATGAGCCTTTCTCCAATTGTGATGCTGCATTCTTTTTCATTTACTCCAGCTTAGCAAAAGATTTGCTCAGTATACAGTGTGGTGAAAGGATATAATTGTGCTACACAGCTTTCCTGATCTTAAACCATTTAGTGCCCCCCTTGTTGCATTCGAATGCCTCCTGTTCTGTGTACAGGTTCCACATGATCACAATGAAGTGTTCTGCATTTCCCATTCTTCGCAAGATTATTTCCGTGCTTCACAAAGTTTATTATGATCCACACAGTTGAATGCCTTTAAAAAGTCAATAAAATCAAGTAAATATCTTTCTAGTATTTTCTGCTTTCAGACAAGATTCATCTTATATTAACAATGATATCCCTTGTTCCATGTTCTCTTCTAAATCCAGCTCTGTCGATATTCTGCTGCAATCATTTCTTAATTATCTTCAGGAAAACTTCACTTGTATGTGATATCAATCTTATTGTTTGATAATTTCCACATTCTGTTGGGTCACCTTTCTTTGGAAAGAACACAAATATTAATTTGTTTCAGTTCATTGGCCAGGTAGCTGTCTTACAAATTTCTAGTCATAGACTAGTGAATGCTTCCAGCACTGCATCAGTTTGTTGAAACATTTCAATTGGTATTACATCAGTTCCTGGAGTCTTGTTTTTTGCCAATGCCTTCAGTGAACCTTGGACTTCTGTCTACAATACCATTGGTTCTTGATCGTATAATACCTCTTAAAATGATTGAACATTTACCAGTTCTTTTTGGTACAGTTTCTGTGTGTATAACTTCTATCTTCTTTTGATGCTTCCTTCATCATTCAATAGTTTGCCCAAAGAGTCCTTAAATATTGCAAGTGGAAGCTTGAAATTTTTCATCAGTTCTTTCAGCTTGAGAAATGCTGTGTTATTTCCTTTTAGTTTTCTAATTCCAGGACTTTGCACATTTCTTTATAATTACTTTGTCTTCTTGAGTTGTCCTTTGAAATCGGTTTTTTTACTTCATTTCTTTCATTAGCTTTGGTTCATTGGTTGGTTATATGCTGTGGAGTTGGTTCTGACTCATAGTGACCCTGTATAGGGTTTTCATGAACCCTATAATCTTTACGGGAGCAGAACCCTGTAAATCTTTACGGGAGCATGAACCCTGTAAAAATCTTTACGTGAGCAGAAAGCCTCTTTAGCCTGTGGAACAGCTGGTAGTTTCTAACTACTGACCTTGTGGTTATCAGCCCAACTCATAACCACTTCGCTACTAGAGCTACTTCGTACTCTAGAGCAAGTTTCATTTTAATATTAGTCTGTTGTTTTTACCTTTTTGATGGCACAAGTTAATTTTTACTCCATTTTGACGCAACTTAAACTAAACATATTTAACAGTTTTTAATATCTTTCATGGGAGCAGTCATTAAATGCTTGAAAGAGATATAATACATTTTTATGGGATAGAAAGTGCATTTCTTAAATAGAAGGGCAATGGTAGCATCTTCATGAGAAGTTGCTCTTCTTTTTTAGTTTGTTTTATTGAAAAGTAATACATGTTCATTTTAAAAACAGTAATAAATGGAAAAATATAAGGAAGAAAATAATCAGATCTCTTGTATATTATTAATATGGGTTTTTTAAAATTTCTAAATAATTATTCTAATTTCTTTTATGTTCCCTCCCTGTACCATCAGGTAATAGTACTTGTTTCTATTTTCTTTAACTCTTACAATCCTTCTTATATCCTCTACTTTTCATCTGTCTTCCGACAACCTCTGTCTTACTGTATATTGCCTTCTCCTTTACTCAAGTTAACATATGTCTACCCTTTAGCCAGTGACTCTGTATATTCCTTCCATCTTCTTTTGATGCTTTCTGCATCATTCAATAATTTGCCCAGAGTATCCTACAATAACAAAAGTTGAGGCTTGAATTTTTTCTTCAGTTCTCCCAGCTTGAAAAATGATGAGCATGTTTTTCCTTTTTGGTTTTCTGACTCCAGATTTTTACAATTTTGTTGTAATATTTGACTTTGTTTTCTTGAGCTGACCTTTGAAATTTTCTGTTCAGCTCTTGTACCTCCTCATTTCTTCCATTTGCTGTAGTATCTCTATGCTGGAGAGCAAGTTTCAGTGTCTCTTCTGACATCCATTTTGATCTTTTCCTTCTTTCTTGTTTGCTTAATGACTTTTTGCTTTCTTTCTGTATGATGTTCTTGATGTCATCACACAACTCTTCTGGTCTTTGGTCTTTAGTGTTTAATGTATCAAATCTGTTCTTTAGATGGTCTCTAAATTCAGGTGGGATATACTCAAGGTAATATTTTGGCTCTCATGGACTTGGTTTAATTTTCTTCAGCTTCGGTCTGAATTTGCATATTAGCAATTTATGGTCTGTTCCACAATCTGCCCCTGGCCTGGTTTTGGCTGATGATTTGGAGCTTTTTCTCCATTTCTTTCCACAATCGTAGTCAATTTGATTTCTGTGTATTCCATCATGTGAGGTCCATGTGTATAATCATCTCTTATGCTGTCTAAAGAAGGTATTTGAAATGAACAAATCATTGGTTTTTCAGAATTCTATCATGTGATCTCCAGCATCATTTCTATCACCATGGCCATATTTTCCAATTACTGACCCTTTCTCTTTGTTTCCAACGTTTGCATTCCAATCACCATTAATGATCAATACATCTTGATTTCAGGTTTGATAGATTTCAGATTGAAGAAGTTGGTAGAATTCTTCAATTTCATCCTCACTGGCTTTAGTGGTTGGTGAATAAATTTGAATAATAATGGTATTACCTGGTCTTCCCTGTAGGAAATGGTTGACATTCAACCATTTCAAGAGGTAGTTTATGATCAAGAGTGAATAATACTGAAGGAAAAAGTCCAAAGTGCATTGAAGAACAAGACAGCAGGAATTGATGGGATAAAAATTGAAATCTTTCAACAAAGTGAGGCGGCACTGGAGGCACTCACTCATCTATGCCAAGAAATTTGCAAGACAACTATCTGGCCAACTGATTGGAAGATATCTATATTTATTCCCATTCAAAGAGAGGTGACCCAGCGGAATGCAGAAATCATCAGACAATCTCTTTGTTACCCCATGCTAGTAAAATTGTACTGAGGTAATACAGAAATATTTGTAAGCATACATTGACAGAGAACTTCCAGAGGTTCAAGCCGGATTCAGAAGAGGATGTGGAACGAGGGATATCATTGCTGATGTCTGATGGATCTTGGCTGAAAGCAGAGAATACCAGAAAGATGTTTACCTGTGCTTTATTGACTATACAATGCTTTTGATTGTGTAGATCATGACAAGCTATGGACAACATTGCGAAGCATGAGTATTCCTGAACACTTAATTGTTCTCATGAGGAATTTGTACGGGGACCAAGAGTCAGTTGTTCAAACAGAACATGGGAACACTGAATGGTTTAAAATTAAGAAAGGTGTGCAACAAGATTTTATTCTTTTACCATACTTATTCAACCTGTATGCTGAGCAAATAATATGAGAAGCTGGGTTATACAAGGAAAAACGTGGCATCAGGATTGGAGGAAGTCTCATTAACAACCTGTGATATTCAGATACAATCTTGCTTGCTGAAAGTGAAGAGGACTTAAAATACTTACTGATGAAGATCAAAGAGCACAGCCTTCAGTATGGATTGCATCTCAGTGTAAAGAAACAAAAATCCTCACCATTGGACCAATAAACAACATTCTATCAATGGAGGAAAGATGGAAGTTGTCAAGGACTTCATTCTTCATGGATCAACTATCAACAGTCATGAAAGCAGCAGTCAAGAAATCAAATGATGTATAGCATTAGGCAAATCTGCTGCACAAGACCTTTTTAAAGTGTTGAAGAGCAAAGATGTCAGCTTGAGGACTAAGGTGCGCCTGACCCAAGCCATGGTATTTTCAATAACCTCATATGCATGCAAAAGCTGGACAGTGAATAAGGAAGACCGTAGAAGAATCGATGTATTTGAGTTATGGTATTAGAGGAGAATATTGAAAATATTATGAGCTGCCAAAAGAACCAACAGATCTGTGTTGGAAGAAGTGCAGCCAGAGTGCTCCTTGGAGGCCAGGATGGCCAAACTTCATCTATCATACTTCAGACATATTGTTAGTAGGGACCAGTCTCTGGAGAAATATACTATGTTTGGGAAGGTGGAGAGTCAGAGAAAAAGAGGAAGACCCCCAACAAGATGGATTGGCAAAGTGGAAGCATCAATGGGCTCAAGTGTGGCAGCAATTGTGGAGTGTTTCATTCTGTTGTGCATAGGGTTGCTATGAGTCAGTGCTGACTTGATGGCACCTAACAATAATAACAACAACCCTTTAGTCAAGGAGCCCTGGTAGTGTAGTGTGTTATGCATTGGACTTCTAACTATAAGGTCAAAAGTTCAAGTCTACTAGCTGCTCTGTGGGAGAAACATGAAGCTGTGTGTGCCCATAAAGATTTAAAACCTTGGAAATCCTATACAGGGTCACTCTGAGTTGAAAGTGACTCAGTGGCACTTGACAACACAACAGCAACGACTAATCTGTCTTCCTAAGACTTTTTTCTATGCATTTGTAGGTTTGCATTTATAAATACATTTAAATGTGAGAACACATACAAATATACATGCTTTGCACTTTTAAGTTAAAATATACTTTTAATATCAAGTTAAACTTCTGTTTTCTTTGTATTTTTAAGTTAATATATTTTGTAAATACTTCGTATACTGATAAGGTATAATCAGTCTCTGATAACATTTCTATCTTCATCAACTCTCTCTTACTTTCTCACACTTACTTTGTTTTGAAATTTTGAGCTTCCAGGTTTTGTCCTCTTTCCCTCATGTCTACTTTTTTAATAGTGATCACAACTTCATGTCTCTTCACCTCAGAAATGTCTTACTAATAGCACATTTGTTTTACTTATCATTTTTCTAATGTATTCTCCAGGAAAATCCTAATGCTCATCAGTCTATCAGTCTACTTTCTTCCTCATTTCCACCCAGGTGGAGCTTCTAAAGAGTAGTGTCTAGCTGTGTATATTGGTGTTGCTACAAATCCATGCTCTCCAACTTCCCAGAGAACCTTAGAACTAGGTCCAGTCTATGTGAATTTCTTCATGTTTCTTAAGTATTTGATACACTCTTACTGCCAGGCTTTTCTCTGCGATAGTCTCTCTACCTAACCTCCTATACTTTCTTTTTCTTCACTTTGCTATCTCTTCATATTGTTGCTTCAGCATCATTATCATTATTTACAAGAAGACACTACTGACCTCATGCAATCTGGATGGAAAGCCTTATAGATGCTCTCATTTCTCCCCTCTCATGAAACAGATGGAGTAATTGTAACTTTACCTTTTGGTAATTGCTGTTAGAATA
Organism: Chrysochloris asiatica; assembly: GCF_000296735.1. Classification (NCBI taxonomy): domain Eukaryota; kingdom Metazoa; phylum Chordata; class Mammalia; order Afrosoricida; family Chrysochloridae; genus Chrysochloris; species Chrysochloris asiatica. Next base: position 3,514,974 of record NW_006408595.1, read on the forward strand.
TGAGCATCATGAAATGAGTGTCAATCTTGTTCATTATTGTAAACTTTGCATGTATACTAGTACCTAGCACATAGTAAATATCCATTAATATTAATAAAAATTTAAAAATTAGTAATAAATTATATTGACAAGCAACTTTACATATTGCTTATACGAAAATATATTTCTTTTTTGAAGAATAAATTAGCATTATGTACTGACATTTTAAATGTACATTCTTTTTTGATCCAGCAGTATACTGGATAAATAATATATGATGCAAATATTCTCAATGTGTACAAGGAAGCATTTTCTAGGATATATATTAAACACTGTATTGTTAAGTGCTGCTGAGTCAGTTTCATGTATAATAGTAAAAAAAAAAGAAAAAGTAGGTGGGAAATCCTAAATATTTCCCCAAATAAATAGTACAAATAAATTTTTGTACATTCATTTAGTAGAATGCTTTGTGTCACTGAAAAATATATTGGCAAATCTAAATATCCAGATATAGAATTTATTTTTATAAGGGCATATTACTGTGGAATTTAGTTTACTAATACTAATTAAAACAATAATTGGGGTATTGTAGTCATAAATGCTTGCATATGGAAAGACTATGACGGCAGGGGTGGGGGGGAGTCAAGAAATTAGCTCCCTAATTTTTTATCTCCGTAATTTTAAAGTTAATCATAACTTTAAAACTTTCTGAGGTCCTATTTAATGGAGTCAACATACTAATGTGAGCTATGAAATGAAAATTCAACTTAACTCTTCATGTTGTTGTTGATGAGTGCCATTGAGTCTGTTCTGACTCATAGCAACCCTGTGTAGGGTTTTCTAGGAGCAACTGGTGGGTTTGAACTGCTGACCTTTTGGTTCACAGTTCCTTCAGCACCACACCAGGAGTCATAATATATATAATGGAATGTTGTTGCTGTTATGTGCTGTTGAGTCTATTCTGTCTCATAGCAATCTTGTATAGGGTTTCTTAGGAGCAGCTATGGGGTTTGAACTGCTAATCTTGTGGTTAGCACTCTAGTCCTGATCCTGCAGTGCCACACCAGAAGTCCAGCTCATTAATCCACAGTACCACACTAGAACTCCATATTTATACATGGTGGTAGTTATGTGCTGTGGAGTCGGTTCCGACTCAAAGCGACCCTATACAGGGTTTCTGAGGCTGTAAATCTTTACGGGAGCAGAAAGCCTCATCTTTCTCCCGCGGAACAGTTGGTAGTTTTGAACTGCTGACCTTGTAGTTTGCAGCCCGATTTGTAACCACTACGCTATCAGAGCTCCTATTTATACATATATACATACACCTATATAAATACCCCCCACCCTACACACACATATTGCAGTAGAAAGGTGAGGCTTTCTGTTCCTATAAAGATTTATAGATTTGGAAACCCTATACAGGGTAAATATGAGTCAGAATTGACTTGATGGCAGTGACTTTGGATTTTTTGTTATTGTTATTTGTCTCTATCTCAATGTTTATAAAATTATGAAATTCTAATGTATAATCCTATGAATTTTAGATATAGGATCCACCCTAGCCAGGATGGTCCTCAGATACCAGATGAAAAGTGCTGTTGAAGAAGGAGCAGCTTCAGGAGGTGATGGGAACTTTATTGAAGATGAATGGACCTTTGTTCCTGACTCTTCTATGGACTGTGTGTTTGCTCAGAGTGATGATCTGGATAGTGGAGGTATTTACTAAAAATGAACAATTTATGTTTTACACTGATACACTGGAATTAAACAATAGGGACTGAAACAAAAGCCTGATCTCATTCATTGGAAAAACCTTGAGGAAAAATGTGTTGTTCCGTATTGGAAGCAGTTAATGTTGACTATCTCTAATTAAAGCAATTATTGTAAAAACATGTGTGTCGGCACCACTAAGAGTTACAGGGTTTCCCACTAATCACCAAGTGGTGACACTGCAGTTAAAGCACTGACTCCAACTAGTATTGGAGCCAAGTTCCATTATTGATTAGGTCTTTCTGTAGCTTGTGTAACTGATGCCTACTTTCCAGGGCTATTTATGAATAGTAAAGTGTCTAGAACAGTGCTTAGAACATAGCAAATGCTTAATAAAAAGTAATTTTACCTCTAATATAATTAAAATGAAGTCCTGATGTGGTACTGCAGGATAAGCACTTGACTGCAAGGTCGGTTTGAACCACAAGGTTGGGGGTTCAAACCCACCAGTGCTCCTCGAAAATTCCCTAAGAGTCGGAATGGACTTGACTGCACATAACAGCAACAATAATAATTAAAGTAGACTTGGTAGTGCTGTAGGTTAAGCACTGGACTGCTAACCACAAAGTCAGCGGTTCAAACCCACCAGTCACTCTACAGGAGAAAATTAAGGCTGTCTTCTTTTATAAAGATTTAAAGCCTCCGAAACCCTATACACTGCTGCTAAGAGTCAAAATTGACTTAATGGCAGTGGTTGTAATTAAAGTAATGTTAACATTTTAATAGTTCACTTGATATAAATATTTTAAATTGTCATAACAAGGTAATGGCATATTTAACACAATCAAGTTTGGTAAAAATGAGCTGAAGTGCTTTTTATTAACAGGGTATGATTGAATACTTGGAGTATAGTATGTAGGTAATTGAGAGGACAAAAAGCAAGAGCTAGTCCAAAATCTTATGTCTCAAATCCAAGTATTTTTATAAACCAAGATTATTGAGATATATTCATATAAAATAAAATGCACTTATTTTAAGTATATATTTTCAGAGATTTTTTTAAAAAATCAACACATATTGTTATTATTAAGTGCTATCAAGTCAGTTCTGACTCATAACAACCATGTATAGGTTTTCCGGAGAGTGTCTGGAGAGTTTGAACTGCCAGCCTTGTGGCTAGCAGTTCAATTTTTATCCTACAGAGGTATATCAGCACTCATAAGACATGTATGGTGTTGTTGTTAAGTGTCGTTGAGTCAGTTCCTACACATAGTGATCCTGTATAGGGTTTCTGAGGAGTGTATGGTGAGTTTGAATCACCAACCTTGTGGTTCATAGTGACCTTGCAGTCCAGTGCATTATCCCACAGCACCACACCAGGACTCATGATTGTTGGTACTGTCAAGATATATAATAATCCCTTTAGCAAAAAACAAAAAACAAAAAACTTCCTTTCACATCATCAGAGAAAATACCCACTGTCCCATACCTTACTCTTCAACCTGGAAACCACTGATGTGTTTTCTGTTACCATAGATTAATTTTGTGTTTTATAGAGTTTTGTATAAGTAGTATCGTACTGTATGTATTCCTCTATGTCTGGCTATTTTTCTAAATGGTTTTACTATATTACCGTTTGTAATATATGAGAATTCTCATTGCTCTACATTCTTTCCAGCACTTGGTATTGTCAGTCAATTTAACTTTAAACATTCTAGTGACTAAATTCTATCTCATTTGAATTTAGTTTCCATTTGCCTAATAGAAAGGAGTTATTTTTATGGCACTATAGGATAAACATTGTACCAAAAGATCAGTTTTAACTGAAAGGTTGGTAGTTCAAACTCACTAGCCACTCTTCAGAAACCCTATACAGAGTTGCTATGAATTGAAACTGACTCGATGGCACTTAACAATGATAAACAATAAAAATGGCTGTAATATTATTATTGTAAAATAGTGGATTAAGAGCTGGGCTGGTAACCATAAGATCAGCAGTTCAAATCTACAAGTTTCTCCACAAAAAAGATTAGACTTTCTGCTCCAGTAAAGTTTTACAGCTTTGGAAATCCTATACAGGTTCACTATGAGTTGAAATCTACTCAGTAGCACACAATCACTACCACCATCAATGACTAATTATATTGAGAATATGTCCATGATCTTATTTGTCATTCACATATCTTCTTTGTGAAGTGTCTGTTCAGCTCATCTGCCAACTTTTCATTGGGTTGTTTGTCTTATTATTGTGTAATAAAAGTTCTTTAGAAATTCTAGGCAGAAGTCCTTTTATGTACATATGTACCGCAAACATTTTCTCTGAGTGTGACTTGTCTTCTTATTCTATTAATCGTATTATTTTGCAAAGGGTAGAAGTTTTCCATTTCAAAGTACAGTATTTTAATTTTCTCTTTTATGTGGTTGCTGTTGTTGTTAAGCGCTGTCAAGTTGATTCCAACAAATAGTGATCCTATACAGGGTTTAGTTTTTCTATCCCATTTCAATCTTTACCTCTCTCAAGGTTGTGAATATTTTCTTCTATATGTTCTCTTAAAGATTTTAAATCTTAGCTCTTAGTGCTACAACCTATTTTAAATTCATTTTTGTGTATAGTGTGAGTGAATGGTTGATGTTTTTTTAGCTATTCAGTTGCTCTAACACTATTTATATAAAGTTCTCTATTTTCCCAAGTGAATTTCAGCAGTTTTGTCAAAATTAAATGAAAATGAATTAATTGCATTCTTTATTTTGTTCCATTGCTCTATACACCGTACAGTCTTGATTACTCTAGCTTTATTCCCCAAACAAAACCAAGCCCATTGCTGTCATGGATGCCGACTCAAGGTGACCCAACAGGGCAGAGTAGAACTGCTCCCTAGGGTTTCCAAAATGGTAAATATTTATAGTAGCAGGCAGCCTCATCTTATTCCTGTAGAGTAGCTGGTAGGTTTGACCCAGTGACCTTGCTAAGGTTAGCAAGCCAATGCTTATCCCACAGCACCACCAGGAGTCAGGTGATGCAAAAATTGTTTGGGCTATTCTAGGTCTTTTGCATTTCAAAACATTTTGAATCAGTTGATCACTTCTTTGAAAAATAACATTTGAATTTTCTTGAGATAGATTAAATGTATAAATCAATTTGGGAGGGACCAGTCGCTGGAGAAGGATATCATGTTTGGGAAGGTGGAGGGTCAGAGAAAAAGAGGAAGACCCCCAAGGAGATGAATTAGTACTGTGGCAGTAGCAATGGGCTCAGGATTAGCAACGATTGGGAGGTTGGTGGGGAACCAGGCAGTGCTTCCTTCTGCTGTGCATAAGGTCACTATGAGTCGGTACCTAACAATAGTATTATTCTCTATTCTTATTATTCAAGGAGCTCTGGTAGTGTAGTGGTTACAAATCAGGCTGCAAACCTCAGGGTCAGCAGTTCGAAACTACCAGCTGTTCCGTGGGAGAAAGATGAGGCATTCTACTCCCGTAAAGATTTACAGGCTCGGAAACCCTGTATGGGGTCGCTATGGGTCGGAACCGACTCCACGGCACACAACAACAACAACAACAATTCTTATTATTCAAGTTTAGTATTTCTAAATTCTTTATTTTTTTAATATGGATCTATGTCTTTACTTTCATGATAATATTATACACTACTGGTAGATCTCAAAGAATAAATCAATATGTTATTTTTCATGATTTACCAGATTTACTGATTTAAGATTATTTATAAAAATTCTCCTATTGCCCTGTTAATGTTTATAGTATCTGTAATGATATCTCCTCTTTCATTCTTGGTATGGGTATTTTATGTATTTCCCTCTTTTCTTTACCAGTCTAGCGTATGGTTCATTAATTTTATTCATTTGTACAAAGAACCAGATTTTTGTTTAATTGATTTTCTCTACTGTTTATACATTTTCCATTGGTTTGTGTTCTACTCTTTATTAGTTTCTTTCTTCTACTCATGGTCAAGTCTATTCCTCAAAGTAGACTTGACAGTGTTGACATGAATGGGATAAAGCTTTCCGGACTTTCATTTGCTGATGGACTGCAACATAAAATAAGGAGAATCAGCTGCAAACATCCATTAATAATCAGAATATGGATGTACAAAGTATGAATATAGGAAAATAGGAAGTTGTAAGAAAATGAAATGGGACACATGTAAATTGATATCCTAGGTATCAGTGAGCCAAAATGGATTTGTATAGGCAACTACAAATTCAAGAATAATGGTGTAGCACTCATCATAAAGAACATTTCAAGATATATCTTGAAGTACAACACTATCTGTTCAAGGTAGAACAGTTAATACCACTATTATTCAAATTTACACACCAACCACTGAGGCAGTGATGATGAAATTGAAGAATTCTATTAAATTCTTCAGTATGAAATTGATCAAACATGCAATCAAGGTGTAATGATATTAACTGTTGACTGGAATGTGAAAGTTGGAAACTTTGGTGATAGAAATGATGCTGGGGATTGCATGATAGAATTTTGCAAGACCAATGACATTAATTGCAAATACATTTTAAAAATAACATAAAAGGTACTGTACACATGGACCTCACCAGATGGAATACACAGGAATCAAATCGATTACACCTGTGGGAAATGTGGTAGAAAAGCTTCATATCAACAAACAAATGAAGAGGCCTGGTGCCAGATGTGGAACAAATCATAAACCGTTCATATGCAAGTTTAGGCTGAAGCTGTGGAAAATTAAAATAAGTCCATGAAAGCCAAAATATGATGTTGAGTATATTACACCTAAATTTAGAGATCATCTCAAGAACAGATTTAATGCATTAGACGCTAATGACTGAAGACACTAATGTGAAATGACATCAAGCACATCATACAGGAAGAAAGCAAAACATCATTAAGAAGACAAGAAAGAAGGAAAAAAACAAAAATGTATGTCAGCAGACTCTGAAACTTAATCTCTAGCATACAGATGCTAAAGCAAATGGAAGAAATAAAGTGATAAAAGAACTGAACATAAAATGTCAAAGGGCAGTCAAGAAGACAAAGTCAAGTACTGTAATGAAATGTCAAAATCATCAGATAACATCACATACAAGTAAAATGTTAGTGAAGATAAGTCAAAAACTGCTGCAACAGTACATTGACAGGGAACGTCCAGAAACTCAAGTCAAATTCAGCAGAGGACATGGAGTTAAGAATATCATTGCTGATGTCAGATGAATCTTAGCTGAAAGCAGAGAACACTAGAAAGATGTTTACTTGTGCTTTATTGACTATGCAAAGACTTTTACTATGTGGATCATAACAAGCTACGGATAACATTGCAAAGAATGGGCATTCCAGAATATTTTATTGTGCTCATGAAGAACATGTACATGGACCAAGAGTCAAGAGTCCAAATAGAGTAAGAGAATACTGAATGTTTTAAAACCAGGAAAGGTTTGTACCATAGTTGTATTCTTTTACCATATTCATTCAATATGTATTCTGAGCAAATAGTCAGAGAAACTGGACTATTATGAGAAAAAACATGGCATCAGCATTATATACAACCTGGTACAACTTTGCTTGGAGCACTGTGGCTCCATAGGATAAGCACTGGACTTCAAACCACAAGGTTGGCAGTTTGAGCCCACCAGCTGCTTAGTGGGAGAAAGATGAGGCTTTCTGTTCAAGCAAAGATTTACAGCCTCAGAAACTCTATACACGTTTGCTATGAGTCAGAACTGAGTCTACCACACTTAATAACAACTTTCTTTGCTGAAACTGAAGAGGACTTAAAATACTTATTGATGAAGATGAAAGCTACAGCTTTCAATTTGTATTGCACCTCAATGTAAAGAAAGTAAAAATCCTCACAACTGAATTAATAAATAACATCATGATAAATAGAGAAAAGATTGAAATAGTTAAGATTTATTTTCCTTGGATTCACAATCAACACTCATGGAAGCAGTAGTTAAGAAGTCAAATAACATATTGTATTAGGCAAATCTGCTGCACAAGACCTCTTTAAAATCTTCAAGAGCAAAGACGTCACTTTGAGGACTAAGGTGTCCCTGAACCAAACCATGGTATTTTTAGTTGCCTCACATGCATGTGAAAGTTGGACAGTGAATAAGGAAGATCGTAGAAGAATAGATGCATTTGAGTTATGGTGTTGGAAAAGAATATTATAAGTACCATGAAACTGTCAGAGGAACAAGCAAATCTGTGTTGGAAGAAGTACAGTCAGAATGTGCCTTAGAAGCAAAGATGGCAAGATTTCCTTTTTCGTATTTTGGGCATGTTATCATGAGACACCAGTCCCCGGAGAAGGACATCATGCTTGGTAAATGGAGGATAAGCAAGAAAAAGAGGAAGACCCCCAGTGAGATGCATTGGCACAGTGGTAACAGCAATTGGCTCAAGATTAACAACTGTAAAGATTGCCCTGGACTCCTCAGTGTTTTGTTATGTTGTGCATAGTGTTGCTATGAGTCAGAACTGACTCCACGGTACCGAACACCAAACACCGACTGTAAGAATTCTATTAGCCTGTTAATGTTTTTAGTATCTGTAATGATGCCTGCTCTTTCATTCTTGATATTGGTGACTTATATCTTCCATGCTTTTGTTTATCAATCTAGCTTATGGTTTATCAATTTATTGATCTGTACAAAGAACTAGAGTTCTGTTTAATTCATTTTCTCTATTGTTTATACATTTTCCATTGCTTTTTTGTTCTAATCTTTATTAATTTCTTTCTTCTACTTATTTTGATTTTAGTTGCTCTTCTTTTTATAGATTCTTAATATGGAAGCTTAGGTCAAGTATTTTATATGTCCTGGCGTGGTGCTGTGGGTTAATGTGCCAGTCTGCGAAGCCGCTTTAACTGTGCAGTTCAAGCTCACCAGCTGCTACTCAGAAACCCTATGCAGGGTTGCTATGGGTCAGAACTGACTCAATAACACTTAACAACAACATCATAACACTTTGGGAGCACAGTGGTTCTATAGAATAAGCACTGGAGTGTAAACCACAAGGTCCACTGTTTGAGCCCACCAGCCATTCCGTGCCACTCTGCTATGGCAAAGAATTACAGCCTCAGAAACCCTACACAGGATCGCTCTGAGTTAACTGACTTCAGCCACCTAACGACAACAACTTATAAGCATTTAAAGTTATCCACATATTTCTATAACCAGGCAGGAATTGTTTGTATCAAATGTCAGGATTTATATTGAATATTTTTGAAGTTGACTTTTGGATATGTAG
>NW_006408595.1:3524240-3543076 GCF_000296735.1 Chrysochloris asiatica
TATAGGGTTTCCGAGGAGCAGCTGGTGAGCTTGAGCCACAGACTTTGCAGTTCAAACGGCTTTGCAGTCTGGCACATTAACCCACAGAGCCACACCAGGACTCCATGTGACCCTGTCGTATAAATCACTAGATGGATAGGTCAGTTTGAATTACAAGCTCAGCAATGCAAACTCACCAGCCTCTCCTTGGAAATCCTATATAGGATCACCATTAGTTGGAACCAACTCCACAGCACTTAACAACAAGAAAAACACATGGTAATTATGAGTCCTTGTGTGGTGCTGTAAGATAAACATTAGACTACAGAGTCTGTTTGAACCACAAAATCGGCGGGTGGTTCAAACTTACCAGCCATTCCTCAGAATCTCTATACAGGGTTGCTATGAGTAGGAACCAACTCGATGGCACTTAACAACATGATAAATAATTGTAAATGATTCCAAATTTTAAAGCAAGATTTAATAAAATTCTTAGGATGAATTCAAAGAAACAGAACAGAATGCATTGATAAGCTTTCCTGTAAACATCCTTTGCTTTCTATGTATGCATCTATGTATTATAGTATGTGTAACTATTGAATTATTTGGCTCTTTCCCAAAGTGACTGAAAGCTTTTATGAGGCATATTTTGTTTTCATTTTTTTCTTACTTATCTTACTTTTTCATTCTCTAGGATAGCCATTCCATAAATGTTTATGGGTGAAAAAAGTGTAGTTGAGGTTTGAAAACAAGTCAGCATAGTTTATAATTTTCATTCTATGGTGTTACAAAGGGATTGACTATGCAGTTTCCACTAATGAATGTTTAATCTTCCTTGACTGAACTATGATAGTAACGTCTTATGTTCTAGTCAGTTTCTTACTGTTATTTATGTTTGTTTACCATTGAAAATAGGAAGTGAAGGACCATCATTTCCTGTGAAAAAGAAATCAAATTCCATTAGTGTGGGAGAATTTCCCCAAGATCCTGCCTTACAGCGGTGCTCACCAAATTTGCAAAGGCATTCTAATTCATTGGTAAGTTAAATTGTGATTGTGTGTATATATTTTGCTGTCATTCTCTTGATAATCAAAATTTATATAACAAAGCTGGAAACTATTGGTACAGAAGCTCCCTGAAGTACAAAAACTTTATATACATAATTAGAAAGCAAATTAGGCCTAAATTATGTTAAATTCAAAATTGTAAACTTTCTTGCTCATAGAGTAAAAATTTGAGGTGGTTCAAACCTACCAGCTGCTTCTCAGAAACCCTATACAGGGTTGCTATGAGTCGAAATGGACTGGATGGCACTTAACAACAACAACAACATATATGCATAGCTAACTGCTGTTAAGTCAGTTTCGACTCATAGCTGGCCTGTGTAGGGTTTCTGAGGAACAGCTGGTGGCTTTGTATGACCAACCTTGTGGTTAGCAGTCCAGTGTTTATCCTACATCGCCACACTTTGTTGGTGGTGGTAACTGCCGTTGAGTCGATTCCGGACCATAGAGACCCTGTATAGGGTTTCCAAGGAGTAGCTGATGAGCTTGGACCGCCGACCTTGCAGTTCAAACGGCTTTGCATTCTGGTGCATTAACCCACATTGCCACACCAGGACTCCATATATTACATATGATCTCATATATTTATATATGAGTGTGGGGAAAAAAAAAGAGACTTTCTACTGTTGTGAATATTTACAACTTCAGAAACACTATACAGGGTCTCTATGAGTCAGAATCAACTCGCTGACAATTGTTTTATATTTAAAGTATAGGAGAAAGAATAGATGTTTATTTCTAAGGCTGTTTTCACACTAAAATGGATCATTTTATTATATCTTCATGATTGGACTCTTCATTGTGCCTGCTTATTTTGTATCATAATTATAAATAACATTTTCTTCATAACACTTCTTGGGTATGCCCATGTAGAATGTTCTCTTCTGCTTCAAAAAATCACAGTGACTTTATTTGAACATCATTATTCAACAGGGACCTATTTTTGATCAAGATGATTTACTGAGGAGAAGAAGAAAAATATTGTCTTCAGATGATTCGCTCAGTAAGTATTTGGAAATAATCATAAGTAAATAGATATTTTGGGAAGTGCTCTGTTAAGTTTTCTCTATTTATTCAATTTTTCTTAGTGCCAATTTTATTTTACATATTTTACATAACTTTCAAGTTTATTCACTTACTACTGCCCATAGAAAAATTAAATAGATTTGTAGATTTAAAATTTTACCTCTGTGAGTATTAGAATGGACATTTGTATCCTTTCCATAACTTTTCTTAAATGCAAATACCAATTCTACTCTGTATCCCCTTCTTTAAGTCTATTTTTTATTTTACTTATACAACAACATACTCCTTGATATATTAAATAGTTATGTTCTGTTTATGTCTGCCATTAGAATATAATCTGTAATAAGTTGGTTTTCAACTTAATTTCCTATTGGTACTAGTTGGTGCTAAGTAAACTTTTACCAGATAAATTTATTTGTTTTTCTTTCCATTGTTTCTTTGTTTTTGAAAAAAGGGTCATCAAAACTTCAACCCCATATGAAGCATTCAGACAGCAGTTCTTCCCTTGCTTCTGAGAGAGAATATATTACATCATTAGACCTCTCAGCAAATGAATTAAGAGATATTGATGCCCTGAGCCAGAAATGCTGTATAAGTGGTCATTTGGAGCATCTTGAAAAGCTGGAGCTACACCAGAATGCCCTCTCGAACTTTCCACAACAGCTGTGTGAAGTAATTTCATGTATCCTTACACTTCTCAAGATATTTGAAGAGCTTTTGCATTTATATCTAATTTATCATGGTTAAATCTTTAAAAAGAAGGTTCTGCTCTGGGTCAGTGGGAAGTAATTTTTTTCATTCTTGTAGTTTTCACAGAGATATCTTAGTCTGTGTGGTGTTCAGAACATTTTTTGAGGGAAAGCAATAGAAATGGATAAGAGTTCTGGGTGGAACAATCATTTAAACACTTAGATGTTAGCTGAAAGTTTGATTGTTTGAACTATCTAAATATGCTTTGGAAGAAAGGTCACAACCTTGAAAACCCTATAGAGCAGTTCTGCCCATGGAGGCTTTGTATGGCATAGTAGGATAAGAACTAGATTGCTAACTGCAAGCTAGGCAGTTCAAACCCACCAGACACTCCTTGGAAACCCTATGCAGGGTTGCTATGAGTGGGAACTAACCCCACAACACTTAAGAACAAAAGTAACAACACATTTGGGATCTTCATGAATCAGTCTGTAAACTCAACAGCAATTAGCAACAATGGATATGGAGAGCTGATTATAAAAATTATTTATAGGTTCTATATTGACTTATTTATAGGTTCTGATTGCTGATTGGGAGCATGGTAGCTCTGTAAGATAAGCACTAGACTGCTAACCACAAGGTTATTAGTTTGAACCCACCAACTATTCCCTGGCAGAAAGACTCCCTTGGAGAAAGATGAAGCTTTCTGCTCTCACAGAGATTTACAGCCTCAAAAACCCTAAAGATGGTCGCTGTAAGTTGGAACTGACTCAACAGCACATAACAACAGCATGTTGCTTATGCCTTTAATTATTTTCAGACAACTTGTTAAGTTTTTTCTAGAGTTTAACAAGTTAGGTAAACTACAATTAGACAGGCTTTGATAGAACTGTCTCTGGCTCAGCCACCAATTTTGTGACAATAAGACAATTAGACCAACTGCTCTAAGCCTTCCTTTCTTCATTGGCAAAGTACAGAAGCTCAACTGAATCATGCCTTAGGCATTTTTTCAGCCCTAAAATTATATGAAATTTCTTTGGGGCTCAGGTTTCCGTTTGGTTAAACACAGTATAAAATGATTAGCTGATAGGGTAGTCTTCTGAAAATTGACTTTTTCTATTATTTTGGTGCATTCTAGGTCAGAGTGGTATTTATAGACAAGAGGATACACTGACTAACTAAATTTAAACTATAATTATCTCAATAAAAATGTTGAAATTCTTAAACTGAAACTTTTTATTCAACTTATTTGAGAAAGGATAATGCCTATTCTTTGTTTTTTCTTAAATTTAGCTTTGTTGTAAGTACATTTTTTCTTTTTCTAATCTGTAGAAAAGCTTACTAATATTTGGAGACTTTAAAAACTAATGCTGCATGAATTCTAAGTATATTTAATGGTGTCTTTCACAAAAAGTTTAAATATCTAGAGAAAGAATAAAGAAGATGAGCCTGCTTCCCCTCTCCTCCTGGCTAAAATGCATCCTTTTCCATTCTTCCACCTCTTTTCCTGTCTAAATCCTTCATGTCACTCTCTTGCATTCTGATTATTCCTTTCTTTAATCCTTATAGACTAGGTTGGTTACCTATTTCTGGTTTGCATTTTCATAGAACCCAATGCTTTCCCTCTAACGATCATTTACTCATAAATTTGGGTTTAATATAGATTGTCTTCACTAGAAACACAAGAGAAAGAAAAACAAAACCTGTCTTGGAAGAAGTGCAGCCAGAATTCTCCTTAGAAGAGAGGCTAGTGAGACATTATCAGGTGGAACAAGAACTTAGAGAAAGACATCATATTTGGTCATCAAAGAACACCCTCAATGAGATGGATTTACAAAGTGGTTGTAAAAACAGACTCAAATGTAGCAAAAATTGTGAAGGTGATGTGGGACTGGGCAGTGTTGCACTGTATTGCACATAGGGTCATTATGAGTTGGAACTGCCACGGCATCTAAGAACCTAACAACAAACCCTAAACTGTGAATTTCTGGAGAACAGGGACTGTTTTCAGCTCGTTCACGCCTATCCCCTGTGCGTTCTTAAGCCTGCTATTCCAGGTGGCTTGAAAGGCATGAAAAAATTACAGTATCTTTCAATTCCATGTTCTTCACAAACCTTTGGATTATTCTCATATAGTAGAAAAGTAGATCTATTGTCATTGAATTAATTTCAGTTCATACTGGCCCTAAGGAAAGAGTAGAACTGTCCCAGAGGGTTTCCAAGGCCACATCGTTCTCTCATGGAGCGACTGGTAGATTTGAACCTCCAACCTTTAGTTGAGCAGTTGAGTGCCTTGACTACAATGTAACTAGAGATACTTTGATATATAGCTGTTGTTGTTGTTAAGTGCCGTCCAGTCGATTCCGACACATAGCGAACTTGTGTAGGGTTTCCGAGGAGCGGCTGATGACGTTGAATCACTCACCTTGCAGTTCAAATGAGTTTGTGGTCCAGTGCTAATCCTACAGCTACTAGGTAGTGGTGGTGGTTATGTGCCTGTGGAGTCAGTTCCGACTCATATCAACCCTGCATAGGGTTTCTTAACGGAAACAGAAAGCCTCATCCTTCTCCCACGGAACTTCTGGTAGTTTTGAACTGCTGACCTTGAGGTTAGTAGAGGTTAGTAGCCCGATTCATAACCATTATGCCATCGGAGCTATCTATCTATCTATCTATCTATCTATCTATCTATCCATCCATCCATCCATCCACCCACCCATTTATATCTCTTTATCTGTATCTGTATCTACATCTATGCATTTATGTATTTATATTTAGGTTAAGCTTTCAATAAATGAAAAGGTGAAAAAGAATATAGATTTAGCTAGCTCAGTGTAAAGAGAATTTGAAGAAAGCATGAATAGGTGATGTGTTAGGTCCATGTGTGGATCAGCTCTTTTGCTTAGAACCTTTCCTTAGGGTAATTTCAAAATATCACCACTAGGTGGAACTTCTGGTGTGTTTCTTGGAAACCGTATGTTGTGGCCAAGTGCCATTGAGGTGGCTCTAACTCATAGTGATCCTGGTTAGGGTTTCTGAGTGGTGGGTTTGAACTGCCACCTTGTGGTCCAGTGCTCATTCTAGAGCGCCACCCCAGGACTCTGGAAACTCTATACAGAGTAGCTATGAGTAAGAACCGACAGGATGGTGGAACTTTGCTGAACTGTCTCAGGTGCCACAATTGTCTCTTTTTACAAAGGTATTTCCAGATTAAACTTTGGGAATAAATAATTTAAAAATATGTTTTCCTGAGTAGCTCATGTTGTTGTTGTTAAGTGCTGTCGAGTCTGGTCCAGTTCATAATGACCCTGCAGAGGGTTTCCGAGGAGGGGCTGCTGGGTGTGAACTGCTGACCTTGCAGCTAATTGCCCAGGGCTAATCCTTTAGTGCCACTCCAAGACTCCTCATAAAATCTAAAATTAAATCAGGAATTTTGAAAGCATAAAGAAACAATTTGGGAGTTAAGTCATTCATAGATTAAAATTTTAGAATTCTTTGAGAGAATAAATACGTAAGGAGGAATAGTTATCATTGTTTTTGGTATTGTAACACTTAGACAAGAATCAACACTAATTTTTTTTTTTAATTGAGATGATATCTAAATGGAAGTTTTGCCATTGTTAATACAGGAATAATTTAAATATTATTGTTGTTAAGTGCTGTAGAGTAGGTTCTAACTCATAGCGATTCTGTATAGGGTTTTCCAGGAGTGGCTGATGAATTTGAACCACCGACCTTGTGATTAAAACCAACCTTGCAGTACAGTGCTTATCCTACAGCAAAAACAAAAAGTTTCATTAGAAAGTTTAGATGGAGAAAGTAATCAAATGAAACATACGTTATATACAATAGCTATATATGGTTGATGGTGGTTATATGCTGTGGATTCGTTTTCAATTCATAGCAATCCTGTATCGAGTTCCTGAGTCTGTAAATCTTGGCCAGAACAGAAAGCCTCATCTTTATCCTGCAGAGTGGCTGGTAGATTTGAACTGCTGACCTTTCGGTTAGCAGTTCAGCTCATAATCCACTGTGCTACATCTTATTTATATTAAAAAGTAAGAGTTTTAAAAACCTAAAAATTTAAAAAGTGTATTCTCAGGATATATTGTGTTGTACATTAATTAAATCACTAGTTCAGTCTATTAAGGATTACTCTGCTAAAATATTATACTCTTTGTAGGATTAATTTTTACACAAAAAAATACTGGATTAAACACTAAACCTTATTTTTCTGAACTTGTTTTGACAGGCTACCTTGTTGTTTTTCCTAGTTTTACCCATGGTAAAACAGAGAGGGTTGGGGTAGTCAGTATACTGAAGTTCTTTTGTGGATTGTTTCTGATTTTTAAAATATTCTCAAAGATTCTAATTATTTGAAGTGTAGAAACAAAAATATCAACTAAAATTTAAGTTTCTTGGATGATTTATTCTAGGATTTAAAAATATATCTTTTCAGACTCTGAAGTGCTTGACGCATTTGGACTTGCATAGTAATAAATTTACATCATTCCCTTCTTACTTGTTGAAAATGAATTGCATTACCAACCTTGATGTCTCTCGAAATGACATTGGACACTCAGTAGTTTTGGACTCTGCAGTGAAGTGTCCCACCCTAAAACAATTAAACCTGTCACATAATCAGTTGTCTTCTGTTCCTGAGAACCTCGCTGCTGTGGTAGAGAAAGTGGAACAGCTCATTTTAGAAGGGTAAGAAAGGGATTCATTAAGGACAAAAGGGTTTCATACATTTCAGTTTCATAAGGTTGATAAAATGTGCTGACATTATTTCTGTAGGAGGGAGCTTAAACAATAATTTGATAAAGACTAATCTGTTAATATTACAGTTTCTACCATTTGACTTATGTTTTCACCACTAATTAAAATGAGTAAATCTGCTTTTATGTTAATTTTAGGTAAATTGTTTTGACTGTTTCTTCAAAGCATAATGTACTTTGTTCTTCATTTTATCTCTTATGACTAGAAATAAAATCTCAGGAATATGTTCCCCCTTGAATCTAAAGGAACTGAAAATCTTAAATCTTAGTAAAAACAACATTTCATCCTTATCAGAGAACTTTCTTGAAACTTGTTCTAAAATGGAAAATTTCAGTGCCCGGATGAATTTTCTTGGTAAGTGTACTCTGTGTGTGTCTCCTTCTTACCAGGCTTTCTAACTATTATAAGATATATGCACAATCTATTATATGTATAGTAAATTGTATAGTATAAGTATATAGGATTATGTTACATGGGGATTTCAAAGTAGTGTTTCTGTTTGAATATAATGCTGCAGCTTCAAATAAAAAAGTTAGCAGATTGCTATTTTAGGCTACAATGGCAACTCCTTGGTCTGTAGATAGTCATCAGACTGCGTTTCCCATTCGTAGTGGTTGCAAATCAGGTTGCTAACCTCAGGGTCAGCAGTTCGAAACTACCAGCCTCGGAAACCCTGTACAGGGTCTCTGTGAGTCAGAACTGACTCCACGGCACATAACCACGTTTTAAACTGAAAATGCACATGACTGCCTGTGCTGAGGTTAACTATACTTATACTAGAACATACTGAAGTTTCTTTAGAAGTTGTTTGATTACAACTGTAATTTTTATTATTATAATTTTTTTCACTGAGCACTTGTTCTGTGTCAACATATTACATTAGTACACACAATGATCATCAGTTTTTGTTTTGTTTTTTTTTTTAAATCAGAGACTACACTAGGTTCTAGTATGTGAGCTATTACAGGGAATTATATTCCTAATTATATCCACTTGTAGTTCAACTGAAAATGTTAAAATTTCTAGTTTTGAACATTCTAATTTTTATAAAAATTAAACAGGAACTCTCCATATTGTATTTTCCTGAATGGCACTGGAGACCATATGCATTTTACCACTCATCTTATCCTAGTCTGTATTCAATACCTGCCTGTGTCAGACAAGCTGTGGTGCTGTTGGAAAAGCACTGGACTTCTAGCCACATAGTTGTCTTTTCAAACCCTCCAGCTGCTCCTTGGAAACCAACCCTGATAAGGGTTGCCATGAGTTGGAACTGACTCAATAGCACTTAAAAATAACAACAACGTAGCAGAATAAAATTTGATTATTCAAAAAAACTGTAATTTGTCATATTTGGAATCAATTGTTTTAAAACGTTATACTAATACTTATTAATTTAAAGTCCTGGTGTGGTAGGGTAAACATTCCACCACAAGGTCAGTTTGAATTCCACGGTAGGCAGTTCAAACTCAGCAGTGCTCTTCAGAAACCCTTTAAAGGTCCCTATGAGTCAGGACTGATTCAACAACCTTTAACTACAACAACAAAATGCTAATTTAAATAGTATTTTCCTCTTTCTCTCTCTTCCCTGCCTCTTTCCCTCCCAAATGTTGATCCATATTCTCACCAAATATTTTTACCTTGAGCCTGGAAGAACTTGTACTTAACAAACTTATTTTAAGGTAAGAAGTCAGACATTAAACAAATGATGAAACAGATCAATGCAAAAATATATTGTGCTTAGGGCTGTGAGGAAAAATTTCAGGCTACCACGAGGGTAATTTAAGGAATTCTAATCTGTACTGTGCAGTCAGTGATGCATCTCAGTCTCTGTGACATTTATGCTGGCTCTGGAAAGAAGAACATCTGATAGGACTGTTATCTCATTTCATTCTCACAACCATCGCATAGGGTAGGACAGATACTATAAGCTCTGCTTGACTGACTGAGAAAATGATGTGTGCGTATGTGACAAATTCATGCCATTCACTAGTTGTCTAAACTTGGATAGGACCTAAATTCAAAAATCTGTTTCCTTTCTGCTACGCTTCGTGGTTATACAAGTAGTCTCACATTTGCGAGGATGCTCTATGGGTATGCCATCTGAATGGGACCCCCTACCCATTTGAAATGACTCTCTGTGAAATGCAGTGTCAGTTCTTTCATGTTATGAATGCTTGTATGCTGCATATGGCTCTCAAGATTCTTTTTAGTTCTTAAGTTTCTTAAGAACTACTTAGTTTCTTTTGCTACAAAGGATTTTTTGATAATAGGTGAAGTTTAATATGTATCTTTCTGCTTCTTAAGCAAAAAGTTATTTTTAGTTGTCCTGGAACATTCTGACTCTTGAAGAATTTTCACATAAAGAATAATCCATGTTTCTAGTCTTAAAAGTGCTAGAAGTTATTTCTCAAGAATTTTAATAGGATCAGAGATTGCTAGATCTTGAAAGAATGTCAGTTCTTTTGGTCTAGTGGTTATTGTCGTTGTGAAGTGTTGTCGAGTCGATTCCGACCCATAGCGACCCAATAGGGTTTCCAAGGCACAGCTGATGAGCTTGAACCACGGACGTTGCAGTTCAAACGACTTTGCAGTCTGATGCATTAGCCCACAATGCCACACCAGGACTGTAGTCGTACTATATTATCAATGAGAAAACAGGCTGTATGATATCATTGCAATATCCCAAATTGAGTTTTAGAATTTTATTCTCAGGAATTATCACCTATTATATTTCCTTCATGAAAATATATAAACGTATTAAGGACTCTAGATATTTAGCTTTGCTCTATTCAATGTTTCCCAAACTCTTACAATCATATATGATCAAGAATACTTTTATTAAGTAACACTCATTATTACTCCATAGAATATTTGTTACAAGATTATATCCTAGAAAGTTTTATCCTTATATTATAAGGGTGAGTCAAAAATTATCCTAACTCCATTTTACTAAAACACCCCATCCATGTGCACAACTCATGATGTGGCAAATAATTTGCAAATCAGCCATGGTTCTGCCTATGAAATAATCCACGACAGACCCGAGTTTCAAAAAGTTTTTGTGAGGTGGATACCAAAACAACTCACAGAGAGCATAACAGAAGCATTTAGACATCTGCAAACAAAATTTGGACTGATACTTAAGGAAGGTAAAAGTTTCTTTTAAAAAATGGTTATTGGTGATGAGACATGGATTCATTACTACGAGACTGAGAGTAAACGGCAGAGTATAGAATGGAAACATCCTCAATCGCTGACCAAGAAAAGTTCAAAAGTCAACCATCAGCTGGAAAATTGATGCTTACAGTTTTCTGGGACTCTCAAGGGCCGGTATTGGAACACTATCAGGGAAGTTTCAACAATCAACAGTGCTCGTTTCAGTGATGTGATCACTGAAGAGCTATAGCTTGAATTTTGAATTAAACGCAGAAGACTGCTATCCATTGTCATATTGCATGACAATGCACATCTGCACACCTCTGCACACATTGTTGACACTCTGCAAAATCTTCATTTGGAGGTTTCAAAAACTATGTGGTGACCATGTCTTACTTCCCCCTGGCTTTATTAGGGACGAAGTAGAATCAAATTCAAATTCAGCCCCAGGCTGATGTCAATGAAATGGAGGTCAGACATGCTTCCACCCTACTGGCCTTTTTAACCTATTCTTATACCAACCATTCCTCTTACAGAACTTTCTGCTTCACATCTGGGTTTGATAATCTGTTGTAATGGCCACACAGTACTCAAAATAATCCTCACAATTATGGGGCTTATTAGGGCAGTGAACAGGCTACAATTCAGGATCAAAACAGATTTAGGACGCAGCAGTTCTTTAGTCAGGAAGGCCTCAACTCTTGTCTTCGGCCTCTTAGCCATGTGGTCATGTGGCCTCTGCCCCCTGCTCAGGCATGTGATGTTGTTGTTGTTGTTGTTAGGTGCCATCGAATTGGTACCGACTCATTGTGACCCTGTGTACAACAGAATGAAACACTGCCTGTCTTTATAGCCATGCTGTGAATGCCTGAAGGACACCTTGTGCACACCAGTCTCCTGGCTGTAGGCACTCAGCGTTACTCAGTCCTTAGGACTAGAGCTGGAAGCTGTTCTGTCTCTCCATGCCACCACCTTTGCTGTTTCTGCTGTTGTCTCTTGCCATCTCATGCTCCACTTCTGCTCTTCCTTTTTGATGGACTACGGATCTTCTGTCTATGTTTCTTAGATGGCTCCTTTCAAGCCTTAGCTGGAAAGCAAAACTAACCAATCCCAGCTTTAGAGTCCTGTATACCTCATTTGCATGGACCCACCCAGTCGCTTGGTGGGAATTGGGATGACTTCAGATATAAAAGCCATATCAAGTAAATTCAAGGCAGCACACAGGTGTTAAAGCATCCTCCCTATATTCCTGATCTTGCTCTGTTGGACTTTCACCTGTGTGATCTTCTGAAAGCAGCTGTTTGAAGACGAAGATTCACCTCTGATGAAGAAGTGAAGCTGTATTTGTGGATCACAGGTCAGCTTAGAACATATTTTAATATGGGAATATGAAAGCTTGTCAACAGATGGACAAGGTATATTGAAAAGCAAGGAGATTAGGTCCAAAAAATGATGTGTTTTTGTTTTCTAAAAGTTGATTAAAATAAATTCTACAGCCAGAGTGTAATTTTTGACTCACCCTCATATATTGCCTAGAGGACAATGACCTCTTCCGAATTATTTACATTTACAATGACTCTGTAAGGAGCTCTGGTAGCATAGTGGTTACAAATCAGGCTGTAAGCCGCAAGGTCATCAGTTCGAAACTACCAGCTGTTCCGCGGGAGAAAGATGAGGCTTTCTGCTCCCGTAAAGATTTACAGCCTCAGAAACCCTGTACAGGGTCGCTATGAGTTGGAACCGACTCCACGGCACACAACAACACCAACAACAACAACGACTCTGTGAGTCTATTTCAAAATAATGCCATACCAACAGTACAAAGGTTAGTCAAATATTTTTAAATGTTTTGCTTAATTTGAACTGATCTATAATAAGTGCCGCATAATGCCATAATCCATGATTAAAAATGAAGACTCTAAGAGTGCCTATTTTTGGAAGGATGAATTTATATTTAGACAGTCATTTAACTTTCAGATTAAATAATTCAGATAACAATGGTATAATGTTTTATTATTTAGTTGCAGTATTAAATTTTTTACCTTATTTTTTAATAGATTTTTTTTTATTTCCAATATGATAGTTGAAATTAAATTAAAGTGACACATCATTGATAGCTATTTTTGTTGTTGAATCTAATGGAAACCTAGTTAAAATTCTGTAAATGCTCATAATCTTATTTTTATTTCCTTTTAGATGCAATGCCTTTCTTGCCTTCTTCCATAACAAGCCTAAAATTATCTCAAAACAAATTTACATGTGTTCCAGAAGCAATTTTAAATCTACCACAGTAAGTTTTCTGTTTGAATTTGAAGAATTTATGAGTTGGATAGAATAGACTCTTCAGAAACATGGTTTTGGTTTAGGCATATAAATACAAATAGATTCATGTAATCTCAGTATACTGTTTTCAATAATATGAATGTTTGATTTTCACTAAACAGAGGACCCAGACCATATATGAGATTTAAGAAAAACTTTATATTAGTTTAGTATACCATAATGTAGAAACTCTTTAAGCTTACTTAGTCATTACATTATTACAATCAAATGACAGTGTACTGACTATCTATCTGTTTTACTTTTAAATTAAATTGTTCTGAGTTCGAAATATTGCCCATATATTATTAACTTTGAAATTTTACTTAAATAATGTTTGGTTGGAATTTTTGGTGAAGATATGAAAAAAACATGTAGTTCCAACCTTTTGTTAAGTTCATTGAAAATGTTAGCTCCTTGTTAACTATAAATTTAGACATTAATAAGAATTTGAGTATACTGTCAACTTCTATTTTAATTGTGTCATACATCACAATGTTAATTCTGAAGTATATGCACATAAATATGTAAATATATGCAAATCATGGCTAACTGGAATTTAGCAATGTAATTATCAAATAGACAAATAATAGTTAAATTTTAAATAGCCTTAAAATGTGTCAGAGACAGTTCTAACTGTTCTGTACTTTATTATCTCTTTGATGTTCTTGATAATCCTATAATATGGTTACTGTTCTCTCCTTTTTATGGGGACAATACTTCATTTAGAGAGATGAAATAAGTTGCCCATAGCACAGTTATGTGCTTGTATGTTTCTCACATACAGGCACGCACTTACAGAATACAGATGGTTCCATATTTTAAACTGAGTATATTCCCAAACTGTATTTGAAGATTGAATAATTATGAAAGTTGAATAGAATATACATGTTAAAAAGAAGGTCCAGAAAACAAAAAATATTACCCAACCCTTAATCACACCTTACGTATAAATACCACCTTAAGGAAAACTTTCCAGCATTTTCTATGTATTCTTTCTTTAATTTTTTTTTTTTTTAATTCACAAATGAGAACAAAGTTGGCCAGTCATATTAAGTTCTGACTGTGCCGCATGTGGCACTGTTTTTAGACAACTTGCTGATTAACTTTGTCTCAACTACGTTGTTTGTTACACACTATATTAGTCTCCTAGTTCTTCCACAACAAATTATAAAAATGATCTGGCCTCAAGAAATGTATTGTCTAATACATTATATATATGTATTGTTGTTAAGTACCATTGAGTCGGTTCTGACCCATAGCAACTCTGTACAGGGTTTCCGAGGGTGTAAATCTTTATGGGAGTAGAAAGCCTCATCTTTCTCCCGCGGAGCAGCTGGTAGTTTCGAACCACTGACCTTAAGGTTCGCAGCCCGATTCATAACCACTACGCTACCAGAGCTATATATATATGTAAATATATACAATATGTAATAAATATTGTTTGGTGGCTAAAAGTCTGAATTCAGTGTTCTCTCCTAAGTCTGGTGAAGATCCTGTTTGTCTCTTCCAACTTCTGGTAGCCCCAGGCATTCCTTGCTTTATAGTAGTATAACTGGAATGTTTGTCTCCTTCTTTACATGGCCACCTGATCTCTGTGACTCTTGTTTTCTCACAAGGATATCATTCTTAGAGCCACTAGGGCCCATCTTAAAGGTCTCATCTTAACTAAATAAGAACCCTATTTATAAATAAGGTCTCATTCACAGGTATGATGGTTAGAACTTTTAACTTATCTTTGGGGCCACAATCAAATCTATAACCGAACAGATATGCATGTCTTATCTCTAACAACATTACCCTCATTTTCTTGTTTTCAACATTGTAATAACTATGGAAAATCTAGCAACATTAAAAATATAAAAGCATTACTGTTTCTGTTCAGACCTGAACCTTTGTCTACTGGACAGTATCACTAAGTGAGCTTATAACTAATCCATTATGCTTCAAATATGGTGAACGAAAGTATATAGTTGTAAAATCCAGCAGCTCCTTCCATAGTCAAAACAAAACAAAAAAATTTCTGACTGTCTTTATTCTTCTTTCACATGTCCACTGATATGTGATTCATGTTTCTGTGCTATTTTGTGTAAACTTGGGGTAGCTATTCTAGTATAAAAGAAATCAGTTTGCATTGAGGGCCTACTGTATGTGAGGCATCGTGCTGAGACAAAGTGGTAAAAGGAATACTGAGACAAACTGGTAAGAAGAAATGCCCACAAACAATATTAATTAACTCTAGGACCAAGACTCTGAAGAATCCCCCTAGTAATGATCAAAAGTTACAGAGAAATAGGCTATACCTTGTAAATCTTGTATAAAAGGTAGGACTCTTAACTGTTTTTGCATTGTTAATTATTTCTCATGGGAGCCTTGGTTGTACAATGTTTAAAGCAATCAGCTGTTAATCTAGTTGTTGGCCTTTGGAATCCACTATATGTAGTAATCTGGTCTTGTAAAGATTACATCCTTGGAAACTCTTTGGGACAGTTCTATTCTGTCATACAGAGTCTCTGTGCCTAGGAATCTTCTTGGCGGCACCACACAACAGCAATTTCTCATGCACTTCAAACACTTGTAAAACAAGTTTTTCTGTCATTCTGAGATTGATATTTGTAAATGTCTGAAGTTAAAAAAAAAAAGAAGAAAAAAGGGACCTCAATTTTGTTTGTGATGGGCCTTATTTAAATGTTATTCCTAGTGAAGCATGCTTTTTTCCCTACCTCTTTTTCCTGTAAACCTGCTGTTCTTTTTAAGTGGCTTCCAGTACGTGCAATATGCATACAACCAATACCAAACCAAATGCACTGCTATCAAGATGATTACAACTCATAGTAACTTTACAAGACAGAGTAGAACTGCCTCTATGGTTTCCAAGGTTATAATCTTTGTGGAAGCAGACTGCAACATCTTTCTCCTGCAGAGCAGCTGATGGGTTTGAACCACTTACCTTTTGGTTAGCAGCTGAGCATTTTAGCCACTATGCCACCAGGTCTTCTACATACTTGCACACATATATGAAATAATGTTAGTTTTAAAGTTACATAACTGTGTTTCACTCTAGTGAAAATGACGTATGAGTGATGTTAATTCATGTAGTTTGAAAATTGATTTGGTTTTTCCTTTGACATTGTATTGTTTTAGCTTGCGGTCCTTAGATATGAACAGTAATAATATTCAGAATCTACCAGGTCCTGCACACTGGAAGTCTTTGAATTTAAGAGAACTCTTGTTTAGCTCTAATCAGATCAGCGTCTTGGACTTGAGTAAGAAGGCACATGCATGGTCCAGGCTAGAGAAACTACATCTTTCTCGTAATAAATTGAAAGAGGTAAGAGTTCATCTTCACTTGTTTAAAATTATTGCCTAATTTAAGGTTTGCTTTCTTAATTTACACTATCACAAATGATCATTTTCTTCCATTTTGAATAAGCTTGAATCCTACAAAGAAGTAAATGAGTATTTTTTTATAGTCTGTTTTTTTAGGAACTCTATAAATAAACATATTTTATTATGAATGTATATAATTCTTTAAGTGTGTCACTCTGTCTCTAAATCTCTGATCTAATAATAGATGCTCAGATGCTCTCTACATTGCCTTAGACATCACTGGGCCCTATGCATCCTGTGGTTTTAAGTGGGCATTCTTTCCTACGTTTCTTAAATTTCTGTACACTCCATCATGCTCCCCTCCACTCAAATGTCTTTGACAGGTTTAAGCAGTATAGAGCAAGCAACATAGGTTAGGCTGATTTGCATATTTCAATTGCCTCTATTAAGGAACTCTGGTAGTGTAGTGATTACGAGGTGGGCTGCTAATCTGAAGGTCAGCAGTTTGAAACTCCCATTCCACAAGAGAAAGATGAGGCTTTTTGCTCCTCACAAACCCTGTACAGAGCCACTATGAGTCAGAACTGACTCCATGGCACACCACCACCACCATTGCCTCTATTATAAGTCTGAAACTGACTATCCAATTATCTCCAAAAAACATTTTGTGTGTGTATGTGTGTCAAGTTTAAGCCTATAGTATATAGAAAATCAAGACAAAGTAAGTGTCCAAAACTATGAGGTTAGGAATGACTAGGAATATTTATTGGTACCTGATTTTTTTTTTTCAGAAAATTAGAGTCTTCTATTATAAAAGTAACATATATTTGCTAAAAAAAAAACCCTCAAATTAAGATGCCATTAAAAGTGTGTTTAGTTGTATTTGAAGGATATTAGATTGTATATAAGTTCATAGTGTCTAGATCTTTATAACTTTGCTTAAGAACACAGTGTGAGGGAACAGAATGAAGATACCAGTGAAAGGCCTTGGATAACTATAAGAACTTTTTATGCTGTGAGATGAAATCTGTTTCCAAGGGAGTCTGGGTTTCTAAAGGTTGTAAGTAACATAATTTATTTTGTTTAAGTTATTTGTTCCGATATATTTTGTTTTTAAACACTTATAACTGAAAACTTGGAGAAGGTTTTGGAAAGTATTAGAACTGTTGAAAAGTTGCCCAAGTTGCTGATAGAATCTTAGGAGCCTGTGTTGTCTCTATTAGCATCTTGTTTCTTGGCAGCATACATTTCTTCCTTCCTACCAACAGGTTTTGCCCTTTTTTATTTCATTAAGATTCCTCCTGAGATTGGCTGTCTTGAAAATCTGACATCCTTTGATGTTAGTTACAACTTGGAACTGAGGTCCTTCCCCAATGAAATGGGGAAACTAAGCAAAATATGGGATCTTCCTTTGGATGAACTGCATCTTAATTTTGATTTTAAACATATAGGAGGTAAAGCCAAAGACATCATAAGGTTAGATCATTTTACTTCCACTTGTTTTTATTGCATTTGTTTCACATTTCCTCAGTATTAATTTTAGAAATATGTAATTATAATTTAGACAAAATGTATAGCACTGTTTAGTATTAACATCCTATGTATTGATAGCTTTGCATTAAACAAATAGATTTATATGATGCCACTGCAGATATTTTCCATTTCCTCCTACCCACCCTCATTGTTAAGTGCCATGGAGTTGGTTCCTACTCATAGTGACTCTATATAGGATTGCTGAGGAATGGCTTGTGGGTTGCACCACTGACTTCTCAATGAACAGTCCAGTGCTTGTCCTACAGTGCCACACTAGGACTTGAGTTGAGAGAATGAATTAGCCTCCGAATCATGCTTTTCAGTAGAAAAGGAAATAAGTATACTTACAGTTGGGTATCTTGTTATTAATTAAATAATCTGAAGAAATGTATCCGAGTATAACTTCTCACATATTTAACATGCATTTACATCTGAAAGCACTAGAGTTACTTGAGTGATATCAAATTACTTACTTGTTGAGTAACTTGATGTTCTCTATTAGTAAACTTCATTTTTAACATTTTTAAAGCTGTCAAGTTTCCCAAATAGCACTGTTTTTGGCCTTAACACATGAAAGACTTCAAATTTTATTGACATCAAACTTTATTACACTCTTTGTTCTATTTCAAGCACATAGTATTATTGTTATCTATGCATATAATCATCTGTTCTCTTTTCCATTAAATTGCTGTGGTTCTGTGGGTTGATGCACTGGATCTCAAGGTCATTTGGAACCACAGGCCGGCGGTTCAAACTCACCAGCCACTCCTTGGAAAACCCTATATGGGGCTGCTGTCAGTTGGAACCCACTGGACAGTATTTAACAAAAACATATTTATCTTAGGAGCCCTGGTGTGACACTGTGGGTTAATGAGCTGGAATGCAAGGTCAGTTAAACTGCAAGGTTGGCAGTTTAAGCTTACCAGCCACTCTTTGGGAACTCTATACAGGGTTGCT
>NW_006408595.1:3543826-3544340 GCF_000296735.1 Chrysochloris asiatica
ACACCAATTTTGAATTTATTGTACAATATTATTAGGCCACTGCATGACTGTATTTGTAAATGTATGTAAAAATTTTTAGAACAGACAGAAGACCTGGAATAGTTTAAGAATTATAGGAATTATTTGTTTTGTTAAGCCTGATTATTTTGGTAAATCCAGTTCTTAAGAAATGCACATATGAACCATTGATTTTATTGTCTTTTGGAGGTTAAAGCAGAAATTTAAGTTTCTGTGAGAAAATGAATTATTTCAACAACAGTGAATCCAACATCTGAACTGTAAGGCCTTATTTTTTAAAGCATCCAGGGAATCAAAACAAATAATGTTGCATTTTGGTCAGATTGTCAGAAATGTTGGTTAGATTCCTATTAATTAATTTTCACAATGGATCAGTCATTAGTCTAAAAAATTTATTTATAATTTAGTTTGCCCTCTATTTTTAAAATGCCAAAATTTTAGTATGGTTTAAAATGTCATTCTGTATCTATATCTAAATTATATTTTCTATATCTAT
>NW_006408595.1:3545100-3559876 GCF_000296735.1 Chrysochloris asiatica
GCCATTGAGTTCGTAGGTGCCATTGAGTTGGTACCAACTCATAGCGACCTTATGCACAGCAGAACGAAACACTGCCTGGTCCTGGACCAACATCACTATTGTTGCCACACATGAGCCCATTGATGCTGCCACTTTGCCAGTCCATCTCGCTGAGGGTCTTCCTCTTTCTCTCTGACCCTCTACTTTACCTTCTCCAGAGACTGGTCCCTCCTGATAAGCTCATATAGATATATAGGTATAGATAGACATATAAGTCTATGAATCCATAGATATATTGAACTCCTGGTGTGGGGCTGTAGGATAAGAAAAACAGAATGTTTGTACTCTTTAAAGAAATCAAGTTATATGTAATATGTTCTAATTAGTATAGCAAATATATTTTATCAATTTTATTTTCTCTGGTGATAGTGTAATAATACATCATTAGCATCTCTAGCAAAAGATTTACATTGACAGTGCATTGAAAGGCATGTACTGTGCTTGTCATATGAAGTGCACACTCTTTTACATACTATGTATTTTGGAAAAGTCCTGGTGTGGCACTACAGGTTAATGCACTGGACTGCAAGGTCAGCTTGAACGGCAAGGCTGGTGGTTCAAGCTCACCAACCACTCCTTGGAAACCCTATACAGGGTCTCTGTGTGTTGGAACTAGCTCAAAGGCGCTTAACAACAACAATAACAAAGAACTCACCTAAATCTTAAATGCGCTGTTAAGGAATTTATTGTTTTCTTTTTGTCTTTCAAATACCAGGTTTCTTCAACAGAGGTTAAAAAAGTCTGTGCCCTATAATCGTATGAAACTTATGATTGTGGGGAATACTGAGAGTGGCAAAACCACTTTGTTGCAACAATTAATGAAAACCAAAAAATCAGATCTTGGACTGCAGAGTGCCACAGTTGGCATTGATGTGAAAGACTGGCCTATCCAAACAAGAGACAAAAGAAAGAAAGATCTGGTCCTAAATGTGTGGGATTTTGCAGGTATTAATTTCTCTAGAATTTTAATTTGATTTTACTTTCTTTAGAATGTTGTTATGTTGTTGTTAAGTGCCATTGAGTCGGTTCCAACCCATAGTAACCCTGTACAGGGTTTCCGAGGCTGTAAATCTTTACGGGAGCAGAAAGCCTCATCTTTCTCCCACGGTGTGGCTGGTAGTTTTGAACTGCTGACCTTAAGGTTCGCAGCCTGATTCATAACCACTACACTACCAGAGACTTTAATTTGAGTTTTCTGTTTCAAGACTGCTAACAGAGATAGTGGAACCTATGGAATGATTCCAAACTATTTACTTCTGGGAATCAATAGATGCCAATTAAAACTAAGTACCTGGATGGTCGCTGACACGTATGCTAAAATTGCTCATAAAAAGCCAAACATAGCTTTTAAACATGGTCTGCTGATTGTTTTTCTCTTCTCAGTATGCTAAAAAGTAAACGGGATTACCTAAACAAAGTGTTTTTAAGAGGATTCTTGCCCATGGTCTGGAAAACGATGAAAAAATGTTTGCCATCTTTCTTTAGGTCGGGAGGAGTTCTACAGCACTCACCCTCACTTTATGACACAGCGAGCCTTGTATCTTGCTGTCTATGACCTCAGCAAGGGACAAACTGAAGTTGATGCCATGAAGCCTTGGCTCTTCAATATAAAGGTGACCTAATATAATTATTTGAAAATAGAAAATAATTTCATTTTTTTGTTTGTAAGATCATTTATTTGAGGCAAATTGTTGCTTAACCAATCTCTTTAAATCATCTGAAAAAAGAAATTGGAAAGCACTAAACTTTTCTAGTTAGTAAATTTTCAAAATACATAATATGACAAAAACATACTTATGAGCATTATTGTTGTTATGTGCTGTCCAGTCATTTCGGACTCATAAGAGACTCCATGTACAACAGTATGAAACACTGCTCTATCCTGCGCCACCCTAACTATAGTTATGATTGAGCCCATTGATGCTGCCACTGTGTAAATTCATCTCTTTAGGGGTCTTGCTCTACTTTGCTGACCCTCCATTTTACCAAGCATAATGTCCACCTCCAGATACTGGTCCATCCTGATAACATGTTCAAAGTATGAGAGATGAAGTCTCACCATCCTGATTTCTCAAAAGCATTCTGGCTGAACTTCTAAGACAGATTTGTTTGTTCTACTAATAGTCCATGGTACTTTGAACATTCTTCTCCTACATCATAACTCAAATGCATTGATTTGTCTACGTTCTTCCTTATTCATTGTCAAAATTTTCACATGCATATATTGTTATTTTCAATATCATAAAGTTGATTCGAACTCATTGTGATCCTGTGTACGGTTTCCTAGGCTAAATTTTTGCTGGAGCAGAAAGCCTCATTTTTCCTTCTGAGGAGTGGCTGGTGGGCTCAAACTACTTACCTTGTGGTTTTCAATCCAGTGCTTATTCAATAGAGACACCACACGTATGTTGTTATGGTTGTTAGGTGCTATCGAGTCAATACGGACTCATAGCGACCCTATGAACAACAGAATGAAACACTGCGGGGTCCTGTACCAACCTCACAACTGTTACTAAGCTTAAGCCCATTGCTCTTGCCCCTGTGCCAATCCATCTCAATGACAGTCTTCCTCTTTTTCTCTGACCTCTGCTTTACCAAGCATGATGTCCTTTTCCAGGAACTGGTATCTCCTGATAATATCTATGAAGTATGAGAGGCAGTATCTTGCCATCCTGGCTTCCAAGGAGCACTCTGGTTATATATCGTCCAACCACAGATTTATTTACTCTTTTGGCAGTCCATGGCACTTTTAATATTCTGCTCCAGTTCCATAAGTCAAATGCATCAATTATTCTACTGTCTGCCTTATTCACAGTCCAACTTTCACATGCATATGAGGTTATTGAAAATACCTTGGTTAGGCACACCTTAGTCTTCAAAGTGACATCTTTGCTCTTGAAAACTTTAAAGAGGTTTTGTGCAGCAGATGTGCCTAATCGAATGTGTCTTGACTGCTGCTTCCCTGAGTGTTGATGACTGATCCAAGCAAATAAATCTTTGACAACATCAATCTTTTCTCCAATTATATTGATGTTGTTTATTGGTCCAATGGTG
The DNA here is from genome assembly GCF_000296735.1 of Chrysochloris asiatica. Classification (NCBI taxonomy): domain Eukaryota; kingdom Metazoa; phylum Chordata; class Mammalia; order Afrosoricida; family Chrysochloridae; genus Chrysochloris; species Chrysochloris asiatica. The sequence continues at coordinate 3,548,194 of NW_006408595.1, forward strand.
AGGTTTTTTTGGTTTCTTTTCATTGAGGTGCAACCCATACTGAAGGCTGCTCTGGTCTTTGATCTTCATCAATAACTAGTTTGGGTCCTCGTGCTTTCAGGAAGCAAGATTGTATCACCTGCATATTGCAGGTTATTAATGAGTCTTCCTCCAAACCTGAGATCATGTTTTTGTTCATATAATCCAGCTTCTCGAATTATTTGCTCAACATACAGATTGAATAAGTATGGTGAAAGAATACAATCCTGGCACACACCTTTCCTAATTTTAAATCATTCAGTATCCTCTTGTTCCATTTGGCTCTTGGTCTATGTAAAGGTTCTTCATGAACACAATTAAGTGTTCTGGGATACTCATTCTCTCCAATTTTCCACATAGTTTGTCGTAATCCACACAATCAAAAGCCTTTGCATAGTCAATAAAGCACAAGTCAACTTCTTTCTGGTATTCTCTGCTTTTAGCCAAGATCCATCTGATGTCAGCAATGATATTCCTCATTGCACATCCTTGTCTGAATCTGGCTTAACCCCTGGCAATTCTCTGTCAATGTATTGTCAGTATAGCCTTTTTTTGAATTCAGCAAAATTTTACTTGCATGTGATAGTGATGTTATTTTTTAATGATTTCCACATTCTCTTGTGTCACCTCTCTTTGGAAAGGGCACAATTACAGATTTCTTCCAGTAAATTGGCCATAGATAAATGAGTGCCTCTAGTGCTGCATCAGGTTGTGGAAATATTTCAATTTGTATTCCATCAATTTCCAGAGCCTTGTTCTTTGCCAATAACTTCAGTACACGTTGGACTTCCTCCTTCAGTATCATTAGGTCTTGATCCTATTCCACCTCTTGAAACGGTTAAACATTTACCATTTCTTTTTGATACAGTAAGTCTGTATATTCCTTCTATCTTCTTTTGATGCTTTCTGCATCCTTCAATATTTTGTCTGTAGAATCCTTCAATATCTCAAGTCAAGGCTTAAATTTTTCTTCATTTCCCTCAATTTGAGAAATGCTGAACATGTTCTTCCTTTTTGGTTTTCTGACCTCAGGACTTTGTGAATTTCATTATACTATTTGATTTTGTTTTTTTAAGCTGACCTTTGAAATTTTCTATTCAGCTATTTTCATTCTTCATTTCTTGCATTTGCTTTAGCATCACTGTGCAGGAGGGCAAGTTTCAGAGTTTCTTCTGACATCCATTTTGGTTTTGTCCTTCTTTCTTGTCTTCTTGATGACCTTTTGCTTTCTTCCTATCTGATGTTCTTGATGCTGTCCAACACCTCTTCTGATCTTTTTTTTTAGTGTTTAATGCATTGTATCGGTTCTTCAGATGATCTCTAAATTCAGGTGGGATATATTCATTGTCATATTTTGGCTCTCATTGACTTGTTTTCATTTTTTCAACTTCCATCTGAATTTGCTTCTGAGCAATTATTCCTCTGTTTTACAATCTGCCCTGGCCTTGTTTTGGCTGATGATATGAAGCTTTTCCATCATTTCTTTCCACAGATGTAGTCGATTCAATTTCTGTGTATTTTATCTGGTAAGGCCCATGTATATAGTCTTCTTTTATGTTATTTTAAAAAGGTATTTGCAGTGACAAAGTCATTGGTCTTGCAAAATTCTATCATGTTATCACCAGCATTTTTTCTATCACCAAGGCCATATTTTCCAATTACTTATCCTTCCTCTTTATTCCTAACCTTTGCATTCTAATTGCAATTAATTATCAATACACCTTGATTGCATGTTTGATCAATTTCAGACTGAAGAATTTGGTAGAATTCTTTAATTTCATCATCACTGGCTTTACTGTTTGATGGGTAAATTTGAATAATAGTTTTAGTAACTGTTCTTTCTGGGTTTTGATTCGCTCCCGAAACATGACCTTCTGAGTGGGAAATGTGATTACTATGTTGTTGAAGGCAGCACAGCAGCCAGGCAAGAAATGCTTCCTTTGACCAACATTTGAAATGTGAAGTGATATATCTTGTTTGGAAGATGTTAGAATTGGTGGTCTCTCTTCATGAGCTTCTGAATCTATCATGTTGCTTCAGATCTTTCTTCTTCATGAAGGATTTTTTTAAACCTTTAATACCATCTTGGCTTGGTGTTTGGGGGATGGTAGCTTTGTGATAACTTTCCCAATTTCTTCCATCGTTAGTGATCTGTCAGGTTCTCTCTTTTGGAGTCATTTTTGATAATTAGTTTTTTATGTAACACTTCCTTCAGTTTCAGAACGAAGCAATGCCAACTTCATAAAAAATATTCAGAAACCGATCACCACATCTTTCTCTTGCAAAGTGGCTGGTGGGTTTGAACTGCTGACCTTTTGATTGCTTTAATCACTGTGTCACCAGAGCTCCCATTGCCAAGGGCATCCGGGCTCCATTCCCAGTAGCCACCCGCCCACAGGTCAGCGAGTGAGTCCTCCATTTAATTTTTGACAATTTCTAATTTTCCTAGATTCATACTTCATTCATTCCATGTTCCGATTATTAATGATGCATACAGCTGGTTCTCTTCATTTTGTGTTGTGCCCCATCAGCAAATGAAGGTCACTAAGTCTTTGCTCCATTCGCCTCATCATGTGCAACTCTACTTTGAGTCAGCAGCTCTTCCTCAGTTGTATTTTGAATGCCTTCAAACATGAGGGCCTCATCTTTTGGCACTATAGCTGACAGTTTTCTAGTGCTCTTCATCATGTTTCAATATTCAATATTTTGGTGCTGACAGTGTTCCACTGCTATCTATTCTTAAGGTTTTCAGTAACTAACTATTCTGAAGTAGTCTGTCTCTCCTTTCTAGTCTGTCTTAGTTTGGAAGTTCAGATGACACCATGGGTGACCCTGCTGGTATTTAAAATACCAGTGGCATAGCTTTCAGCATCACAGCAACATGCAAGCAACCACAGTACGATGAATTGGTCTTTTCCTTCTTTCTTGTCTTCTTAAGGATGTTTCGCTTTCTTCATGTATGATGTTCTTGAAGTTCTTGATTGACATATGAGGTGATTGAAGATGCCAGGGCTTGGGTTAGGCACTCTTAGTCCTCAAACTTTGCTGATGAGTATTACAGATACCTAAAACCCTTTTTACCTTTGCAATTAGAAAACACATTTCTGACCTTATTGTTTAAGTGGAATGTACACTTTCCTAACTGAAGATACATAAATAAAGAAGAGCAATCCATTCATCACTAACCAGTGATGATTAGTGGAATTTAGTAGTTCATCCTTTCAATCCTTCACTTTTAAGTGGTTCTGAATGTGGACCATTTAAAATGTGAAAATTATAAAGAGGAGATTACTAATATTTGGAATCTCCTCTTATAATTTTCCCTACTTCTCCCTTGTTGCTAGATTTTCAATCATTCCTCTAAATAACATGGCTTTTAGACTTGTGTCTAAAGTGAAGAGTGAAGTACTGATGGATTTTTGCACTTAAAATTATGTCTGTCTTAAGAGTTTGGCATATATTGTGGCTGCATACAGATTGTTTCTGTAATTTTTTTTCTTGACTTTATTATAACTAGCAGAAGTGAGCAAATTTTACAGGGGCCAGACCACTTGTGTTAGTGCTCTGTTTTGCCTTCATTGAATGACTAAAAAAATGAATTCAGAAGATTAGATTCATAGACGAGGAAAGCAAAAAATATAAACCATTATGTTACTTTTTATAATAATTTTTGGATTTTTATTAAATGATTACTTAGAAATCCAAAGCACACTTAAAGATTAATCTATTTTAAGACATGGGAAATAAAATAAAACTAGAATGATAAGGCTGCTCAAGCCACCTGAGAGCGATAGTAATTGGATTAAGGAAGAGTAGAGAAAAGACTTAAAAAATTTCCTAATGTTCATTTTTTTCTTAAGCCTAAGAAAGAAAATTGTTATGTTGATTGAGCAGTTCCCAAATTCTTCAATAGTTAAAGATAGTTGGGTTGTTTTTTTCATTTTTCTTGAAGAGTTCTAATTTCTCATTTTTATGTAATTAAATTTTATAGAAGAAAATATCAACAGAGGTGTTGTTATTAAGTATCCTCAGTCAGCTCTGATTTATCTTGACCCTTTATCCAAGGAGGGGGTTGGTGAGTTTGAACCGCTGACCTTGGGGTTCAAAACAACCTTGAGGTTCAGTGCTGTATCCCACAGTGCCACACTAGGAAAATAGTAAGTGTAAGTAGTCTCAATTTCAAAAGAAACACAGGAGCACTTTGTGTCTTTCCCTGTAGGCACGGGCTTCTTCTTCACCTGTGATTCTTGTTGGCACACATTTGGATGTTTCTGATGAGAAGCAGCGCAAAGCCTGTATAAGTAAAATCACCAAAGAACTCATAAACAAGCGAGGGTTTCCTGCAATACGGGATTACCACTTTGTGAATGCTACCGAAGAATCTGATGCTTTAGCAAAACTCCGGAAGACCATTATAAATGAGAGCCTTAATTTCAAGGTAATGTGGTTAATGCCTTCTGTGGTTAGTTGTTATTGTTGTTGTTAAATGTTGCCGAATCTATTCCAGTTCCATAGTGTATAGGGTTTCGGAGGGGTGGCTGGTGAGCTTGAACTGCTGACCTTGAGGTTCATCAATGTAATTTATATTAATTCTAATGTTACACAGCTGTTTAGATATGTCAAAAGCCATGAGATGAAAACAGTCGTCTTAAAGAAAATTATTTGTTTCATTAAAGTACTTACAGTTTTACTTATTTATAACATACCTCATTTTAAATTTATTAAAGTGGTCTAAAAAGTACGAGACCCTGGGAAAGTGATAGCTTAAAGAAAATTTCGGATGTCCTTTTTCCACTACTGCAGTAGTGACGTAATCAGTAGGATACACGTCATTATTAGCATATTAGGGTCATCTTTCTCTTATTCTTTGACTGCTGTTCGTCTATTTACCCCTTTGTTCTGAAGTTCCAATTTTATACCTGCTCTGTGCCACTCCTTTATGCTTCCTATTTTGGCATTATAAACATTCCAATGTTTTTCCTTGGTATTCAGTGTGAAATAGCTCTTTCATTTGGTTGCCAAGGTCGCTAATTAAATTTTCAGCAATGTCGAAACAATATTTTAGTTTGTGACGACTGGACTTTCCATTAATTTTTTTTTAATTTTCCAAAGTTCTGATCTAGTAAGCTCTTTTCCGATAAGCAAATTGCAATTCATGGAATTTATAAAACACAAATAAGTCATTTGTTAATTGGAGAAGACTATTTTTTTAAATACTTGCAGAAAAACAAAAACTTCTCTAAGTTCTACAGAGAACTTAATGTAAACTGAACTGGAAAACACCCTGAATAGTTGAATATGATAAACACAATGGTAGATTTCAATGTTAGTCACTATTGGCTTAGCTCGTTAGCACTAATGATCTAGAGTATGGCTTATAATGAGGGTCCTGGTTGACCTGGGTAGTTTCAATGTGATTATTAATAGTGTCACATTGCATTCTCAAAAGGATTCCAGTTTGGATGATAAATGATGTGGTCACCTTGGATATAACTCCTTAGTTCTTTCATTTTCATAGATCCAAATGAACCATTTATAAATGTGTTGGTCTTATGGTGTCAGAGAAAATTTATATGTTTGTATCTTTCAATACACATTTATTACTGTTACTAAAAGGTTTTCCTAATGGTGGGACAGTATTGGCATTTTAAATATGAAGAATGACATATTACTTATTTTTCTATTCTCTTGTGGGACATACAACTGTTGTTGTTGTTATGTGCCGTGGAGTCGGTTTCAACTCATTGCGACCCTGTACAGGGTTTCCGAGGCTGTAAATCTTTACAGGAGTAGAAAGACTCATCTTTCTACCGTGGAACAGCTGGTAGTTTCAAACTGCTGACCTTGCGGTTCACAGCCCATTTCGTAACCACTACGCTACCAGAGCTCCTTGGGACATACAACTAGTAAGTAAAAAATAAATATGTATCTGATTGAGTGTTCTCTTCATCTAGGTGGTATTTTGTAATACTATACTACTTATAAGGAGCTCTGGTAGCGTAGTGGTTACGAATAGGGCTACGAACCGCAAGGTCAGCAGTTCGAAACTACCAGCTGCTCCGTGGGAGAACGATGAGGCTTTCTGCTCCCATGAAGATTTACAGCCTTGGAAACCCTGTACAGGGTCGCTATGAGTCGGAACCGACTCCACGGCACATAACAACAACAACATACTACTTATACTAACAAAAACATTATTGTTTACTTAAAGTATTTCAGTAGCTTCTCATTTTTTTCATTGCCGTCAGAGTATATATCAAATTTTTTAAAATCTCCTTTAAGGATGAGTTTGTTTTGAAAATGCCTGGATATACTTGAAGCAAAGTCTATAAATAAAGTGCTTGGTTCATTAAACCAGATTGATACCACTTTTGTCTAATAACAAAATATCACTAGCAATCAAAACCAGCTTTCTTCAGGTACTTATAAATGAACTCTGAAGTCATCTTAATACAAAAACACCAAATTAATACTCTGAGAAATGGCAGGGTTCCTTACAGAAAGGTGTATATTACTAGTTGGTTCTTGTTGTGTTGTGGTGGTTAAGGCCGTCGAGTCCAGTTCCTACTCAGTGTCCCTGTATAGGGTTTCCTAGGAGTGGCTGCTGAGTTTGAACTGCTGATTTTGAGGTTCAAACTGATCTTGCAGTCCAGCACACTAACCCACAGCGCCACATCAGGACTTAAAAGCAGCATAAAACCGGTATAGGGTTTTCTAGGAACAGCTGGTGAGTTTGAACTGCCACCTTGCTGTTCAAACCACCGTTGTAGTCCAGTGCCACTCTGGGACTCCTTAGTTGATGCAGCATATTAGGTTGAAAGTCCGTTTAATTGCTTTGCAAAATAATGCCTGTTTCAGAGGATCCAGGAGCAGTGAGTCTACCAGAACTTGCATATTAGTTCCTTTCAAAGGTGTGTCATTCTGTATTCAAACAACAGCTATTAATCTGTTGTTGTTGTGTTCCCTCGAGTTGGTTCAACTCATAGAAACCCTGTATTGGGTTCCTGAAGGGCATCTGGTGGGTTTGAACCACTGACCTCGTGAGTAGCAGTCCAGTGCTTATTCTACAGAGCTACACCAGGGTTCCACTGATCTATTAGATCCCTCATTTGTTTTTCATCTTTTCCTTTTCTCTTAGCTCTTCCTTAATCTTTCTCTGTCTCACCCTTATTAACTTTTGCCCATGCTATCCTTTTTTGTTTTGTTTCGGCTGTGGGTGACAGGAAAATCAATCTAAAAGGAGAGATAAGGTAAAAGAGAGTTCGATGCCAACAATTTTGCTTTTAATGCTCTCCAGCTCATTAGCAGAACAGGAGTTCTCCACTGCCCCTGTGACCCAAACCCTATAAAGTCTATCTCTATGCTATTTTATTTGCCTTTTGTGATTAAAACCTAAGCTGTAATTTGAAGCTTTATTTAATGTTTGTGTATAATGGTGAGGAGAAGCAATATGAAAAGTATAGTTTGGTGAAATTAAATGCAATTTTCCAGGTCACAAGGTACCTTAAGACAGTCTATCATATGACAATTTGGAGATAATATAGAACGATGGTTATGGCTGTTACCAGTAGGCTCCTCAAGGTTCTTCTTTATCAAGGAGATAAAAAAGTAGGCTATATATTTGTTGCTGTTGAATGAAATACAATGTTTTATTATAGTAAGTTTAAGAATTTAAGTGGAAACTTACTGTCAGGAAAAAAGACACGATTTTCATGGGTACAGAAATGGGGAGCGATTGCCCTCTAGTGGTCCTCAAAGGCAATTTACTTATTATTTTTACCCACCAGTCTCTCCTGGAAACCTTATATAGATCCTGGTGTGGCGCTGTGGGTTCGTGCGCCAGACTGCAAAGTCAATTGAATTGTAAGGTTGGTGGTTCAACCTCACCAGCTGCTCCCTGGGAAGCCTACACAGGGTCGCTATGGGTCGGAATCAACTCGACGGCACTTAACAGCAACAACAAGAAGAGAGAGCTAAGGCTTTCTGCTCTAGTAAAGGTTTATAGTCTCAGAAGCCCTAGGGATCAGTTCTTTTCTATCCTGTAGGGTTGCTATGAGTCAGAATCAACTGGATCGCAGTGGGTGGGTTGGGTCTATTTAAAATTAGATTTTTGAGGATAAAAAGAGGGGATCATTGTGTCATCAGCTTAGAGGATTTCTCCTTTTATTGCGTTCAAGGTTCTGGTGCACAGCTTGCTTGGGTGAGAAGATTTCATGTCTTTCTCCAGGCTTCACTAACAATATATACATTCTAACAATATGACATTTTGCAAGTAATAAGCACATAGTGTAATGTTTTCTACCAGGGTTGTGTATTTTCATTGAACAAACCAAATTCAATATCATCGAGTGATTCCAACTCATAGCAACCTTTTACGGGGCTTCTGAGGCTCTAAATCTTTGATGGGAGCAGAAACTTTCAACTTTCTCAGAGGAGTGGCTGGTGGATGTGAATTGCTGACTTGTGATGAGTAGTTCAGGGATTATCCTACAGAGCCACGAGGGTTCCTTTTCATCTAACAAATGAGGCCTAAAGCCTGTTGTAATACTTACTGATTTTTTATGTTTTCATGTTTACTTCATACAAAGTTAATGTTTCTTAAAATACAAAAAATTTCGTTCATTAATAGTAATTTATACTTGCTTTGCTATGGTTTTTGTGGATCGCTAGACAAATATTTCCGTACTATTTTCACCGAGTTTTCTAAATTAGCCTCATGTTCATTCTTTGAAATTTTAATTTCCTCTTCTTTATTTGTTCCTTACAATTTAAATAGCTTCACATCCCATTTTGATAGTATTTAATCCTGAATTTATTTAATTTCTGAATGATATACCCTTTTTCTTTAAAACTTGCTAGCACTGAATTTACCAACTACCAGATAAATGTAAGAGTAAAATAATTTTTTACAGCTTGTCATTTGCAATTACATAGATCCGAGATCAGCCTGTTGTGGGTCAGCTGATTCCAGACTGCTATGTGGAACTTGAGAAAATCATTTTATCTGAGCGTAAAAATGTGCCAATTGAATTTCCTGTAATTGACCGGAAACGATTATTACAACTAGTGCAAGAAAATCAGCTACAGTTAGATGAAAATGAGCTTCCTCATGCCGTTCACTTCTTAAATGAATCAGGTTTGTGTATTTGTTTCATGCTTTTCAAAACCCGGCTTGGTAATTTATAAAAATGGATTTGCACTTTGTATAGAATTTACTTTCTAAACTTAGCTGAATATGTGTGTGTGTAATTCTCTACTAGGTCATTGATTTTGTCTATTGATGTTAAGTCATGCATCCTGTTATAAGAAAAACAAAAACAAATTTTATCAATCAACAAGGGATAAAGGAGTGGAAAGGATTCCCAAGCAGGAATGAGTTTTAAAGCTTGGCTTTGTTCTTCAGGCGGTGTGGGGCCCTGTACATTATGGAGCCAAATGCATTCAGTGTATGTGAATGTGAAAGTTATTTGTATACTGTAAAGGACATTTTTTACTGAGATGCTCCAACGTAGTTCTTAGGGAATCCATGGTTGCCTGGCAGGATGCGAAAGGTGAATGGCAAGGCTTCAACTGTCTTTTGCACCACATGTCATCAGCATGACCTAGTGGACAAAAATGTTTACTGATCTCAGTGTTAATTGTGTATTTGTTAAGTAAAACCTCTCTAGAAATGTGTCAGCTAATTTTTAATACTAGAATAAATGATCTGGAAGCTGCTTTTGATCCCCAGATTCTGTAATATGAAAAAATATCTTCACATAGATTATACTGTATTCTTTTCCCCATCTTTCTTCAACTAGTAGCCTCTTGAGAGATACTGTGGTTTTTATCTGTATTTCATAATAAGATATGTCTTATTATAATGTATAAGAAAATCATACATTTCTATTTTTTAGTAAATATATACTGTGTCATATACTGTCTCAAATATACTGTCTGTATGTGATCATTTTATATGGTTCAAAAATTATTCTTTGTATTAATGGGACATTAGAACTTTTAAACCAAGCATTCTAGGTTCTAGTCCCAGTTTTACTACTATGTGCTGAAATTTCCTTATCTATACAATGAGTGGGTTGGACTAGATTCTCTTTAAAGATCTTTGATAAATATGTTACAGATTCCTTGTTTTACTTTTTGGTAAATTTTTAATACAGGAGTCCTACTGCATTTTCAAGACCCAGCACTGCAACTAAGTGACTTATATTTTGTGGAACCCAAGTGGCTTTGCAAAGTCATGGCACAGGTTGGTGTCTTATATGTTTGTGGCATGGAATTGTGATTGAAGGGTAGAATTGGGGGTACTCAGAGTATTGAAAGCTTTAGGTTTCATGCTCACTTCAGGTACAAGCTATTGTAAATAGAGAGAATTTTACATAGGATACTATTTAAAGTTGATTTTTATGGAAAAACGTAATATCTCTTAGAGTTCACTTCATGTCTGTTTTCTAAATCACAGATAGATATTTTATGCCACTTTGTTCTATGCTGCTTTTCAAGATCCAAATATCTTTGGTTTAGTTATTGATTTAAGAAATTGAATGAAGGCTTTATAAACATTATTTACACACACACACATGAAAATTGGATTGATGAGTTTATGAAACCTCTAACTGAACAACATGGAGGAGAGTTTGAATATTGAGTAGAGTGGGATTGGTCTGATGTCTAAATGCTTACAATTTTGGAAACTTTAGTGGTAATGGCTACCTGTTCTTCATTTATGTTTTATAAGGAAATTATTTCTTTTCTCAGTAATAATCCCTTACTTATGAGTTATACTGATGTAATAATTTAGCTCTGTTTGCCATAGAAAACCACTCAAGCAGAATACTCTAACTCAGTTTGGATTCGATTGACATTTTGAGTTAAATCATTCTTAGTTGATCATTATAGGACACTACCCTCCAGATGCTCGTATTACCCTTCCAGATGTGACAAGCAAAAATGTTTCTGGACATTGACAGATGTCCACTATGAGGGGAACATCACCCCAATTAAAAACCATTTCCTTAAATATAACCATGAGCCATTCTCACTAGCAATTCTTTTGTTTTTTAGTATAATTTATATTTTTTGCACAAAACTCCTTGAACCCTAAAATGATTACATCTTCCTACATTAAAAATATTCCTCCCCACTTCTTATACCCTGATCTCAAAATTTAGTATACCATTACAGTGCTCAAATTAGATTGGTACAGGTATAGTGAAATATACACATATCAGTGGAACAGAATTGAGAACCCAGAAGTAAATCCATCCAAATATAATCAATTGATTTATGACATAGGGCCAAAACACATTAAATGGGGAAGAGATAGTCTCTTCAACAAATAGTGCTGGCAAAACTGGAAAGATATTTGCAGAAGAATGAAACAAGAACTATATCTCACCCCACATACAAAAATTAACTCAACATAAATTAAAGACCTAAATGTAAATCTCAGAACTATAAAGATCATAAATTTTAAAATAGGGACAAATTTCGAGGCTCCAATACATGGCACAAATACACTATCAAACATTACTGAAAACACAAACGGCAGAAGACAAAAGAGATGACTGGAATCTCCTACAAATTAGACACTTAGCTGCATCCAAAGATTTCTTCAATAGAGGGAAAGAGAGCCAACAGACTAGAATTTTTTTTTTTTTTTTTTTTT
>NW_006408595.1:3560659-3562953 GCF_000296735.1 Chrysochloris asiatica
TCTTTTCTCCATTTATATGGTTGTTGTTTTTTTGGTCCAGTGGTGAGGATTTTTGTTTTCTTTACATTGAGGTACAACCCTTACCAAAAGCTGTGGTCTTTGATCTTCATCAGCAAGTATTTTAAGTCCTCTTTGCTTTAAGCAAGCAATATTGTAGAATCTGCATATTGCAGGTTGTTGATGAGTCTTCATCCAACCCTGATGTCATGTTTTTCTTCATATGATCCAGTTTCTTGAATTATTTGCTCAGCATACAGCTGTTATTCCTCATTTTGAGCAGTGTCCATTCAGTAAATGAAGGTCTGAAAGGTATACTTCATTCGTGTCATCACAGTAAGCTCTACTCTGAGGAGGCAGCTCATCCCCAGTTGTATTTTCAGTGCCTTCCAACTTTATGGTCTCATTTTCTAGCACTATATCTGACAATATTCTGGAGTTCTTCATCATGTTTCAATATTTAGTATTCTGGTACTGAGAGTGTTCCACTGCTATTCATAAGGTTTTCAGTGACTAAATTTTAGAAAGTCATCTGTCTCTCCTTCCTACTCTGTTTAGTTTGGAAGCCCATCTGAAACCCGTCCACCATGCGTGACCCTGCTGGCATATAAAATACTGGTGTCATAGCTTTCAGAATCACAGCAACATGCAAAATACCACAGTATGGCAAACTGACAGACAAGTGGTGGTCTTAGCCATTAGAACAATGCAAATCAAAACAACACTGAGATATCATCTCACACTAGCATCAATGTTATTAAGTGCCACTGAGTCAATTCCAACCAATAGTGACCCTGTATAGGGTTTCCAAAGATCAGCTGGAGAGCTGGAACCACCGACATTGCAGTTCAGACGACTTTGCAGTCTGACACATTAGCCCACAGTACCATGCCAGGACTCCAACATTAATAGCAAAGTTCAATAAAACAGAAAACAACAAATACTGGTAAAGGTGTGGAGAGATTGGAAACCTCTTAGTTTTCTGGTGTTGGTGATTGGTGGTTATGTATTGTGGAGGCAGTTCTGACTCATAGCCACCTTGTATAGGGTTTCCAAGGCTGTAAATCTTTATGAGAGCAGAAAGCCTCATCTTTCTTCTGTGGAACGGCTGATAGACGCAAACCACTAACCTTGTGATTAGCAGCTCAGCTCGTAATTCACTATGCTACTAGAGCTGGTTCAACCACTCTGGGAAATGGTATGGTGCTTCCTCAGAAAGTTGCAAATAAAAGTACCATTTGATCCAGTAATCCGTCTATTTGGTATATATATCCATAAGAAATAAGAGCCAGGACACTATTCACAATAGTAAAAAGATGAAGATAGCCTAAGTGCTCATCAGTGGAAAAATGGATAAACAAACTTTGGTACATACACATAATGGAATACAACGCAACACTGAAGAATAGCGATGAATCGGCGAAACACCTTATAGCATGATGAACCTGGACAACATTATGCTGCGTGAAATAAGTCAATCATAAAAGGACAAATATTGTGTAAGCCCACTATTGTAAAAACTCAAGAAAAAGTTTTAATACTAAAATAATTATTCTTTGAAGTTTACCTGGGATTGGAGGGAGGGAGAGTAATTCACTGGTTAGAAAATATACATAAGGATCCCAGGCAGTGTTGTGGATTACAAGCTGGACTGCTAACTGCGAGGTCAGTAGTTAAATCTACCAATCTCTACACGGGAGAAAGATAAGGCTTCTTACCCCCATAAAGATTTACAGCTTTGGGTTGCTATGAGTCGGAACCAACTCAGCGGCAAACAAGCACTACCACCAGAGGGTAGACACATGTTAATGTGGGTGATGGGGAGGGCAATATACAAGAAGAGGGAGGTTGGCAGAAGAAAGAGAAACATAGGTGAAGACACAGGGAGGTAGGCAAGGGCTAAAAGGGATAGTGGTAAATAGAGATATATACACAACCTTGGAGCAACAGTGATCTTTGTGTAGATACATGGATAGAGACACAGGGTATTGGAGGAAGAGGTGGATATATAAGTACTTGTATATCCCACAAATAAAAGAGTTTCAAAGAAGATACTTGTTTGTACATGGGTAACTACAGGGAAGAAGCGGAAAACTGTTGTTGCAAGGAGGGGATTGAAATAATATGAAACAAAGTGTATGATGAGTTGAATGTAAAACTGATGATCTTCTCTGTAAACCTTCATTCAATTCACAATAAAAATTTATATGTATATAAAGAGAGAGAGAGAGCGAACTAGCTCTGGTAGCGTAGTGGTTACCAACTGGGCTGCGAACCTCAAGGTCAGCAGTTCGAAA
>NW_006408595.1:3563107-3565359 GCF_000296735.1 Chrysochloris asiatica
TGTGTGTGTGTGTGTGTGTGTGTGTGTGTCTGTGTCTGTGTGTGTATATATATATATATATGCTGTGGGTTAATGCACCAGACTGCAAAGTCGTTTGAATTGCAAGGTTGGCGGTTCAAGCTCACCAGTCACTCCTTGGAAACCCTATACAGGGTCGCTATGGGTTGGAATCGACTCGACAGCACTTAACAATAACAATAGATATATGGTGATATATAGATATATGGTGATATATAGATATAGATATGTGTGTGTGTGCCGTGGAGTTGGTTCTGACTCATAGTGGAATATCTGGTAGTTTCAAACTGCTGACCTTAAGGTTCGCAGAGTCGCAGCCTGATTCATAACTACGGATAGGTCGGCCCTACCAGGATATAATAGATGAGGTTTTTCTCAGGTGGGGGAAAAGATATCTTTCCCTATTAAAACATAATGGAAATTAAATTCCCTCAAATAATCTTAAATAAGAGTAGCTCAATTCCATCTAAAGGGAAAAAAGAAGATAATTTGAAAAAAGAACTCAGTTGGGGTTAAAGCCTATAACGTGGAACTTGAGATCATATTAAGCATTGTTATAATTGGGAATGAATTATAATTTTAATATTTTGGTAGATATTTTTTGTATTTTCATCCTTCAGCATCTATATTACAGAGAGTATGATTTCCCTCATGTGCTAACTGATAACGGAGCCAGTAGAGTACAGTGGTTGTCAGCACAGCTCTATAAGTAGTTTAATCTCTGTTCAAATTTCTTCTAACCATTTACTAGTTGTCTTAGGCCGGTTTTTCTATAGACACAAAACCAGTGAAATGCATATATTGTTAAGTCCTGTCAAGTTAGTTCCAATTCATAGTGAACCTGTATAGGGTTTCCAAGGAGTGGCTGTTGAGTTTGAACCACTGACCTTGTGGTTCAAACTGACATTGCAGTCTAGTGTTTTATTACCACAGCACCACACCAGGACTTATATATATGTTGTTGTTGTTGTTAAGTGCCTTTGAGTTGGTTCCGACACAGTGACCCTGTATAGGGTTTTTGGGGAACAGCTGGTGACTTGAGCCACTGAACTTGTAGTTCAAAAGGACCTTGAAGTTGAGTGCTTACTCTGTGGTGCTTGCCTCAGTCTGTACTGGTTTGCATCAGAATCATCCAGGGAGTTTTTTTAAAACAAACAAACAAACAAACAAAAAAACAAAATCCAAGCAGCAGAGCCAATGATTGCTATAAAATCCTTGAAGAGTCTGGGTGATGAAGATAAGACACCCTGAAAGTTCTCATTAGTATAGCTACCCTCTAAGCATGTTAATATAAGTGAAAATTAAGCCAAGAATTTGAAAACTCAAACTCATTTGGAAAGACAGTTATAAAGATCAGTTAAAATGATGATTTAAATTTCTTACTACTGTGAAAGATAAGTAACATCATTTTTAGTTATGCTGATAAATTGCAATGTAATGTCACTTTCACAAAGCTTTAAAGAGCATGAAAGTTATAAATAACCAAGTGAAAACAAGAACCACTTGTCTGACACTCATCACTAAAATAAATGGGGGTATTCACCGCCATGAGTCAGTCAGGAAGAGAGCAGTAGTGCTTTCAATGTGCAGAGCTCTAATGAACCCACCCACTTCCTAAGTGCCCTAAACAGTTAGGTCACTACACCTATGTCAAGGCATAGAATAGTTTGCAAAATTCATTTAGCTGTATGATCAAAGAAATGTGAAAGTGACTTACTGAATTACTCAGGTATAGCATTGAAAAGTTTGCTTGGCAATTAATCTTGATAAAAATATGTGCAAGAAATACAGAACAATTTGGAATATCCTTCCCTTGAATATAAAGCATAAGTTAGCAATACAAGTTGCTAGGTTGAAGTTGCCAGGAGGTCGTTTAAATGCAGTAAAATTAAGATAAATTTTCTGTGTTTTAATGCTATTTATAAAACAAACCGTCCCAAATTTTGGAGGTGTAAAACATCTACAATTTATTGTCTCTTAATTGTGAGGGTTGCTTGGGCTCAGCTGAGTAGTTCAGCTCCACCTGGTGTTGGCTGGAGTCATTCACTAGGCTCCATTCACCTGAGCTGGGCCATCTGAATGTTTCTCTCTGTGGCCCAGGATGCAGACTTTGTTTCTTTCCTCTAATCCATCAACAGAGCCCTGGTGTAGCACTGCAGGAGAATGTGCTGGATTGCAAGGTCCGTTTGAACCTCAAGTCTGGAGGTTCAAACTCACTAACTACTCCTTGGAAA
>NW_006408595.1:3566674-3587142 GCF_000296735.1 Chrysochloris asiatica
CATTTCCTCATTTTAAATCATTCAATGTTCTCTTATTCTATTTGAACAAATGCCTCTTGGTCTATATACAGGTTCCTCATAAGCACAATTAAGTGTTCCAGAAAACACATACTTCACATTGTTGTCCATAGCTCATCATGATCCACACAATTTACACATACTTCGCAATGTTGTCCATAGCTCATCATGATCCACAAAATCAAAAGCTTTTGGGTAGTCAATAAAGTACAGGTAAACATCTTACTAGTATTCTCTGCTTCAGCCAAGATCTATATGACATCAGCAATGATATCCTTCATTTTACATCCTCTTCTCAATGATATCCTTCATTTTACATCCTCTTCTGAAACTGGCTTGAAACTCTGGAAGTTCTTTGTCAATGTTTTGCAGCCATTATTATAGTACCTCTATAGCAAAACCTTACTTACATGGGATATCAGTGAAATCCGATGATTTCCAAATTCTTTTGGGTCACCACCTCTCTTTGGAATGTGCACAAATACAGATCTCTTCCAATCAGTTGGCCAGGTAGTTGTCTTCCAAATTTCTTGGCATAGATAAGTGAGTATGTTCAGTGCTGCTTCAGTTTGTTGAAATATTTCAGTTTGTATTCCATGCCTTGTTCTTTGCCAATAACTTCAATGCATCTTGGGCTTCTTCCTTCATGATCATTAGCTCTTGATCATACACTACCTCTTGAAATGGCTGAACATCGACCATTGCTTGTATAGTTAATGTGTGTATTCCTTCCATCTCCTTTTGATGCTTTCTGCATCAGTCAATAATTTGCCCAGAGAATCCTTCAATACCACAAGTCAAGGCTTGAAGTTTTTCATTCGTTCCCTCAGTTTTGAAATGCTGAATGTGTTCTTCTCTTTTGGTTTTTTAACTCCTGGTCTTTGCACATTTCATTGTACTATTTGTCTTCTTGTGTGGGCCTTTGAAATTTTCTGTTCAGCTTTTGTACCTTCTAACTTCTTCCATTTACTTTAGCATCTCTATGCTGGAGAGCAAGTTTCAGAGTCTCTTCTGACATCCATTTTAGTCTTTTCCTTCTTTCTTCTCTTCCTAATGACATTTTGCTTTCTTTCTGTATGGTTTTCTTGATGTCTTCCCACAACTCTTCTGGTCTTTGGTCTTTAGTGTCCAGTGAATCAAATTTGTTCTTCAGATGATCTCTAAATTCAGGTGGGATATATTCAAGGTCATATTGTGGACTTGTTTTAATTTTCTTCAGCTTCAGCTTGAATTTGCTTATTTATGAGCAGCTGATGGTCTGTTCCACAGTCTGCCCTTGTCCTTGTTATGGCTGATGATATGGAGCTTTTTCACCATCTCTTTCCACAGATGTAGTCAACTTGATTTCTGTGTATTCCATCTGGTGAGGTCTATATGCATAGTCGTCTTTTATGTTGTTTATAAAAAGTATTTGCAATAGATAAGTCCGTGATCTTGCAAAATTCTATCTTGCGATTTGTAGCATCATTTCTATAACCTAGGCCATATTTTCCAATGACCGTTCCTTTCTCTTTTCTTCCAACCTTTGCATTCCAATTGTCAGTAATTATCAATAAATCTTTATTTCATGTTATCAATTTCATACTGAAGAAGTTTGTAGATTTCTTCAATTTCATCCTCACTGGCATTAGTGGTTGGTGTGTAAATTTTGAATAATTATATTAACTGATCTTCCTTGTAAGCGTATGTATATTATCCTATCACGATGTTGTGCTTTGTGACAGATCTTGATACGTTCTTTTGATGATGAATGCAACACCATTCCTCTTCAATTTGTCATTCCCAGCATAGTAAACCATGTGATTGTCAGATTCATAATGACCAATACCAATCCATTTCAGCTCACTAATACCTAGGATATTAATGTTTATGCATTCCATTTCATTTTTGTCAATTTCAAAATTTCCTAGATTCATACTTCATACATTCCATGTTCTAATTATTAATGGATGTTTACAGCTGTTTCTCTTCATTTTGAGTTGTGCCCCATCAGTAAATGAAGGTCCCGAGGGCTTTACTCCATTCCTGTCATCACGGTCAACTTTTCTTTGAAGAGGCAGCTCTTCCCCAGTAGCATCTTTAGTGCCTTCCAACCTGAGGGGCTCATCTTCCAGAACATATCTGACAGTTTTCCACTGCTACTCTAAGGTTTGCAGTGACTAAATATTCAGAAGTAGTCTGTTTCTCCTTCTTCTTCATGTGTCTTGGTAGATAATGATGTTAACATAAGTGCACTTACTCTATGCTAAAAAGTTTAATTGTGTTTTGCATACCTCACTTTATCTTGCTTTATTCTCACATAAATCTAAGGCACAATAACTTTTATTATCTTAATGTACAGAGAAGGAAACCATGAGTTGAAAAAAATAAATGCCTTTTCCAAGGTTACAAAGCTATTGAGAAGCCTGAATCTTAATCTGGGTTCTTCCTTTAGCCTTAGTTTGTAAGAAAGTAATCAAAGCATCAGAATGGTATCTGCATCAGAATCATCTGGTTTGCCTGTGAAAAAAGCAGATTCCTAGGCCTAACCTTAAACCGCTGACATAAATTCAGAGAGAGTTGTTGTTGTTAAGTGCCATCAAGTCTGTTCTGACTCATAGCAGTCATCTATAGGTTTTTGAGGAGCAGCTGGTTAGTTTAAATACCAACCTTGTGGTTCAAACTGACCTTGTGGTCGAGTGATTATCCTACAGGGAGTGGGGTCCAGAAAAATGCAGTTATTACTTTGTGAATCTCTAAGCTGTACTACAGGATCTCTGGTAACATAGTGGTTACTAGTCAGGCTGCTAACCTCAAGGTCAGCAGTTTGAAACTACCAACTGTTCTGCAGGAGAAAGATGAGGCTTTCTACTCTCATAAAAAATGTACAACCCCGGAACCCTATACAGGGTCGCTAAGAGTCAGAACCGACTCCACAGCACACCACCACCACCACGCTGTACAGCACTGCTTCACTTACCATTGGTAGAAACCATCTCATGCTATGTAATTGTAAAGTAATATTCTATTGCATACTTTTAGTGATAACACAGTCTAGAATATAACTTCCCTTGGAATATATTGTTATAAAAATGTGGGATATCAGTTTTATCTGTTAATTGGACTTAAGGAAAGTTTAATGTTCACTGGTTTAAAAGAATCATCATTTTTTATCTGAATTCATTTTACTTATTCCACAGTGCATTTTTGGGGTAAAGAGTTCTGACATGAAGTAGGACAATTTCTGGATGATGTGGGAGAATAAGGAATCCTGGTATAAGGCTGTGGGGTAAATGTTAAGTGCCATTGAGTTGATTCCAACTCACAGTGACCCTGAATAGGGGTTCTAAGGGGAATCTGGTGAGAGTTTTAATGGCTGACCTTGTGGTTCAAACCAACCTTGCGATCTAGTGCTTTTGCCCACAATGCCACACCAATACTGTACTGCTAAGTACAAGTTTGATGGACCAATCCTATCAGCTATTCCTTGGATTCCCTATACAAGATCACTTTGAGTAGGAATGAACTCAACAACAGCAATTAACAACAATAACAACATAGGGGAATAAACAGATGGGTAAGACAATTCCTAACATTAAAGAAATGAGAAAAGAAGGTATTCTTTAGGGATTTTCCAGTTTACTGGAGGCCTGAGATTGTACACTTTGAAACAGGAAGAAGTGGATAAACAGTGCTGGCCATTGGAGGGCATTGGCAAGGTGAAGATAGGCTCTAGGGATGGGCCATGTTGGGCTTCTAGGCTATAAGAATGCTGAAGTTGTTCAGTCAACGATTGTTCCTAGCGACATTAAATTTTTTTCTGATCCTTTTCATTGAGCAAAGAGACATTAAACACTTTAAATTCTGAACTTCTCAGAGAATGAATTCTAGTAATTATGAGTTTAAATCTTTTCAGATTTTGACTGTGAAAGTGGAAGGCTATTCTAAACATCCTAAGGGAATTATTTCACGTAGAGATGTAGAAAAATTCCTTTCAAAGAAAAAGACATTTCCAAAGAACTACATGTCACAGTACTTTAAGCTCCTAGAAAAATTCCAGATTGCCTTGCCAATTGGAGAAGAATATTTGTTGGTTCCAAGCAGGTAACTCAAAACAAAAATAGAATTACTGTATGTTCATTACTTATATTGGTTTAATCATCAAAGTGAATTTGCTCTATGTTACATGTATTAAACATGTATTGTATTTTTCCTTTTAGGTCATCTTTTTTATTGAAAGTTAATATTTGCTTTTAATGAAAATACTACATCATGAAATGAGTGCCAGCCTTGTTCACTGTTGTAACCTTAGCATGTATACTAATGCCTGGCACATAATAAATAGTCATTAAATACCTATAACATTGACAAGTATAAAAATTTGGTAATAAATTATGTTGACATACATGTGCAGAAGCAGGAAATTCACATATTGTTGATAAGAATATTCATTTCTTCTTTGGAGAGTATATTGGAAATATACACTGTTATTTTAAATGTACTTTCTTTTTTGATCTAGCAATATACTAATAAAAATATATCATACAGATATTCTCAATGTGTGCAAGGGATGTTTGCAAGGATGCACATTAAATCATTGTGTATAATAGTTTAAAAAACCTTTCTGTAGCCTCCTCATTTATATGGTACTGAAAGAGTCTTAAATAATTTTGCAGTGAGTTATCAGATGAGAGAGAAATTACAATGGAGGCCTGAATTCTAGTCCTGCCTTGTTTCATGTTGCTTTATACATATGTAAAGAGCCCCAGTGGTGCAGTGGCTAAAGCATTCAGCTGCTAACTGAAAGATTAATGATTTGAACCCACCATGGGAGAAGATGAAGCAGTCTGCTTCTGTAAAGATTTACAACCTCGAAAACTATGGAGAAGTTCTTCTCTGTCCTGTAGGGTTGCTGAGCTGGAATTGACTAGTAGGCAATGCATTTGGTTTGAGGGTTATAAGGACATGTGAATTGTTGTAAATGTTATAAGGTAATGTCACACTGAAAAGTACAACTTGTACTGATGAATGGATGGCAAACAATTCTAAAAATAAATATACTTTCATTTTTTAGGATATGTATTGTTTCTGGAGTACTGGTGTGGCACTGTGTGTTAATGAGCTGGATTGCAAAGTCAGTTTGAACCACAATGTTGGCAGTTCAATCTTACCAGCTGCTCCTCAGAAACCCTATACAGGGTCACTGTGGGTCATAACCGAGTCTATGGCACTTAACAAAAACACAAAAAATGTTTCTAGCTTGATTTTGTCATTAAGTGCTATCGAGTCTGTTTTAACTCATAGAGACCCTGTATAGGGTTTCCAAAGAGCGACTGGTGGCTTTGAACCACCAATCTTGCAGTTAGCAGTCTAGTGCTTATGCTACAGTACCACACCAGGTTTCCTACTTATATGTTGTTGTTGTTGTTGTTAATTACTGTTGAGTAGATTTAGATTCAACTCATAGCGACCCTGTATAGGGTGTCTGAGAAACAGCTGGTGAGTTTAAACTATCAACCTTGAGGTTCAAACCAACCTTGTGGTCCAGTGCTTATCCTACAGTGATATACCAGGACTCCAATTTATTAGTGTCCACAGAATTACTGGAAAAAAGTCATGCATTTATTATATTTGACCATGCATTTCAAATAATAGAATGACCACTACATCTTTCAAGTAGAAAGAAAATGTAGCAAAAAAAAAGTACAATTGCTTAACTCATTGATCCTCAATTCATCAATGATATTGATTGTGGTTTTTATAAATGTTTTATTGTGAATTATGTGATAGTTTACATGGGAGAGCATTAGCTTTACATTCATCCTATTGTATATCACTTCATTGCCATGGTTACAATCCCCTCCATGCATCATCAACCAACCAAAGGGTATACCCTGCAAGCCTGCTCCCAGGTTGTCAGCACACAGTCCCTCTCCCTCTCTGGGCCTTGAGTTCTCATCCGCTCCATCTCTCCACGTCAGATATTGATTGTTTTTGAAGGTGTATAATGCTGGTGTCCTTTCCCTTTAGTTTGTCTGACCACAGGCCTGTGATAGAGCTGCCTCATTGTGAGAATTCAGAAATTATTATTCGATTGTATGAAATGCCCTATTTTCCAATGGGATTTTGGTCAAGATTAATCAGTCGATTACTTGAAATTTCACCTTATATGCTCACAGGAAGAGGTACGTATTTAGTTCAGACATGACTGGGGAAAAACATGTTAAAGTTAATAATACGCTAGTTTCCAGAATTTGTTTCTTTACAAGGCAGTTGAAAATCAGAAAATAAGTCCTTAAGACCTAAGAGTAATCCACATAAAGACACATGTGCACATATAAACTCATGCAATTTGTCAGGAAGAAAATTCCTTGGGTCCTCATTCAAAATCTATTTATTATTTTTAGCATAGCTTCAATTGTGATGAATATCTTGCTTTTGTGATGAATAAATTGCTTTCCACACCAAAGCCAACATTAGTGTTACTGTTATGCATCGTCAAGTCAGTTCTGATTCACAGTGAATCAGAGGCTTTCCCAGGAGCGGGTTGAACCGCCAGCCTGTGGTTAGTAGTCCTATGGCACCATAGCAGGACTGGAAGCAAACCTGAAGCAGCAATTTTGAAAGGTGAAGATTGGTAGAGAGAGTCATTGATTTAAGCATGCAAAACATGAGGAAATAAATTGAACAAATAAAAGCAAGAAGTTGCTGTTGAATAGTCAAGGCAGTGAGGGAAAGTTTGTGTGTGTTGTGGTTGTGTTTTTCTAATGACATATAAACTCAGTAAATGTAATAGGCCCCAGGTACTCAAGTATGTATTGTAATAGCTCTATTCTGTTGTACAGTCCCTTAAGGAATTTATTGCAAAAGGCAGAAATAGTTTACATCAGCAGCTTTTCCTTCTGGGACAATGAAATGTTTTAGTGCTTCAAAAGGAAAACATGTTGGATTGTGCATGTGTCTGTAAACTTCATTTTTGCCGTTATTGTATTCTGAAATAAACCTTATTTTAACATAGCATTTACCAAGATATAGTAGTTATACTTCATTAAAATGTTCAGGAAATGTTGATTTAAACATGGTCACCAATTTGTTTTTAACATATGTAATAACTTATGATTTTCTGTTTTCATCTATTAAATATATTAGATTACTTTACACTATGACCTTAAATGCATCATAGACTGTCCTTAGGTATTTATTTTATTGCAAATGCAAAGATAAAATATTTAATAGATGTGAATGAGGACTCTGGATGTATCATTAAAGATCCCAATACATTCCTGCAAAATAAACTGATCTACATTCATATTTCTTGCATGTACAACATCTTTCCTCTGATATATGGAATTGTTAATAGTTATCAGAATCATTTGGGTTCTTTTAAACCTCCTTTAGAACGAGCACTTCGTCCAAACAGAATGTACTGGAGACAAGGCATCTACTTGAATTGGTCCCCTGAAGCTTATTGCTTGGTAGGATCTGAAGTCCTAGATTTTCACTCAGAAAGTTTCTTAAAAATTACAGTTCCTTCTTGTAGAAAAGGTAAGAAAATGAATTTAAAATCTTAAATTTTACCATTAAAGAAATGAAAACATGTCTTTTCACTTTGCAGGCCCTGTTTTTTTTCTGTCTTTGCACCAGTCTAAGGCATAGCTAGGATGCTGATGAGTTTTTATTTGGGTTGTGTAGGCTGTATTCTTTTGGGACAAGTTGTGGATCACATTGATTCTCTCATGGAGGAATGGTTTCCTGGGTTACTGGAAATTGACATTTGTGGAGAAGGAGAAACTCTGCTGAAGAAATGGGCACTGTATAGTTTTAATGATGGTGAAGAGCATCAAAAAATTTTACTTGATCATCTGATGAAGAAAGCAGAAGAAGGTAAGTGCTGATGCAACCGAGAAATGTTCTTAAATGATCCTCTAGTATTTTCTAACAGACCTTTGTAATAAGTGTAAAATTATTCTTACTCCAAATGGATATATTGAAAGTTACTGATTTCAGTTGTCATGGCAGTTCAGAAAATTAGATTGCATTTATTACCAATAGAACACCAAGATTTTGTGTTCTCAAGTCTAAATGGTTGCTTAAAGGTTTGAATACTGGTTAATTAAACAGCCTAGCTGCATCTTTATAATGAGAATACTAACCAAGCCTACCTTATTGTTGTGAGGATTAAAATAGAGCGCATTGAAGGAATTTATCAACTTGTCTGTTATATAATAACCCATTGCCTTTGAGTTGATTCTGACTCACAATGACCTTAATATTGTTTGTGTTTGTTGTTAGTTAGTTAGTTCCTACTCATAGTGACCCTTTATAGGGTTTATGAGAAGTGGCTGGTATGTTTAAACAGCCTACCTTGTGGTTAGCAGGTCAGTGCTTATCCTATAGTACCGCACCAGGACTCCAGAGTAAAATTGCCCCAAAGGGTTTCTAAGATTGTAAATCTTTATGGAAGCTGACTGCTACTCTTTCTCCCACAAAGCTAGTGGGTTTGAACCTGTGACCTTTGATTAGTTGCCTAGCATTTGACCACTGTGTCACCGGCGTTTTTGTATAATAAATACTCTATATTTTATATAGTTTTTAATATAGCAAATGTAGCAGATGTACAGGATAGATAACTGACTTCCCAATCATTTTTCAAGTTATCTAGGGAATTTCTGATTGAGTGAGCCTAGAATTTGGATTTTTAAGGATCCTAAGTAAATATATAAGGAGCCCTGTGTGCTAATGCATCAGACTGCAAAGTTGTTTGTACTGCAAGGTCAGTGGTTCAAGCTCACAAGTCGCTCCTTGGAAACCCTACATAGGGTCAATATGGTTTGGAATTGACTCTACCATACTTCACAGCAACAACAAATAAATCTATATATACAGCGAACCTTTAAATTTTTATCAAGTTTTCTAAAAAAAATATATGGTTAATAATAAAAATCTAAAGAAGGGATTAGAAATTATAGATAGGAATTTATTTATATAATTAAATTTTTTTTCTTTTATCTACTTCTCAGGAGACCTTCTAATAAATCCAGATCAACCAAGGCTTACCATTCCAATATCTCAGATTGCTCCTGACTTGATTTTGGCTGATCTGCCTAGAAATATTATGTTGAATAGTGATGAACTGGAATTTGAACAAGCTCCAGAGTTTCTCTTAGGTAACTGTTTTTGTTTTTTTAATTTGAGAGTAAAAATTACAACACAAGGTATTTACATTTTTTTTCTTAGAATTTAGAAAATATTCAAATATCATCATTAGATTTTGTTGTGCCGTGCATTACTTGAAATGATCATTCTGGCTATAGTCTTTATAATTCCAACAAAATGACTGGGTTGTTATTGTTATTAAGTGCATTTGAATTGGTTCAGACCCATAGTGACCCTGTACAGGGTTTACAAAGTACCTGGTACGTGTGAACTGGCGACCTTGTGGTCAGCAGTCCAGTGCTTATCTTACAGTGCCACCAGGATTCCAGTGACTGGGTTTGTTGTTATTAAGTGCTATCAAGTTGGTTCTGACTCAGTGACCCTGTATAGGGTTTCTGACATAGGCCTATGCAAATGTGAGGTGTTTGTGACTCACCAAGGGGAATGGATAGTTTGCTAATTATGTAAATAAGATGCAGGAGACACTTATGGAGGTGGGACCATGCAAGTAGGTGTATGAAACCCTAATATGGGGATTGGTCAGTTTTGCCATCCTGCTAGGCTTAAAATTAGTCATCTCTCATTACCATCAAGAGAGAAGAGCCATAAGTGGTGCATGTGATTTGGATCTGAGATCCCTGTGCTGAGAATGTTCTTGATCCAGGAAACAGAGAGCTGTGACATTGGAGATGGTAGGAAATGGCAGTGAGGGGCTGTGGCAGAGCAATAGTGACAGCAGCAGTAAAGGCTGTAGAACCAGAGACAGAACCATGGGCTTCTCAGCCCACAGAACAAGAACGCGGGGTGCCTCTAGGCACTTTTCAGGGAAGCAAGGTTTGCCAACCCAAGTAGCTAGAGCTGAGCACCTTCTGAAGTGCCTCTGGGCGCTTCATCAGCAGATAGAAAAAGCTTGGTAAAACTTGCCTGAGTAGGGCAGAAGCCAAGGCACTGTAAGAACTAGACGCTGAAGGCCACAGTGAGGCAAGCCTATAGGCATAGCTGAGATGAGATTGTCCTGATCAAAGATCTGTATCATGAGTGTTCTGGAACCTGAAATGTAACCTGTTACTTCCCTAATAAGTCCTATAACTATGAACATGGGCTATCATAGAAGCAGAAATACTTCTGAAATATGTCTTTACATTCCTTTTAATTGCCAGGGATGAGGGAAGTAAATAAGTAGATTTTCCATTGAGTTATCTGAAGCAGCAATTTTTCAGCCTCAAACAAAGTAAATAAAGTACCTCATAAGAGAAGATTATTGTGTAGTCAGAGCAGCAATTTTCTTACTTAATATGACACTCATGAAATATAAACAATTTGATTGACAGCAGCAACTTCAAAGACTTGATAGGAAAATTGGTGGTAGTGGTTTTGTGCCGTGGTGTTGGTTCCAACTCATAGTGACCCTGTACAGGGTTTGCGAGGCTGTAAATCTTTACGGGAGCAGAAAGCCTAATTTTTCTCAGCTGGTAGTTTCGAACTGCTGACCTTGAGTTAGCATCCCGATTAATAACCACTACGCTACCAGAGCTCCTTTGATAGGAAAATTAGGGAAGTGATCATTTGGAAAAGGAGAGAGAATGTCTGTATGACTTGAAGAATATAATCAATGTCACTGAATTGTACATATAGCAATTGTTATTGGTTTATGTTCTCCTGTGTTTATTCTTAACAACAAAAATAAGACAAAATAAAATAATTTTTAAAAACTGGGATTGAAAATTAGGGCCACAGTCAAGTTATACACATTCCACAGGGTTGATTTAATGTCCAGTATTGAAGAAAATTCTGGATTTTTTGTGTGTGGACTTTGTTGTTGGGCATGTTTATATTTAATTTAAATTAAATTTCCATAAAGAAAAACCCTAAAATCCACTAGTCAATATATAACATCATTAACAAAATTATACAGAATTTAAAACATGACATATAAAGATAAATAATTATTTTGTACATTCATTCTTCATGTTGATTGGAATATTTTAAATGACTTTAAATGTTCTGGGACTCTGGAAGTACATATATTAGTAATATGAGAGTAATATAAGCTGTTGAATTGTCAAAGTGTAATTCTAGATCTTGTTGTTATGTGCCATGGAGTCGGTTCTGACTCATAGCGACCCCGTACAGGGTTTCCGAGGCTGTAAATCTTTATGGGAACAGAAAGCCTCATTTTGCCCCTGCAGAACAGCTGGTAGTTTTGAACTGCTGACTTTGTGGTTCGCAGCCTAATTCATAACCACTATGCTACCAGAGCTCCTTAATTCTAGATCTTACCCAACACAAAATTAGTGAGTCAAAAGGTGTAGCCTTCTCTGAAGGAGCCCAAAATCAGCAGGCAAAGCTTTAAGAAATATCCCTTTTTCCTGCATGATGATGTGTTTCAGATTAACAGATCTATTATTAAGAACGGTCTATAGAAATGTTCATAAAAACCGTTTCTGTATTTATTATTCCATTAATCATGGCGCTGATGTTGTTGTTATGAAATGCCATCGAGTTGGTTCCGACCCATATCGACCCCGTATAGGGTTTCCAAGGAGCAGCTGGTGAGCTTGAACTGCTGACCTTGCAGGTCAAATGGCTTTGCAGTCTGGCACATTAACCCACAGCACCACACCAGAACTCCATTAATCATGGTTGTTGTTGTTAAGTTCGGTCAAGTAAGTTCCGACCCATAGTGACCTTGTAATCATGGTAGCAGTGATTATATGCTGTGAAGTTGGTTCTGACTCACAGCAACCCTGCATAGGGTTTCTGAACCTGTAAATCTTTACGGGACCAGAAAGCCTCATCTTTCTCTCACATACAGCTGGTAGTTTTGAACTGCTGACCTTGAGGTTAGCAGCCCAGCTCATAACTACTACGCTACCAGAGCTCCCTTACATTAATTATACAGAGGAAAATGTTGATGTAATTATTCTTTATTCTGTAGCCCCCAAAATCCGTAAATATCTTTATTTACAGAAAACAAAACCCAGATCGGGACTTCTCAACCTCAGAACCATTGACATGTTGGGCTACATCATTTTTGTTGGTGGTTTTTAGGGGTTATCCTGGGCATTTTAGGATGTTAAGCATAATCCCTGGCCTCTACCTACTAGAAGCCAGTAGTAGATTCTTCCTCCCAAGTGTCTTCAGATATTATCATTGGGGGCTGGAGAGTAGACATTGGCCCCACTTGAGAACCACTGACCTAGACAGATCAAATATAATCTTTCTAATAACCTTTTATACATAAAGACTTTCCCAGCATCTTTATGCTAGGCAGATTTGGTGAAGAGCATCCATTACTGCTACCCATTTCCTTGTAGAGGAAGGACTAAATTGTAGGTCTTCTGACAACTCCTTCCCACATAGCAGTAGTTATTATGCATTGATTAATATGACACAATTTTATAGACTTGTGGATATTAATACATTTTTTGTGTGCATTTCTTTACCAAAATAAATGCATGGGAATGTATTATGTTTGTCCAAAGAGTTGTAGGCTGCATTTCTTCTTTTAAGGGACAGTTTTTCTGGAGAGTTACAATAGCCAAGATATTTCAATGTTGTGATTTGATGGTGTTAGGAAGGATGCCCTACCTTCAATTTTCTATCCCACTTAGATGTCACAAACTCACTGCAAATAGACACTTTTAAACCTTTTTCAGCGTCAAATCATCCATAGTAGATGTCAAAGTATAGTCTTTTAATACTATAGCGATTCTAAAAAATAGAACTCTAAACTTCTCCCACTTGAAATTCTGATTTATCTACCTAGTTTATGTTTCTTCTTTTTGCTCCATTAATCTTTTTCTCTATTGTAGGTTGCTATCTGGATTTAGGGAACCACAAGATGTGTCTATTCTTTAAGTTTTCATCTCTGCTCTCCATTGCTTGCATTCTCTGACCAATTGCTTTCTTTTTCTTTTCCCTCTCCCTTTCACTCACTCCTAGTTCTGATTACAACTCTGTCTGTTTCTAAAACTTTCATTCTCCCTTCAAACTTTTGATGCTAATGGTACTAAATGAATGGTTCTAAAAGTTGGATATGTATTTAGTGCTGGAGGGATAGGATGGAAGGCTAACATGACTAATAAGACACAGATAATACTTCAACTTATTTACACTCTAGTAGAAGGTTTCATAAATAGTCACATGAGTAATTTGCTCTTTTATTTTTAATATACGTGTTTCTGAGCATAAAATAATATGTTTATTATTGACCACTCATCTGTCAATTTGTTTACTCTGGTGACTGTTTGTTGATGTGATACTGGAAACTATGCCACTGGCATTTTAAATACCAGAGGGTCATCCATGGTGGACATGTTTCAGTGGGGTTTTCAGATTGACATAGAATACAAAAAAAAAAGGAGAAGCAGAACACTTCTGAAAGTGTAACCCCTGAAAACCTTATGGATAGCAGCATAAAATTGTCTGATATGGTGCCAGAAGATGAGTCCTTCACGTTGGAAAGCCTTCAAAATATGACTGGGGAAGATCTACCTCCTCAATGTAGAGTTGACCTTAATGACATGGATGGAGTAAAGCTCTTGGGACCATTATTTTTGGATCAGGCACAATGCAAAAAGTGAATAAACAGCTGCAAACATCTATTAGTAATCAAACGTGGAGTGTACGAAGCACAAATCTATGAAAATTGGAAATTATCAAAAATTAAATGGAATATGTAAAAATACATATCGTAGGTGTTTGTGATGTTCTGGTGTGGCACTGTGGGTTAATGCGCTGGACTGCAAAGTTGGTTTGAATTGGAAGTTCACTAACCACTCCTTGGAAATCCTATACAGGGTTGCTATGGGTCGGAAATGACTTGACAGCACTTAACAACAACAATATATAGATGCATGGTTTAATTTCACAACTTTGAAACAATAATTTTTAGTATGTCAATTTCCTTCCATTTGTGAATGTATGTGTGTGTTCATTCAGTTCTATGTATGAAATAACTGTAAGTAAGTAAACAATGCACAAATAAGGATTTATTGTATGTCGATGGAAAGTAGCTTTCCATTAGGCTGATTGTGATCAGTTTTTAATATGAGTTACTGAAGACATTGGAATCATGGTATGGCACTGTAGGATAAGCACTGGACTGCTAATCACAAAATTGGCAGTTCAAACCAACAGCCACTCATTGGAAACTCTACACAGGGTCTCTGTGAGTCTAAATCTATTCGACAGCACTTAAGAACAACAACAGCAACTGAAGGTATTGGGCCTATTGTCTTGACAAATTCTCCAAAGACTGAGAGGATGGTATAGCAGAGCTATTTAAGGAATGACAAAAACAAGAGTATGGAATACAGATGCTACAAAGTATATAAATATTGAAGACATTCTGGTTCTCAAGCCTGGCTGATTATTACTGTCATGTGGAAAACTAAAAGCAGAACACAAAATCCCTAATGCCTAGTCCATCTCGGAACTCATTAAGTCAGAATTTTTGATGGTGGAGCTCAGATATTAGTATTTGTAAAAGCTTCCCCTGATGTAGTGTGCAGCCAGGACTGGGTTAGAGCTGTGTAAGAGCCAAGAGAACAAGTTCAATGAGAATGAGAACTAGAAAGAAAATTTGGATTTCATGAATTAAGAAACTAGAGTAATTTGTGTTTGAGCAAGAGAGTGACACAAAGTAGAGATATGGTGAAATTAATGAGGTAGGAGAGTATAGAACGAACTGGAGGCGAAAAACTTGAGAGGTTTCTACAGTCGAAGCAGAAGGAACTAAGGCAACCAAATTGATGTGTTGGCCATGGAGATAGAAAGGAAAACATGGGTTTGAGTGAAGCAGCACCCACTCACTGTTGTCCTTGAGTTGACTGAGACTCATAGGGATCCCATTAACTGTGGGGCTAGGAATGGTGAAGAGAGCTTAAGCTTATTTTTGGTTTGAAGTCCAGAATGACAAAGAAAAGGATTTTTGTTTTGTTTTTATCAGGTATTTGGAAATCGTAATAAAAATCAGTTTGAAGAAAAGATGATCAATGTGGTTTTTGATGGACTATGACTAAAATTTGAAAGACCTTGCCAGTGAAAAACTGGAACACAGAGTAATAAATATAGACTATATTTCTGGAAATAGCTTTGAGCTATGCATGAAAATGTGAAAATTCTTTGCTTACAGAGAAAGATGAGGTCCTGAAAGTAGATGACACTTTTGAGGGAAATTATATAGCAGGGAGACTGGGAGGCTGGACACAAAATCTTTAGGTATATCTTAGTTCAGGGAGTTGAAGAAGGCAGAGATAGCATTAGAGATTTAATTCAATGAAACAAGTAGGTTGGATTTCCTTTCAGTAATTGAAAACGATCTAAGTTCAATTTTTTGCTTGAGCAGATGATTTTAAGTGTCTTCTATTTTTCCCCCCAAAAGGTGATGGCAGTTTTGGATCAGTTTATCGAGCTGCCTATGGAGGAGAAGAAGTGGCTGTGAAGATTTTTAATAAACATACATCACTTAGACTGTTAAGACAAGTAAGAAAGCTAATAATATTATAATATTAAACCATATATTGTTATCTTCTGGAACTCTTATTTACATGAAATTGTGAAATGCAAATTGATACTTTCCCAAGATGTTTACTTAAGTTTATGAAATCCCACTTTTGCCCTATTTTTCCTTGGGAGTAAAAAGTATTGTTTTGCTTCTCCAATTGCGAAGCAAAGACTGGTTAAGCAAAACAATACAGTTGAAAATAAAAGAAACCATTTCCTGTAATTGTAATATTCAAATTTGATATAAATTTGTTTTTTAAGTCATCTATACATAAGGAGCTCTGGTAGCGTAGTGATTGCGAATCGGGCTGCGAACCGAAAGGTCAGCACTTTGAAACTACCAGCTGTTCCATGGGAGAAAGATGAGGCTTTCTGCTCCTGTAAAGATTTACAGCCTTGGAAACCCTGTACAGGGTCGCTATGGGTCGGAACCGACTCCACGGCATATAACAACAACCACATACATTGGCATAAACTCTAGACTGCTAAGGTTGGTGGGTCACATCTACCTGTGGCTCCTTGGAAACCTATACAGGGTTGCTATGAGTTGGAACCGACTTGATGACACTTAAGAAAAACAAACCAACACACTACTCAAAGTGTCTGTGACTCATCAACAGGACATTGGACCGTGTTAGACTGTGGAATTCTGGGCCCTAACAGTGGTATTACATTTCCTCAGTTTGTTTCATGGAGTCCTGGTGTAGAACTGTAGGATAAACACTGGACTGCATACCGTGCATTTGGTGATTCAAACATAGCAGACGCTCCTTGGAAATCCTATACAGGATTGTTATGAGTTGGAACTGACTAAGGTACTTAACATCAACAACAACCCCTACTACACAGTTGTCAGACTTCATCTGCTTCTGCCTACTTCCAGACTTGAAGCCTAACAAGCTCCTGGCTTCAGGTCTTGTTTTCCTCAGGTTTATCTTTAATTTTTTGATCCACAAAGAGATTGATGCTTCTTTTTATTAAGCATGGCTTCTGTGTGTTCAGCATAAAAGCAGCAGTTTAAAGCCTTGTCTTCCCATGTTAATTTGGTTGGAGGTTAGACATCTTCAAATACAGTTCTGATTGATAACACTGGACTTCTTTTTTTCTGTATTTTGCTATTGACTCCATACCACAAAAAATGAAGGAAATAAGCAGACTTATCCTATCATTTCCCTTCCGGACCCACTTTCCAATTTTTGAAATCATGTACTTACAACTGTTTTTCTATAGCTTAAAATTGTTACTCCACTGGGTTCAGTTGCAATTCATTGCAATGACCACATAGAACTCAGAGATAATACATACAGTTATGGGGCATATTAAGGAAGTTACCAGTTTATAATCTGGGGTCAGAAATTCTCAGAGCACAGTTGTTCTATTGCTCTGCTGATAAATGCCCATAGGACACACCATTCTACCATATGCCTTAGCCTGAAGGTACTCGACTCTAGCAAACCTAGCTCCCCCACTTCAGTGCCTGGAGGCACCTCACTCTACAAGTAAGCTTCCTGCCCAAAGTCACTCAGCTCTACTTCCTCTGTGGGCTGGAAAGTCCACTAATCTGTCTTGTGCTCTGGTTCTTGGTTCTGCTCGCTGCTGCTGCTCTGCCGTTTTTCTGTTATCACAGCTTTCTGTCACTGCATTGAGGAGGTTCAATGCACAAGGATCTTGGGATCCCAAGGATGAGGCCCACTCCTGGCTCTTCTTCTTTATTGGTGGTTAGATCCCCACTTCTGCTTCTGAGATGGCTCATTTTAAACCCATACTAGAGTTTCATGTTTTTACAATCACAATGAACTCTGTTAACATCCACAGCTGAATAATGTCATCCTATCAGTGTCTTCTCCCACCTTTTCTTACCCAGACCCAGCAGGGCAGAAAAGTTATTTGGTAGTAGTTATAGACTTTGATTAAGGAGCTCTGCTAGTGTAGTGGTTACGAATTGGGCTGTGAACCTTAATGTCATCAGTTCGAAACCACCAGCTGATCCATGGGAGAAGGCTGAGGCTTTCTGCTTCTGTAAAGATTTACAGCCTCTGAAACCCTGTAAAGGGTCGCTGTGGGTCAGAACCAACTCGCTGGCGCTTAACAGCAACAAAAATAGACTTTGATTAGAAGAAACATCAGATAATTCACTACACCACAGTTGCCAATCTGATACTTTTTCCTAAATAAGGTTACCTTTTAATTTATTTTTGAAATCTGGAAATTGTCTTTTGATTATCTTCTACTTTGGTATTCAGACATGTTACTAGTATGTACTTGTATGTGGGTTGTGGATAATATATACCTCACTATTTGGGAAGCAATTCTTTGCAAGTAATGTTTTCTATTATTTATTATTTTCTTCCCAATATTTACTAATCATTCTAAAAGAAAAGAAAACAAAAAACCCAAACCCAGTGCCATCAGGTCTGTTTGGACTCATAGGTGCGCTCTAGGATAGAGTTGAACTACTCCTCGATGGTTTCTGAGATGATCTCATCTTTACAGGCACAACTGTGTCATCTTTCTCCTGCAAAGTGGGTGATGGCATTGAACCATAAGCTTTACATTAGCAGTCTCACTGTGTCACCATGGCCCCTTTAATAACCAGTAGATATGTTTTTAATTAAGTAGTTACCATACAAAGTATGTACCATACAAAGTGGCGGACTAGATAGTAGGCAGAGCAAACCTAGTCAAATCCCTGCTCTCCTGGAGTTTATATCCAGTGACTTATGGTCCATTGTTTCTGATTTCTCTTCCTGGAATAAAAATAGATAAATATATATATATATACTAGATTGATGAAGGATCTTTTGAGTCTATTTCCCACATGTTTTGAGTTCTTGCTCATAGATTCATCTATAAATTGAATGATTTGATTATCTTTTTCAGATTTCTAATTTGGGTTTCCAAAATGGATATCTATTATTTACCCTGGTGTAGCACTGTAGGATAAGCACTGCTCTGCAAATCGGTTTGAACTACAAAGTCGGTGGTTCAAACTCATCAGCTGCTCTTTGGAAACCCTATTCAGGGACACTGTGAGTCAGAACTGACTTGATGACACTTACCAACAACAATTTGCAGGAAAAGTGTGGGAACTATGTCTGTCTTAGGCTGGTTTCACAAGGGGAAAAGAGAATCAAACTCAAAATCAGCCCAAAGGCTGATTCCTATGAAGTGGAGGTCACCCCTACAACTCTCTTTACCCTGTTTTACCACCAGACATCCTTTTCTGCTTCACATCTGGGTTCAACAATCCATTGCAATGGCCACACAGAACTCATAACACTATTCATGATTGGGGGTTTATCAGAGTAGTGAACAGGGTACAATTCAACATCAGAAACGACTCAGGATGCAGCAGTTCTCCAATCCGAAATGCCTCTTGTCTGCCATACTGAAGGCCTACCTCACTGTTGTCTTTGGCCTTTCAGCCATGTGGCCCTGTGGCCTCAATCCTGTTCAGGCAAGTGTTACCAAGCTCCTTTAGTCAGTCTGTAAAGGTCCAAAGGGAACATTCTGAAGCCAGTTTCCTGCCCATAGGCACCCAGCTTTGCTTCATCTATGGGCCTAGATGCCTACACTAGCTCATTGTCACCAGCCCTGCACTCACTGCT
The DNA here is from genome assembly GCF_000296735.1 of Chrysochloris asiatica. Lineage (NCBI taxonomy): Eukaryota > Metazoa > Chordata > Mammalia > Afrosoricida > Chrysochloridae > Chrysochloris > Chrysochloris asiatica. Next base: position 3,585,946 of record NW_006408595.1, read on the forward strand.
CTTCTAGATAGGGATCTCATGCTGTACTCAATCTCTTCTTTCTTGATGATCCTGGGATTTTCCATCGCTGCTTCTGAGATGACTCCTTCTAAAGCTAGTAGTGACTGCTAGTGGTGACTGCATGGTCCCACCTAATCACTTGGTGGGTGTTAAGAAGATGTTGGATAGAAAAACCATATCAAGTAAATTCACGTCTGACATAACTTGAGTTTTACTTATCAGTCTTAATTTCCAGAAATTCTTATTGTCTTCTCTTTATGTTGTTGTTGTTAGTGCCATCAAGTTGATTTTGACTCATAGCTACCCTGAATAGTGTTTCCAAGAAGTGACTGATGAGTTTGAACCACTGACCTTGTGGTTCAAACTGACCTTGACATCCAGTGCTTTATCCCACAGTACCACACCTTGGTTTTAGATGTAGTATCCTGGAGAATCTCTGTTCATATCACTTTAAATCATTGTATTCAATTCTTTGTATCGTCTTTGTTTTCTTTGAGGTCATCTAGCCTATGGGTCATCTTGGTCTTTCTCTTTTATGTTGTTGCTTCTCCAACTTGAACATTTGGGTTTACTCTTCCAATTTCTGAACTAAGAACTGTATTGATGAATAAAGGGTGTATTTGTGTAGGCATATTTACTCAAGATTATTGTCTAAATATGAAGTTGAACCAAATGTGCTATATTAGGGAGTAGCGCTTATTTATAGATACTCCTCTTTTGGGGAATAACTGAGATTACACATATGACAAAGTAAAGACGACTACCCTGAAGCAAATAGTCCTGGATTTGAGATTATTTTGTCAAGTTTAGAGCTGCATATTTTTCCCTTTGACTGTGTTGGAGAATTATAGAGGCTTGATTTTGCATCTCTTCCTAGTCCAGAAATCTGCAGTGAGCTTCATCAGATAAATGATCTTCATTTTCTATCTTCTTAAAAAACAATACAAAAATCACAAGGGTGCTCTCTTTAGGGTTGGTTCTGGTCAATTTTCTGTATGATTCCTTTAATCTTTATTCTCAAAGGGTAGCTTTTCTCATGGTAGTAAATTGATTACAGACTTCACAGAAAATTACAAAAGAAAAGATAGTGTCTCTTTTGGGATCTCGTATTTCAAAGGAGCAGAAGCTTTATACAGTAGCCCATTAAACAATTTCTCTTAGCTTCTGTGGAATCACATGTCCTTTTCTCAATAAGCA
>NW_006408595.1:3588882-3589602 GCF_000296735.1 Chrysochloris asiatica
TTTTTTTTTTTTGACTCTTGCTTTCATAAATATAATTGTGGATCCAAGTAAAATTACATACTTGACAACTTTAATATTCTTTTTATGATTGCTGGTTCAGTTATGAGACTTTTTCTTTCCTTTCTGTTGAGTTGTAATCATTGTTGAAGATTGTAGTCTTTGATATTCATCAAAGTCTCTTCACCTTTAGCAAGCAAGGTTGTGGTAACTGCATATTGTAAGCTATTAATGAGTCTTCCTTCAATACTGATACTGCATTCTTGTTTGCTTATTTGCTCAACATACATATTTAATAAGTATGATGAAGTGACCCTGATGAAAAACTTTCCTGACTAAAACCATGTTCTTAAACTTTGTTCTGCTTGAATGACTGCCTCCTGATGTGGCACTCTAGGATAAGCACTAAACTGTTAGCTACACTGAACTGTTGAGGGAACTTACCAACAACAGGTCTATTACAGGTTTTGCATAAGCACAATGAAGTGTTCTGAAATTTCCATCCTTCACAACATTATCTATAATTCTTAGGATCCACACAGTCAAATTCCTAGTTCTGTTGTTGTTAGGTGCCATCGAGTCAGTACTGAACCATAGCGACCTTATGCACAGCAGAACGAAACACTGCTCTATCCTGGGTCAACCTCACTACTGTTGCCACACTTCAGTCCATCAATGCTGCCACTTGGCCAATCCATCTTGTTGGGGGTCTTCCTCTTTTTC
>NW_006408595.1:3601595-3633217 GCF_000296735.1 Chrysochloris asiatica
GATTGTGTGGATCATGACAAGCTATGGACAACATTGAGAAGTATGAGTATTCCAGAACACTTAATTGTACTTCTAAGAAATCTGTACCTAGACCAGGAGGCAGTTGTTCAAACAGAACATGGGAACATATAATGTGTAGTGTACATAAAATTGTAGTTTACAGTACTGTATTAAGATTCATTCTGTCAGTAGTCATGAATTGGGGTATATCCAGTACTCTTTCTCCTTTCTCTGTGTAATCTATAAGTTAATTTTCAAGGATAGAAGATTATGTTCAGGCTTCTATGTGCACCTCTGAAAGAGTACAAATCTAAAGTGAATTGTTCTCATAAGTTTTGTTTTGTTTTTAAATTTTTATTGTGAATTGAGTGAGTTTGCAGGGCAGATCATCAGTTTTACATTCAATAAATCATATACTTTGTTTCATTACAATAATGATAACCATCAGTTAACAATATTTCTCTCTATTCATTTTAGCTCTTTTTTTTTAAACACTCAGGCATATATAATAATTTAAACCACCAAAGGACACATTCTGCAAGCTGGCTCCTGGCCACCAGCTCTCAGTCTTGCTCTTTCCATTAATCTAGGGTTCTCAGCTGCTCCATCTCTCCATGTCCCCATCTCTGCCTCCATCTCTGGTGTCACTGCTTCTCTGGATAGGGTCCCATGTTCAACTTGTGCTCTTATCCCTTGATGGCACTAGGATCCTCTGTTTCTAGACTGTAAGATTAACTACTCCCCCTTTTTGGTACAAGACTTCTACCTTTACAGTTGTGACAGTTGCAATTAGTCATGATAACAATTACTCACTATTGAATCATAAGAATCTTAGTCCCATCTCTTTTCACCAGCCAGACCCATGTAGACAAGATGAAAACTGTTCAGTGGGGACTCTATCTTCCCCTGCATACTCTTAAACTAAACTCTATCTTGAAAACTTGTAAGCCAGTCACTTCATGCCTTTATCACCTGCTCATTTTAAGTAGCCAGTGTCTAAGTTGCCTGTCCCTATCTATCCTGTGTACAGAGGGAATAGCATTGATACTTGATGTGAAGACTCTTTCCCTCTCAGTTGGTATTTTGAGCTATTACATCCATGATTATAGGTCAAGTTCATCAAACTTGCAATTTACCTTCATTTCCTTTATCAAAAATTGCTTTTTTTTTTAATCCTTTAGTCAAATTCTGATTATCAAGCCATCGAGACTAGGTCAGAGGGGAAATATCTGCAACTTTGGGTGTTCTTGTGCATCTCCCCTCAGTTCATATCAGTTGGATGCTTCACTCTCAGCTCTAGCCCTCTGTGACTATGTCCTTGTCCGTCGGCTCAAGTGTCCCCAGATCTCACCACACTTTGGACCAATCAGCCTTTCCTCTTCTCTCTCTCACTTCCAGATCAATGGGTGTCCATGGAGTGTGGTTGAACTCAGTCCATTTCTTCATTGCTGCCTTTCCCTCTCTTCCACTCACCAGTAGACAAATGTGGTCATCAGCAAGCTTACATGCCTTCTCATGTGTTTCCTTTGAGTTTCAGTCTTAGAGAGGGGTTTGTCCTGAAGGAACTTGATTGTTTGCCTTGATGGCTTCCCAGTGAACAGCTTGGTTATTCTTGTAGTAGCCAGTCTTGCTGACATTTTTGTTTTGGGTTTCTCCTGATTACCTTTCTTTGAAGATGTATCTTCTGTTGCTCTAGCTATTCCATGCTGGGCTTCCTGTCCTTTTTAGTGGGAATGTCCCACCTCAGAAAGTTCTGGTTGGGGCTCAGGATTCCACCTAAGGTCCTATACATTGCAAAGGCTCTGCAAGACACCTATTTCACTGGGCAAATTGTAGAACCCCTTTTAGGTATTCCAATTAGTTATAGGCTGAAGATGGGCTTACAAGTTTTCTGTAATCATGTTTACTGACATTCCTTTCTATTCCACTCAAGTGTCTATTTTACAGTAGTAGGCAAGGGAGACCAATATTCATAAGACAGTCAAACATCTTAGTATTATTTCCTCTCTTCATACTATGCCTTGTTTCCTGTATCACAGAACCCTGCTGTTCCAAATTTGAGCACGTATCACTATTTACCTCTGTTCTATTTAGCTCATGCAAACTGTTCCCCTATCTACCTTGTTCTTCCATCCCTCTCCCTTCTTATGTATTGCCCCCCCCACCAACACCCAAACTATGTCTCCTCAGTTTTAATCAATCAAACTAATCAGGCACTGGAAAGGAAAAAAAAAAATTATCTACTAAGCAAATATGATTATAGTTTGAAACTTTTGTTCTTGGAAAATCCCCTCTTGGTGTATTCAGCCTTTGTTTTTCAGATTGCAGAATTCTCCACACTTCTGGTTCCTGATAAATGCAGCTGGCACAAATATGCCAGGTCTTTGAAGCTGTTTGTTAAGAAACACAGCTTCTGCAGAAATCAGAGCTTAAACCATGAATCAATTCAGCATCACATAAACTATAAATTCCAACTAAATTACAGTTTCAGAGAAAAGTGAAATCGACAGAAGTGAATATGAAATTCAAAAACATCTTAGAAGAGACTATAAAGTAGTCTCACATCATAGAATTTAGAGAAATGGTTGGTCTTGAAATGGAGATCCCTCTGTTCAAACTAAAATGGTATCCCTGGCTTGTTGGGTCCTCCTGTAATAACTCCTTGTATTTCCATTTGTCAGTTGGGAAAATACTTGTCGTATCTGTATATTATATACCTTCTTTCAAATTAGTCTAAAGACAAATTTATTCTTTCTAATTTAGTCTTTCATTTTAGGTACTAGAATGAATAAAACAGGTAAGTATTACATTTTCATTGGAAGGAATAAGTGAAAATAAATAATTTCTGATAGCAATAAAGAATAATAGAAAAAAAAAAATAAGTGAGTTGGATACAGAATGTTGCAGCTGGGAGGTTTCCTTGGTAGGGATGGCTCCTGACAGATTATTCTGTGGAGGAATATTGAGCAGGATGCTCTGTGAGGGATCTGGTTGGTAAGAGGATGGAGGATATTCTAGACAGGGGGATCAGAAAGTATAAAGATGCTGCAGCCGGAATGAATGCTGGCTGACTGAAGGGTTGTAAATCAAGGCATGAGAGAATTGAGATGATGTTTGACAGGTAGGCTGGGTGGGAGTGGCCCCACTGTCCGTTGTTGCATAGGTAACAGAAATACATAGGATTTTAGCTCAGGAATAGTGGGAAAGTCCTTAGAATTTTCAGGTGGAGATATTTCTTTTGACCTAGGCATTATCCTCAGTAAACTTTTCAAGTCACTAAATCAGTAGTCATAGGCAGATTGTACCTCCTTTGTGGCACTGTGGGTTAATGTGCTGCACTGCAAGGTTATGAGTTCAAGCTCACCAGCCACTCCTCGGAAACCCTGTGCAGGGTTGCTATGGGCTGGAACCAACTCAACGGCACTTAACAACAACAACAATTACCATGCTGGTTATCATCAATCAGTGGCTGCTCAGAGTCCTGGGTTCTGCAGCTAAATAGGATTTAGTGAGGATTGGAATTACCTGTTAGCATGACTGCATTGTTTGTTCTGATAAACATAGAAGAAAAGGGGAAAAAAAATCGAACTTAAAATTTTTAATGTAAAATACAGTTTTGAAACCAGTGTGGTGCTGTAGGTTAATACGCTGGACTGCAAGGTCGGTTTGAACTGCAAGGTCAGTGGTTCAAGCTCACCAGCCACTGTTCAGAAACCCAATACAGGGCTGCTATGGGTTGGAGTCTTGGTGTGACACTGTGGGTTAATGTGCCAGACTGCAAAGCCATTTGAACTGCAAGATCGACAGTTCAAGCTCACCAGCTGCTCCTCTGAAACCTTATACAAGGTTGCTATGGGTTGGAATCGACTCTATGGCAGTTAACAACAATGGGTTAGAACTGACTCAATGGCACTTAACAACAACAATTTATTACTGAAAAATTGGAATATAAGATGCTGGAAGAATAAATGAAAGTCTGGTAAATCCAATCACTCAGAGAAAATCACGGTCAAGATTTTGGGAAGAAGACAGTTGGGTAAGAGATTATGTTATGTTATTCTTACATATTTCAAATCTTTTCAGGAGCTGGTAGTGCTTTGCCATCTCCACCACCCCAGTTTGATATTTTTGCTGGCAGCAGGGATTCGTCCTCGAATGTTGGTGATGGAATTAGCTCCCAAGGGTTCTCTGGATCGCTTGCTTCAGCAAGACAAAGCCAGCCTCACCAGAACGCTGCAACACAGGATTTCAATACATGTGGCTGATGGCTTGAGGTATGTAGGTCATGTTATTTTTTATTCAGTGCTTGACAAGCATAAGCCTGAATTTATATTCAGGCACCAAAAGCAGTGGTTCCAGTAACATTTCACAATTTGGTTGACCAGCAAGTAAGGACATTAGATGAAAGTACAACCATCTGTTTGGTACAGTACAGAGTCAGAGAAAAAGAGAAAGACCCTCAGTGTGATGGATTGACACAGTGGCTGCCAACAGTGGGCTCAGGAACTAGTGTGAGAATGGCACAAGACTAGGCAGTGATTAATTCTGTTATATGTGGGGTCATTATGAGTAGGAGCTTTCTCAACCTCACCTAACAACAAATCATATTATATATGTATATATCTATATCTATATCTATATATACCTGCAACAAAATGAGCACCAGGCATCCCTCCCACAGTCCTGTCTACTCAACTAGGTTCGATGATCCATTGCAATGACTACACAGAACTAATGTGATTACTATTAGAATGTTCTGTAGAATCATATTGTGCTTCCAGGGACACCCGATCTTCAGTCAGATGGTCACTAGACAGAACTTTGGAAGACAACACACCCAAGCGGAAAGACCATCTTCTTTGTAGAGAGGATAATTTGCATAAACCCCTGATCCAAACTTTTAGTAACTGTGATTTTCACATTTGATTATTGTTATTTTTTTACTTCAAAACTATGACTAATACTAGTGGACAAGTTGCAAGGAGTTTTGTAATAATTGAACTCATCCTAAATGAACTCTTGATTTCTCTGTCCTCTGCTGTTCACAGATTCATTCACCTCCAGTGCTCCACTATGGAGTCATCCTTCAGTCTCCATTTCTCTCTTCTCCTACAACAGAGTTTAAAGCAAATCATTGCAGCTTTGCCATTAATCTATTATCTGAATACAGCTACTGCTCACAATTTTTCTCACACCACCCAAGCCTAAGCTTTATTGGTCTCCCTGCTTTCACCTCTGCCAGAGACATTTTTCTAACATGGAAGATGAATCAAGTTTTTCCTATTACCAATTTTCTTCCGCTTTACTTTCTGTTCACTGCTTAACCCCTCCCTAGTGGTTACGAATCGGGTTGCGAACCGAAAGGTCAGCAGTTCGAAACTACCAGCTGTTCTGTGGGAGAAAGATGAGGCTTTCTGCTCCCATAAAGATTTATAGCCTTAGAAACCCTGTACAGGATCGCTATGGGTTGGAACCAACTCCACGGCATATGGCAGCCGCAGAGTATGTCATTGCGCTTGCCCTTGGCTAGCAATCTCCAACCTTTAGATATCCTAGTGGTTCATTACTCATTTCCTCTTCAGGTCTCTGCTCAGAAAGGATGTCAATGACATCACTGTCTAAAACAACACCCTTTCTCTCTTGGGCACCTACTGAACATATTACTGTGTGGTAATTTTTAGATTTTCATATTTTAACCTTGGTCTATTCTCTGTTTTTGTCACTAGGATCTGTATGCCAAAATAGCAAGGAACTTTCCATCTTGTTCTTTGATTTTGAGATTAGCAGCACCTAGATTTTATCCCCAGCACCTAGATCAATGTGTCATGATTATATGTGTTGGCATTAGGAAACCAGTGTCCAGCACATAGTAGATACAATGTTTCTTCTCATTTGAAATGCTGTACATATGCATGCAACAAAATGAGCACTCATACATCCCTCATACAGCCCTCTCTACTCAATGGGGTCAATGATTCATTGTAATGACCACGGAGAACTCAGGCATCATACTCACAGTTATGGGGTTTATTAGGTATGTTAACAGGTTGCAAGTGAGGAGCAGGAAATGTACAGGGCACAGTTCTTTCAGTTAGGACATCTTCTCCTCAGCAATGCCCAGCCAAAGTTACATAGATCTTTTAGGGCTTCTGATAAATGCACCCAGGGAACACCACTCCACCATAATCCTTAGCCTGAAGGCACTTGGCTCAGCTTTGTGGGTCAACAAATCTAGTCTACCCCCATCCCAATTAAATTCTTGGAGGCACCCACTGTGCAAGCAAGGCTCCTGCCCAAAGTCACTCAACTTTACTTGTTCCGTGGGCTGGGACGCCCACCCTTCTATCTTGTACTCTGACTCTTGATGATTCTGCTGCTGCTGCTGTTTCTCTGATATCACAGCATTCTGTCCCTGGGTCCAAGCGATTCAATGCACAGGGATCTCAGAGTCCAAAGGATGGCTCCATTCTTAACAACTTTTCTTTGATGATAGTGAGATACCCCACTCCTGCTTCTGAGATGACTCATTAAAAACCCACCAGGATGGTCATGTTGACCAGTCTACTCATTTGATTTCCAAGTGTTTACAACCAACAATCCAGTTAGCAATCACTCACAAGTGAATCATTCAATCCATCTGCATCTTGTCCCATCTTCTCTTTTGGTGAGATTTTAAAAAGACTATGGCTAGAAGAGAGTCCTGGTGTGGCACGTAGGAAAAGCATTGGGCTGCTAATCTCAAAATCAGTGGTTCAAATCCACCATCAGCTTCTCAGAAACACTATACAGGGTAGTGATAAATTAGAACCAAACTTACCACACTTAACAACAACAACATGACTAAAAAAGACTTGAAACACTTGACTGAACCACAGTATCTTTCAGGTAGTATGAACAAATGTACATGGAATAGGAAGTAAGACAAATCTCTCACACAAAAAAACCCAAATTAATAAAAAACCAAGCCAGAAACTTTTAGCTATTAATAGTGTTTAGAAGATATAAGAAGTGCTCAAAATAAGTAGAATTCCCTTCTTGAATATATCCATAAACTACTTAAAAATATAGATTACTAAATGAAACAGACTGCAGGGATTTGGGAGTTGACATATCTTCTTTTAAACACCAGAGGGAACCTGGTGTTAAATTAATCTGAGTAAAGTGCAAATATTTCTCTTGTATTTCAAAGTTTTCTTGGTCACTTTTCTTAATTTAACTGGTTCCAAGTCCTAGTTTTTTTCATATAATTCTCCTAGATAATCTAATTCCATATTGATGAGCGAGAGTGCTCATTTATGAATTGCAAAATTGCTGATTTTATTCACCACTGTTTGTACTTCAGTTCCTAAATGACTTATCTTGGTCTACCGAAACCGCCCTTTAAGTACCACATCCAAATGTGTTACTTTAAGTAACATATTTTAAGTTAATGAAGTGTCAGCATATTTTCTTGTAGTTTTCCTGATTGATTTTCAGCATAATGCCAGGACAGCTTTCTGGATTTTGTGCCAGAAGAAGCTAATTGATTTCAGTAGCTAAGCTATCAATCTTTGCCTGCACTAAGTATGTGTTTAAAGCACTGCGTTAACTGTTGTTTCCCAAGTATATCTTAGCATGGCACTGTAACTACAGAAGGAGCTCTGGTAGCGTAGTGGTTACAGATCAGGCTGTGAACCTTAAGGTCAGCAGTTCGAAACTACCAGCAGTTCCTCAGGAGAAAGAGGAGGCTTTCTGCTCCCATAAAGATTTACAGCTTTGGAAACCCTGTAAAGGGTTGCTATGAGTGGGTACCGACTCCACAGCACTTAACCACCACCACCATAACTACAGAGGTAGAAAGAGACAATAATATCAACTCTTTTGGGATTCCTTAAATGATGTAGGTCTTTGGAGTGATACACTGTTCACATTAAGCATACTTCATTAAGCATACTCTCTTTCACAGTCTTTCCTTTAACTATTAGTTTACATCACTAATTCATTCCACTCCTTTGAGCTCTATACTTTTGTCTTCAACTATCTATAAAAACAAGTGGAGTGACACATACAATAGGCACTGGATTGTGAATCACAAGGTCCGTAGTTTAAGCCCTCTAACTTTGGGAGAAAGATGAGGATTTCTGCTCTCGTGAAGATTTAAAGCCTAAGAAACCCTATGCAGGATTCCTATGAGTTGGAACCAACTTGATGGCACTAAACAACAACAATGAGGATAAGTGGGGAACATAGTGGCTCCATAGGATAAGCACTGGACTGTGAGTACAGTTCAAGCCCACTAGTTCTTCTATGGGAGAATGATGAGGCTTTTTGTTCCTGCAAAGGATTTAAAAGCCTGTGGAACTCTATACAGGATCACTGTGAGTGAACTTCAACTGCACTTCACAACAACATGAGAACAAATTACCTGTGTTTACTATGTTGTTGCTATTATTATTAAGTGCTGAAAAGTAGGTTGTGACGCAGCTGATAATAGGGTTTCCAAGGAGTGGCTGGTGGGATTGAACAGTAGGCCTTCTGGTTAGCAGTCCAATGCTAATCCTACAATGGCATGCCAAGACTCTGTTATAAACTTTTACTAATCAAAATTGGATTTGTTACTTTCTTTGCCTGATTTCTCCCCCATGCATTGCATTTTTCTTTTGCATCGTCTGCTTCTAAACCAGGATTCTTGTAGGCATAGTCAGATGAATTCCTTCCCTTAAAAGGTTAGCATCCATTTCTCCACCAGATCCATGATTTTATTGTAAATCAGCTCTTTAATCAATCCATTTATTTTTATGCTACTATCAATACCTTGGTCCAGGCCTTCTAGGGAATTAGCAAAATGTTTTTTCTAAAATAAAAATCGAATCATGCTTAAAAGTCTCTCTTGGTTCTTAATGATCTACAAAATACATTTAAATTCCTTGGTTAAAAATTTCCTAAGCATTAGAATGCTTCCCTACCCCTTCAGCCTCCTGCCATTCACACTTTGCATTCTAATCACTCTGAAGGCCTGGACTTTCCACTTAGCTAATTTTGCATATATCACTTCTGTCTTTCCCCGAACTTGTTGGCTTAGAGAATTTATTTTCTTCAAGAATTGGCTCAGATGCATCACCACAATGAACCTGAACTGTCCTATGCTAGCATCTCTAACATGTGCTTTTTGATTCTGTTCTATGCAGCAGTTCTAAGGGGCATCTGACTCAGGCCATGGTATTTTCAAAGTTAGACAATGAATAAATAAGACTGAAGAAGAATTGATGCCTTTTAATGATTTCTGGTGAATATTATTGCATATGCCATGGACTGCTAGAAGAACAAACAGGGCTGTTTTGGAAGAAATACAGACAAAATGTTTCTTAGAAGTGAGGATGACAAGACTTCGTCTCACAGACTTTAAACATGTTCTCAGAAAGGACGAGTCTCTGGAAAAGGCCATCATGCTTAGTAAAGTAGAGGGTCAGCAAAAAAGGGAAAGGCTTTCAATAAGATGGATTAATAATGGTTGCGACAATGAGCTAAATCATAGCAACAATTAGGAGGATGTTGTGACAATGGGCAGGGTTTTGTTCTATTTTACATAGGGTCCCTGTCAGTTGGAAAGGACTTGACAACACCTAACAACAAAAACTGTAGGACATTGTGTTAAACACTGAAGAATGAAAAGTAGAGATGCCTTTCATAATTCTCATCAGGGCTGAAAATTTACAATCTAGTGGAAAAGTCCATTTCACTAGTTTGTGTACCTTTCCCCCTCTGTGCTTCTCTAGCAAGTGGCATGTGTCATATATCTGTAACCTTGAAGGAACACTTGTTTCCCTTTCTAGAATGTGAAGCTCTCAAGAGCAGAGATGACTGTCCCTGATGGATGCCTACTGTGTAGTTCTCAAATGAATGAGTGCACTCTGTTTTCAGAATCATTCTATTTAGATTGGGGTAAAGATTATGAAATAACTGAGTATAAAACAGTCATGTTGATAAAATATTTTACAATGCTCCTTGTCACAAAATGCAGAAATTATGGTTGAATTATTTTCAGTAAAGTAAAATCTTATTACTATTTCAGAATTATTTTGCTTTTCTATTAAAAGCTATTAACACTGTACTATTTAAGATTAAATTCTATAATTGAGCATTTGAACTAACTCAGATAACTGCTCCTTCCCACTGACATTATTTCAAATTTAGTTTAACTATTTTTTTGACCTTTGAGAAGTATTCTGATTCTGGATTCTATAAATACACTGAAAGGCATGCATTATGAAGGATTTGGAGGCTATTTAATGATGCATGACTTGGCTTTTAACTTTTTTCTTCTTAATCTCCCAGCTTTTCTCTTCAGCAGAGCAAAAGTAGCTAATGGCCTTTCAGTAAGCCCTTAGTAAATTTTTCTTTCAACCCCATTACTTATTGTTAAGGTCAACTTCATTAGTACACTTATCTTATTTTTCAGCCAAAAATATGTATACTTAAATGAATGGGCCTAATGTAAAAAAATCCCAACTACATCCTGGAAGAGAGAGAAATTTTTATTGCAATGACAAACAATACATATACTCTAAGTCATCATACGCTGGAAAGTTCAGGGTATCACTGCCACTCTGATTCTAATTCCCTATGACAGTGATTGATACAGGTAATGGAGTGAATATTTATCCATACAATGTGAACCAAAACCAAAAGCCACAAACAAACAAAGGATTTACATTGGCTACTCTTAAGACGTACCAAGGGAGATCATAATATGCTTATGAGTTCATGCCGCGTCCGACAATTGGCTATACTTCGTGATCTGGATGAAGAGATTAAACCTGACTAGGGGTGATGGGAGTTTAGAAATAAAAAGGAAGACAAAAGACACAAAATGAAATAAGTAAAGTTAGGACCAGGTGGGAGGCAGCCCTCTGATGGAGATACTGTGGCACAGACCAAGTGCAGCGAGTTTATTTATATACAGCTCAAAGGGAGGTGCTTGAGGGAGGGTAAGGAGTACAAGAACATATTGTACTAAAGGAGCCTGCAGTAAGCAGAACTTTATCAGAAAAACTGTAACTTGTCAGAACACAAATTAGAGTGGCTAGAATGTTGTGCAGGCTGAGCTAAAAGACATAGCTAAGTACAAGGAAAGACCTTGCAAGTTTCCTGTCCCATAAGGTAGCCCTGCAAGTTCCTCAGGGGGCAGCTTGACTTGGATGCAGCCCAAGTTTGTGGACCACAACTGTTCAGTTGCAATCTTTCAGTTAAACTACCCCCAAGTCAGAGATCTTTGTTTCAGCTGCTCCCAAGAAATTCACATGGATGGCTATAGTACATTTGACATCACAGAGTAGGGAAGACACTTAACATTGAGAAAAATCACAAGTTTCTGGTATGTAAGGAAAAGTCACAACAGAATCACTTTAGCTGAGGCATGATAGTAGATCTCTAGTCATTTTACCAGAATGAGCAGAACCCAGTTGATGTTAAAATATTATATTGTTGTTTTACATGAATTAGCTTTTATCCTTTGTCTGAAAAGTCAAACTAGTTGTTTATGGCTGCATGGATCTATCCATAAAAGGTAAGACGTTAACATCACCTAACTTCAACTTTCAAGGAGCTCTGGTAGCGTAGTGGTTATGAATCCGGCTGTGAACCTTAAGGTCAGCAGTTTAAAACTACTACCTTTTCCGCAGGAGAAAGATGAGGTGTTCTGCTCCCGTAAAGATTTACAGCCTCAGAAACCCGGTACAGGGCTGCTATGGGTTGGAATTGACTCGACAGCACTTAACAACAACAATAACTTCATCTTTCAATGAGGCTGTGTTTTAATCTTCCCAACTCTCAGTTCATGAAGCTCTTTGTTAACATTAGTTTATAACAAAATTGGATTCTGAGTAAATTTTTTCTTCAAACTAAAATTTATCAAACACGCAATCAATATGCATTAATAATTATTGGTGATAAGAATGCAGAAGTTGGAAACCAAGGGAAGGAATCAGAAGTTAGAAAATACGGCCTACATGATAGAAACAAGGCTAGAGATTGCATGAGATGTTTTTAAAGATTTATTTAGTGCAGATTCCATTTTTCAACATTAATGAGTTACTATACAGATAGACCTCACCAGATGGAATACACAGGTATCAAATCTGTCATCCAGCAAAACAAGGCCAGGGGCTGACTTTGAAACAGACCATCAATTGCTCATGCAAATTTAGGCTGAAGCTGATGGAAATCAAAACAAGTCTGTAAGAGTCAAAATATGACCTTGAGTATATCCTACTTGAGTTTAGAGACCATCCCAAGAACAAATTTGGCATGTGAAACACTAATAACTGCAGATCAGAGGAGTTATGGAATAACATCAAGAACATCATACAAGAAGAAAGCCAAAGGTCACTAACAATAAAGGAAAGAAAGAAAAGGCCAAAATGGATGAGAGAAGAAACTCGAAAATTTGCTCTTGAATGTAGAGTAGCTAAAGCAAATACAAGAAATAATGAAGAAAAGAGCTAAACAAAAGATTTCAAAGGACAGTTCTGGAAGAACAAACTCAAGTATTATAATGAAATGTGCAAAGATCTTGAGTTAGGAAACCAAAAGGGAAGACTACACTCAGCATTTCTCAAGGTGAAAGAACTAAAGGAAAAATTCAAGTCTCAACTTGAAATATTGAAGGATTCTTTGGGCAAAATATTGAATTATACAGGAAGCATCAAAAGATGATGAAAGGAATACACAAAGTCACTGTACCAAAAATAATTGGTTCACAATTAACCATTTTAGAGGTAGCATGGAATCAAGAAATAATGTTATTAGAGGATGAAGTTCAACCTGTACTGAAGGCATTAGCAAAAGACAAGGCTCCAGGAATTGATAGAATACCAATTCAAATGTTTCAACAAACTAATGCAACACTGGCAGCACTCACTTATCTATGCCAAGAAATTTGGACGCCATCTACTTGGCCAGTGGACTGGAAGAGATCCATATTTGTGCCTATTCCAAAGAAAGGTGACCCAACAGAATGTAGAAATTCTCAAACAGTATCATTAATATCACATACAAATACAATTTTTGCTGAAGATAATTCAAAATTGGTTATAACAGTATATCAACAGAGAAATGTCAGAAATTCAACTGAATTCAGAAGAGGATGTAGACTGAGAGATATAATTGCTGATGTTAGGTTAGAACTTGGCTGAAAACAGAATAGCAGAAAAATGTGTACTTGTGTTTTATTGGCTATGTATGCAAGGGTATTTGTGTGGATTACAGACTATGGTTAATGTTACAAAGAATGGCTATCACAGAACACTTAAGTGTGATCATCAGGAACCTGTACATAGACCAAGAGGCAGTCATTGGAATAGTAAAGAAGATACTGCATGATTTAAAACTAGGAAAGGTATGTGTTTGAGTTATGTCCTTTCAGCATATTTATTCCATCTGTCTTTTGTTAAATGCCGTTGAGTTGGTTCTGACTCATAGCAACCCTGTATAGGGTCTTTGAGGAGTGACTGGTGAATTTGAACCACCAACCTTGCTGCTCAAACTGACCTTGCAGTCAAGTGATTATTCTATAGCACCACTGCTAAGCAAATAATCCAAGAAGTTGGACTATATGAAGAGCATGGCATCATATTAGAGGAAGGCTCATGTATATTCGTCTGTATAATCCTGCTTGCTGAAAGTGAAAAGGACTTGAGGCATTTGCTGATGAAGATTAAAGAATACAGTCTTCAGTATGGATTGCAACTCAGTGTAAAGAAAAGATCATGATAACCAGAGGGGGAAAAAAATCAAAGTTGTCAAGGATTTCATTTTATTTGAGTCTGCAATCAATGCTCATGAAAGCAGTAATCAAGTAGTAAAACAATGTATTGCATGGGCAAATCTGCTGCAAATGATCTCTTTAAAATATTGAAGAGCAAAGAAGCTACTCTGAGGACTAAGGTACACCTGACCTTGATATTTTAAATTGTTTCATATGCATGTGAAAGTCAGACAGTGAATAAGGAACACCAGAGAATAATTGTTGCATTTGAATTATAGTTTTGACAAACAATATTGAAAGTACCATTGGACTGCCAGAAAAACAAACAAATATGTCTTGGACTATCTACAACTAGAATGCGCCATAGAAGCAAGGATGGTGAGACTATTTCTTTAACTTTGGACATATTATTAGGAGGATCCAGTCCCTGTAGAAGGACATCATACTTTATATAGTAGAGGGTCCATGTAAATGAGGATGATCCCAATGAAATAGATAGGCACAGTGGCTGCAACAATGGGCTCAGACATACTAGTTGTAAGGATGGCTTAGGACCAGGCAATGTTTTGTTCTGTTCTGCATAGTGTCTCTGTCAGTCAGGGGTGACTGGATGACACCTGACAAAACGACAGCAACAACGTATTTTCAAACACAAAGAGATTGACAGCTAGAAAATCTTATATTTTGATTTCTTACTACTGAAAAAGCAGAAATTATTCTTCAAAAAATTAGTTTATTAAAATAATATCAAAAGAGATATACAATAAATAGGATCAAAATCTGAGAACTGTTATGTGGTTTGAAGAAAAAAATGAATGGACTGTACAACAGAATCAAATCAATTCTTACTTGATATATTTAAATTTTGTTGTTGTTGTTATGTGCCATGGAGTCGGTTCCGATTCATAGCGACCCTGTACAGGGTTTCCAAGGCTGTAAATCTTTATGGGAGCAGAACGCCTCATCTTTCTCCCACGGAACAACTGGTAGTTTCGAACTGCTGACCCTGAGGTTTGCAGCACAATTCATAACCACTATGCTACCAGAGCTCCTTATTTACATTTTAAAAGAGTTGAGATACTCATATGATCATTGAGGGAATTTGAAACTCCCTTAACATAATTTAAAATATATTGTCATAAAAAATGATGGAGGCAGGGGATGGCACTGGCAGGAGTGCAAGAGTTAACAACAACAGTGGTAAATACTGTTATATACACAATACTGCAAGATCAGTGACCTGTCAGTAAATATGGAGTCCTGGTGTGGTGTTGTGGGCTAATACATCAGACTGCAAAGTCATTGAACTGCAAGGTCAGTGGTTCAAGCTCACCAGCTGCTCCTTGGAAACCCTATACAGGGTGGCTATGTGTCAGAACCAACTCGAGGGCACTTAACAACAACATGAGTAAATATGGAGGCCTGGTGTGGTGCTGTGAGTAATGATCTGGACTGCAAGGTCGGCTTGAACTGCAAAGTTGGCAATTCAAGCTCACCAGCTGCTCCTTGGAAACCCTATGCAGAGTTACTATGAGTCAGAATCAATTCGATGGCACTTATCAACAACAACAACATGAATAAGTACATGGATGGACATGCAGGCTTAATGGGTGTGGAAGGGAGAGTGAGTATACTTATGAATATATATAGATTTTACAGAGAATATTTGTACATGTGAATAAAATTATCTTTGCTGCAAATGTCTCCATGAATGTGGTAGAACAAAAGAAGGAATAGTGAAAGCAGGAAATAGAGAGGAAATGGGATAAATGATGTCACATTGTGGGAATTGCAACCAATGATTTGAAACAAAATGTATATAAGTTATTGAATGGAAAACTGGTCTGCTTTGTAAACTTTCACTCAATTCACAATTAGAAGTTAAAAATAAATAAAGAAAGAAAAATATAAGAAAGAAATGTCACCAAAAATTGGGACTTTGCGTGAGGTGCTTGCCCTTTAAAATTTAAATGCTCTCTTGGTATTGGTTTGGAGCATTTATTTTTAATATTAGAGATGTATTGGAGTACTGGGATAGTGCTGTAGGATAAACATTCAACCACAAGGTTGGTTTGAACCATAAGGCCGGTAGTTCAAACTCACCAGCTGCTCCTTAGAAACACTATACAGAGTCCCTATGAATTCAAACTGACTCTCTGGCACTTAACAACAACAAATAGGTATATGTTTTAAGTTCTTTCTGCAGCATCTATTAATTAATTTTGAGGGTCAAACAGTACAGAATTTTTGATAACGCTGAATAATGAACATGAATATTCATGAAAATTATGACAAAAAGGCAATAAGATAATCACATTTTAATGATATTACCTCTGCATTTTTTCTGGCAGATATCTCCATTCAGCTATGATTATATACCGTGACTTGAAACCGCACAATGTATTGCTTTTTACCCTGTACCCTAATGCTGCCATCATTGCAAAGATCGCTGACTACGGGATTGCACAGTACTGCTGTAGAATGGGGATCAAAACGTCCGAAGGCACGCCAGGTAAGTGATAAAGTTTGCTTTTTAACATGGACAACCAGTGATCTCAGATATGAGAATCAAAATAAAACTGTAATCTGTTTGCATTTAGCAATCCTACCTGGAATGGATCAAGATCCCAATTTTCTTCGTATCCTAACCAGTGATTTTTGGTTTTGTTTTTTATATATGGTAATCTTAGTAGGGGTGAGGTGATATCTCCTTGTGGTTTTGATTTGCATTTTGCAAATGACTAATAGCACTGAATATCTTTTCCCGTGCTTACTGGCAATATGTGCTTTTGTATTTGTGTAAATATGTAAGTCCATTGCCCACTTTTTAATTGGGTTGTTATGGGTTTTTAAGCTGTAAAAGTTCTTTATATGTTCTGGATATTAAATCCTTGTCAGATTTATGTTTCCCCCAATTTTTTTCCGCATGTCTTCAGTATTTTGCTAAACTTCTTTGATGATCAAAAGTTTTCAATTTTGATGAAGTATCATTTTATCTGGTTTATGTTGTGTTGCTCATATCTAAATATCTATTTTTGGGAAAACTAGTAGTCTTAGTGTGGCACTGCAGAATAAGCATGGGACTACTAACCAAAAGGTTGGCAGTTCAAACCCACAAGTCACACCTTGAACATGGGATAAGAACTAGACTGCCATGTTGGTTTGAACCAGCCACTTATCAGAAATCCTATACGGGGATGCTATGAGTTGGAACTGACTCAACAACACTTAACAACAACAATGAGTTGGAACAGACTCTGTGGCACTAAACAACAGCAAGTATTACATCTATTTTCTTCTAAGATATTTATAGCTCACTGTTGTTGTTAGGTGCCATCAAGCTAGCTCCGACCCATAATGACTCTATGCACAAAATGAAACACTGCCCTGTTCTGTGCCATCCTCACAATTGGTACACGTGAGCCTATTGCTGTGGCCACTGTGCCAATCCGTCTCGTGATGGGTCTTCCTCTTTTTCACTGGTTCTCCATTTTATCAAGCATAATGTCTTTCTCCAGGGACTGATTCCTCTTAATAATATGTCTGAAGTATCTAAGACCAAGTCTTACTATCCTTGTTTTTGATATATATTCTGGCTGTTTCCAACACAGATTTGTTTCTTTGCTGGCAGTTCATGGTATGTTCAATATTCTTCTCCAATACCATAATTCAAATGCACCATTTCTTCTAAATCTTCCTTATTTATTGTCCAACTTTTACATACATATGAGGCTATTAAAAATATCCATGGCTTGGGTCAGATGCACTCTAGTCTTCAAGCTGACAGCTTTGCTCTTCAGTACTTCAAAGAGGTCTTTTGTATCACATTTGCCACATGCATTGTGTTGCTTGATTTCTTGACTGCTGTTTCTTGAGTGTTGATTATAGATCCAAACAAAATTAAGTCTTTGACAACTTTAACCTTTTCTCCAGTTACCATGATATTATTTACTGGTCCAGTTGTGATGATTTCTGTTTTCTTTATATTGAGGTGCAATGCCATGTGGTCTTCATCAGTAAGTATTTTAAAGCCTCTTTGCTTTCAGCAAGCTAGGTTGTATCATCTTTATATTGCAGGTTGTTAATGAGTCTTCCTCCAATCCTGATGCCATGCTCTTCTTCATATAATCCAGCTTCCCAAATTGTTTGCTCAGAACAGAAATTGAATAAATATGGTGAAAGAATACAACCCTGACACACACCTTTGCTCATTTTAAACCATATTCTATTTGAACGACTGAATCTTGGTCTATATACAGGTTCCTCATGAGAATAGTTAAGTATTATAGAACAATCATTCTTCACAATGACAAAATATAGTTTGTCTTGCTCTACACAGTCAAAAGCCTTTGCATAGTCAGTAAAGTACAAGTAAATATATTTCTGGTATTCTTTGCTTTCAATCAAGATCCATCTGATGTCAGAAAATATATACCTACTTCCATGTCCTCTTCTGAATCCAGTTTTTGTTTCTGGCAGTTTTTTGTTGATGTACTGTTGCAGCTGTTTTTGAATTATCTTCAACAAAATTTTACTCACATGTGGTATTTATGATATTGTTCGTTGGTTCCTGCATTCCGTTGGGCTACCTGTCTTTGAAATGGACACAAATATGGATCTCTTTTAATCAGTTAGCCAGGTAGCTGTCTATATCAATTTGCTGAAAGATTTCAATTTGTGTCCCATCAATTCCTAGATTCTTGTGTTTCACCAATACCTTCAATGCAGCTTTAGACTTCTTTCTTCAGCACCATCGGTTCATAATCATATTATACTTGTTGAAGTTGGACATTGACCACTTCTTTTTGATACAGTGACCCTGTATTAATTTCATTTTTGTTGTTGTTGTTTTCTGTTTCATTCAATATTTTGCTCATGGAATCTTCCAGTATTGCAAATCTACGCTTGAATTTTTTCATCAGTTCTTTAGCCTGAGAAATACCGAGTGTGTTCTTCCCTTTTGGTTTTCTAACTCCAGGTCTTTGTACATTTCAGTATAATACTTGACTTTGTCTTTTCTATTCAGCTCTTTCACATCATGATATCTTTTTATTTTTTTAAATTTATTGCATAAGGCAGTCTTTAAAAGCATTCTGAATATCATAATTTACCATTATAGAGGCTATACTATTAGAGAAAATGAAATGATTATGATAGAATAAGAGGTCAGACTGTCTTGTATTACCATGTCATAACGACACAGAAGATGCTGCTATAATACACTGACCATGTTTCAAAGGAAAGTAATATATAATCTCTTTTTTATGAGAAAATAAATAAACATTGTTTCCTTCAAGTACATGAACAAAGTACAGAATACGGGGCGGGGGCCGGGGGGAAGAAAACAATTCCCCCCTTTCCTTCTTCTCTTTCATATTTTTCTTTTTAACTGCCAGCAAGATGGATTGGTACAGCGGCAGCATCAATGGGCTCAAGCAGTACAACAATAGTGAGGTTAGCCCAGGATCAGGCAATGTTTTGTTCTGCTGTGCATATGGTCGCTATGAGTCGGTACTGACTCGATGGCACCTAACAACAACAACAACAACAACAACAACAACACATCTGAATTGAGCTTTGGATGGTGTTGTCTTGCTTGTTAATCTCAAATTGTTATCTACTATTGCTGGTTCTCTGTTCAAAAAGCACATGTTAGTACTTTTTATAAAGTTGATCTGGTTGTTACAAATTATTTAAATATTTGTTTATTTGTAAATGTCCTTATCTCAACACCATGTCTAAGGGACAGCTTTGCTAGGTATATGATTCCTGGCTGGAATTTTCTTATTTCAGAGTTTTGTATATGTCATTCCATATACATACATTGTTTATTTATATATTGAACAATATATACATATCTTCCTGTCTGCATGGTTTCTGCTGAGAAATCAGAGCTTAGTTTTATTGGTTCTCCTTTATAGGTAACCTTTTGTTTTTCTTGAAGTGCTATAGGAGTATTTCCTTGTCCTTCTTTTTAACAAATTTGATTATGATGTTATCTTCATGATTTTCTTTTGGGGTCTATCCTGTTTTGTGTTCTTTAGGCTTTGTGAATGTGTGTCTTCTTCCAGCAGGTCTTCAACAATTTTCTTTGTGAATTTTATTGTCCCTTCCTGTTCTGGAATTCCAGCCAGCCATAAGTTATTACTCTTCATGGTATCCCACATAAATCTTAGACTTTCTTTGGATTTTTTTTCCTTCTTTTCTTATTGTTGTCCTAGTTTACTAGTATTGAGAGATTTGTCTTCAAGATCACTAGTTTAGGTTTCCATTGCTTCAAATTTAATTCTTTGACCTTTCAATGTATTGTCCATTTCTGAAATTTTATCAGTAATCTTCTGAATTTCTTATTGCAGGTTTTGTATTGTTTGGTATTTAGTCTATTTGTTCTTACAGTGTTTTTCTGATTTCATCTACTTTTTTTTCTGTGTTCTCCATGCTTTCCTAGGTCTTTCTCTCAATCCACTGAGTGTAATTAAATATCACTTCTGAATTATTTCTCATGTATTTCTAGTGTCTTTTCTTCTTCAGAAACATTTACTGGCTCTGCTTCTTAAACATTTTTCTGAGTTACTATCTCTTGTTTCTTCATATAATCTGAAATTGTCTGTTTCTTGGTGACATCGTGGTGTTTTTGTATATTTATTTAATTGATGATTGTATGTTGGTGTTTTCTTAGGTTCTCACTAACTGCCTTCTGGTGGGTATTATTAGAGAGTAGATGATTGTGTCCATTTGCCACTCATGCACCTCAGCTTAGGGTGGGTTTTGTTGGTGTTGGCTGCTGATCAGTTGGTAGAAGAACTAGTATTGGCTATTGTTGAGTGGGTGGAACTGCAGAGGGTACAGCTATGTCTGGGCTATCTAGGTAAGGATTCTTTTTTGGGGTATGACAAGAAATGAAATCACACATGCACAAGAAAATAAAGCAAAACAAATAGTGAAAAATAAAATTATAAAGGAGATATATTTTTTTTAAAGTCATCAAGTCAACAACAAGAAAGATATAATATCTAAGAAGAAAATAGTATACTACCAAAGAAGAAGAATAGTTAGTGTAGAAGAGAAAAAGAAGAGAGGAGGAAAAAAAGAAAAAGAAAAAACATTAGATAAAACGAGGGAGAGAAAAGACAAAAACAGGCAGAGAATAGAGAATAGAAAATAAAGATCAAGAGAATAAACAGAATGAAGAAGAAGAAGTGGGAAAAGAGAAACAGAAGAAAGGAAGAAAAATGAAATCAGAGGCAGAAAAAATAAAAAGGGAAAGGAAGGAGAGGGAGGAGGAAACGAAAGAATAAATAACAGGGGAAAAAAAGAGTGTTGGTGCTGGAACAAGAGAGAAGAAAACATTGGGGAGCTCCTGTTAACTCATGGCATTCACGAGGTAATTCAGGGAGAGCCTAAATGGAATTCCAATAGGCCCAGGGATTGTATGTCTGGACCAAATGGTCACCAGGGGCTGAGCCACTTCATGGTCAATCAGGTGATTCTGCAGGCATTGTATATCTGGAGTTGTTGTTATTGTTGTTGTTAACTTGTCGAGGTCCTCTGTCAGGTTCCAGCCTCGACAAGGAAGTGTGGGTATCATGAAGAAGGGAGATGTGAAGGCGAAAGGGATAGAGAAAGAGAGGGACGAAATATATACAAAAAAGACAGACACACAGATATGATGTAAGCTGGCAGGTAGGCAGATCTGCAAACATATTGCCTAGCATTGCATGCAGAACTCACTCTACCTCAGTCTTTTATTCTCTTTTTTTTAGGGAAGGATTTGTTACAAAGGAAGGATGTAATTCACAAAGGGAGGATGTGATTCTTTAGATAAGACAGGATACGGAACAGAAATGTGATTAATCATTCAAAACAGGACATAATGATTCACAGCAACAACTTTAAAAATATTTTCATAGTTTTTCTTAACAAGCTAAGATTTTTATTTTTACAGAAAAAACGTTCAATCAAGCTGTTATATATTAACTTTTAGGCTTAAATGATCTAGAGCAGCGACATGCGGTTTCTCAAGGATACTTAACATAAAGCAAGGTTCCTGAAAGGAGCCAAGCTGTCTCTGTACACTTTGCAAACTTTTGTTTATGAGCAAGATCTCAGGCACCGGGCTTCATTTATCTATATCTAAAATGCTACATTGTTCTTAATTATCACATTCCTATATACTTTCAGGAGGAAGGAGAGCATCTGGGTTAAACTGATTATATTCAGAGACAGTTTAATGGGGCTGCCACTATTATCCTCTAATCCAACATTCCCAGAATTTACCATTCCACTTTATTAACAAACCTTGGGTAGTTTTTCTCTAAACACCTTTTCTCATATTCCCAATATACCTGTTCCTGGCCTTTCTGAATTATTTGAGGAAACTTTTTACTGCCTCGGCTCTAAAAAGGGGTTTCAAACCCATTATTGTTCATGGATATCAAACATAACTGAATAATCAAATAAGGAGCAGTTCTGACTTCCATCCCAGGTGGCTATCGCTTGTTCCTCAGAAAGATTTGTTCCCAGGACTCCACGCACTGCCAACACAGTGGAGGTATTAAGAGAGCCATTGCAAAAGAAACCATTTTCTCAGAAGCTACAATTACTGGAGTTAGAAGCATAGAATGAAGAATATTAGGACCAAAGAAAATTATACAGAGGTAGCCGTAGCCAACCAGTGAGTTTGCAAAAACCAATGAACCCGGGACATCAGGAGGTCACTTCCTTGGCCCTCAGGGTCCATGGCTCGCAGTCCTGAGGAGGGCCACGGGGTTGGATTTTCGTCCATGTCACAGGGCCACTGATCAATCCAGGGTCTGTGTATGCTGTCCCCAGCACTAAGTGCCATCAAGTCGGTTCCAACTCATAGTGACTCTCTATACGGTTTCCGGTCAGTAGTTGGTGAGCTTGAACTGCAGACCTTGTGGTTCAAACCGACTTTGTAGTTCAGTGTATTAACCCGAAGCAGAAGCCACTCAAATTAAGGTGCCAAGGTGGCACTGTAGGCGCCCACCTCTTTCTGACTTGACCCACAATCTCTTGACTATGAACTCGGGAACAGTGGGGGGCTGCATTGGGGGTGGAGGCTGGCCACACCTCTAGTCACAAGAGAAACTTCGGGAATAAGGAAGCTAAGCAACTGGGGGAACAAGCTGCCAAGCCACTGTCTCTGAAGCTGTTAGCAAAATTTCAAAATGGCTACAACGTGTGTGACTGAGACAGCTGATGCAAATCTGTCTCCATCCTTCACCATCCTTACTTAATCTCTCCTCCTAGTAAGTGTTTGATCCTTTTCTCTGAAGTTTGGGGTTCCAGAATTATCATCTGTGTGTGTTTCTTTGGTCTTCCCTAGGCCTAGTCCACCATCTAGGTCTATAATCTCTTATACTTTTATCTTTATATTATGATTTGAAATCAAGAAGTGTGAGTCCTCAACCATGTAGAAACCAAAGTTTACTAGTGATTACCAAGGGTGGGAGAGAAGGTGAAAGAGGGTTCTCATTGCTTAGGAGGATGCTGAACTTCAGTTATGGATGATGAAAATTTCTGGAAGCAGTTAGTGGTGATAATTACACATGATGAATGTAATTTAAATCACTAAATTATACTTGTAAAGAATGTTAGAAAGATTTTTTTTTTTTTTTTCAAATGTGTAGTTAACAAGGTTTGCTGATTAAAGCTCTGCTAGTTAGTTGATTTTGGGACTTGGTTTTTTAATCACTAGGATAGAACCTACCACTCAGCTCAGTTTGCTATCCTTTGGTGGCTTGTGTGTTGCTGTGATGCTGGAAGCTATGTCGCCAGCCTTTGAAATATGAGCAGGGTCACTCAAGGTCACACAGGTTTCAGTGGAGCTTCCAGACTAATACAGACTAGGGAGAAGGAGAGGTGGACTATTTCTGAATGTTTAGCCCCTGAAAACCTTATGCATAACAGCAGAACATTGTTACATGTAGTACCAGAAGATGAAAACATGAATAGCAGCAGGACATTGTTAAATATCGTGTCAAAAGGTGAGCCCCGAAGGTTGGAAAACACCCAAAGTATAACTGCGGAAGAGCTAACTCCTCAAAGTAGTAGTAGTTGTAGTTGTTGTTAAGTGTCATTGAGTCGGTTCTGACACATAGTGACCATGTATAGAGTTTCCAAGGAGCAGCTGGTGAACTTGAATCACTGACCTCATGGTTCAAAGAGACTTTGTAGTCCAGCACATTAACCCACAACCCCACACCAGGACTCCACAAAGTGGAGTATACCATAAACATGTGAATGGAGTAAATCTTTCAAAACCTTCATTTGCTGATGGGGTACAGTTCAGAATGAGGAGAAACAGCTGCAAACATACATTAATAATCAGAATATGGAATGTATGAAGTCTTACTGAAGAAAAAGTGGAAGGTTCAAAGATGAAATGGAATACATAAAAATAAATATCCTAGGCTTTAGTGAGCTGAAATGGACTGGTATTGGCCATGTTGAATCATTCAATTATATAGTTTACTATGCCAGGAATGACAAATTGAAGAGTAATGGCATCACATTCATCATCAAAAAGAACATTTCAAGATCTATCTTGAAGTACAATGCTGTCAATGAAAGAATTATATATATATATTATATATACTTATATATATATATATTATATATACTTATAAGGAAAACCAGTTAATACATACCACTAGTCTTCAAATGTGTGTACCAACCACTAAAGCTAATGATGAAATTGAAGAATTCTACCAACTTCTTTAGTCTGAAATTGATCAAGCATACAATCAAGATGCATTGATAATTATTAGTGATTGGAATGCAACATTTGGAAACAAAGGAAAAGGACCACTCATTGGAAAATATGGCCTTGGTTATATAAATGATGCTAGAGGTCACAGAATTTTGTAAGGCCAACAACTCATTCATTGCAAATACCTTTCTTTGAACAACATAAAAGGTGATTATACACATGGATCTCACCATTTGGAATATACCAGAATCAAATTGGCTATGTCTGAAGGAAGAGACAATGGGAAAGCTCAATATCATGAGATAAACCAAGGCCATGGGCAGGCTACACTACAGATCATCAAATGCTCATATACAAGTTAAGGCTGAAGACAATTCAGACAACTCCATGAGGCCAATATGACTTTGAATATATCCCACCATCTGAAGAACAGATTTGATGCATTAGACACTAATGATTCAGTATCAGATGAGTTGTAGGATGACTTTAAGAATATCATACAGGAAGAAAGCAAAAGGTCATTAAAAAGACAGGAAAGAAAGAAAAAGAAAGAAACTCTGTCAGAAGAAACTCTGAAACTTGGTCTTGATCATAGAGAAGCTAAAGCTAGTGAAAGAAATGAGGAGGTAAAAGAACTGAACAGAAAATGCCAAAGGAGAAGATTAAGCATTACAATGAAATGTGCAAAGACTTGGAGTTACACAACTAAAAGAGAAAAACATGCTCAGAATTTCTCAAGCTGTAAGAACTAAAGAAAAAAATCATGCTTTAATTTTTAGTATTGAAGGAGTCTATGGGAAAATATTATATTATACCATACTATATAAATACATATAGAATATCAAGGAGTTCTGGTGGTTAACCGCAAAGTCAGCAGTTCGAATCCACCAGCTATACTGTGGGAGAAAGATGAGGCTTTCTGCTCCCATGAAGATTTACAGCCTCGGAAGCCCTATACAAAGTTGCTATGAGTAGGAACTGACTTGATGACACACAACCATCACCATCAGCATGTAAAATATCTAGAACAGGTAAATCTATGAGGACAAAGGAAGAACAGTGATTACCAGGAGATGGAAGGAGGGAGAAAGAATTCTAAAATCAGCAAACGCAAACATTGTGGCTTAGGAAAAAGTGTTCAGAATTTCTTGGCGGTAATTTACCAACAACACAATTTTCAGTAATATTACCCTTTCGGCTCTTTCTTGACCCAAAGTCAGGTCTATTTAATCCACTGGTGCACACGTGTTTCTGTTTCCAGAAAAAGAAGCATTTAGACATACAGCCATTTGCTTCTTATTTATTGTTCAACCGGTTTTATTCCATAAGGGGACTCTCTTTAGTTAATGATTGAACCAAGACCAAGTAAAGTTAATGAGCCAGATCTTTTTGTTGTTGTTGTTGTTGTTAAGTGCCATCGAGTCGGGTCCGACCCATAGCGACCCTGTACAGGGTTTCCGAGGGTGTAAATCTTTACGGGAGTAGAAAGCCTCATCTTTCTCCCGCGGAGCGGCTGGTAGTTTCGAACCGCTGACCTTAAGGTTCGCAGCCCGATTCGTAACCACTACGCTACCAGAGCTATATTAATAAAGTTACTAAAAAGAAAAATTAGCCACTTTCAGATCCCTAAAGTTGATACTGAGAGTAGAAAACATTGAGTGATATCTGAAATAATATGTGGAAAAATCTGCTGGATAATAGTAGAAGGGAAACATTCACAGAAACACAGAATTTTAGCAGTAGAATCCAAGTTGCTAATTTTAGACGCAAGAACAATGAAGCCCAGGGTTAAGATACCCTTTTGCTTAAGATCTTCTGGGTTTCAGTTCTCTGTTTCTCATCATGTATTATGTTTCCTCTTTCTTCTTCTAGCTACGTTCCCTACCAAATCCCTGCAAAGCAAATTCTCCCAAATCCATTTAAAACAATCAAGGTATAAAAAAATGTTGAATTGTTCAGAGAGTCACAGCACCCTAATTAAATTAAAGTAGCTTTAATTGACAAACAGGTGGAAACCTGTGCTGAGCAAACAAGTTGAGAAACTAGGCTGTCTGAAGAAGAATTATGTAATATATAACCAGACCTATTATATAACCACCACTCGCCTGTCAGTTTATTGTACTGTATGCCTTGCGTGTTGCTGTGATTCTAGAACCCACGGCACCGGTATTTTAAATACCAGCAGGGTCACCCAGGGTGGACAGGTTTCACATTAACTTCCAGACAAAGACAAACTAGGATTAAGGAGAGACAGACTACTTCCAAATATTTAGTTACTGAAAACCTTCTGAATATCAGTGAAACACTGTCAGTACCAGAATATTTACTATTGAACCATGATGAAGAGCACCAGAATACTGATAGAAAATGAGCCCCTCAGATTAGAAGGCACTCAAAATATGACTGGGGAAGAGCTACTTCCTCAAAGTAGAGTTGAGTGTGATAAGTCAAATGGAGTAAAGCCTTCGGAACCTTCATTTACTGATGGGACACACCTCAAAATGAAGAGAAGCAGCTGTAAATATACATTAGTAATCAGAACATGGAATGTATGAAGTATGAATCTAGGAAAATTGAAAATTGTCAGAATTGAAATGGAATGCATAAACATTAATATCCTAGATATTAGTGAGCTGAAATAGGCTGGAATTGGCTATTTTGAATCTGACAATCACATGGTTTACATTGCTGGGAATGACAAATTGAAGAGGAATGGCATTGCACTCATCATCAAAAAGAACATATCAAGATCTATCTGTGTACAATACTATCTGTGATAGGATAATATCCACATACCTACAAGGAAGATCAGTTAGTACAACTATTACTCAAATTTAGGCAGCAACTACTAAAGCCAGTGAAGATGAAATAGGAGTATTCTATCAACTCCTTGAGTCTAAAATTGATCAAACAAACAATCAAGATGTATTGAAAATTAACTGTTGATTGGAATGCAAAGCTTAGAAACAAAGAGAAAGGAACAGTCATTGGAAAATATGGCCTTGGTGATAGAAACAATGCTGGAGATCACATGATAGAATTTTGCAAGACCAATGATTCCTTCATTGCAATTATCTTTTTTAAACAACACAAAAAATAAGTATGCACATAGACCTCACCAGAAGGAATATACAAAAATCAAAATGAGTACATCTGTAGAAAGAGACATAAGAAAAGCTCCATATCATCAGCCAAAATAAGGCCAGGGGCAGACTGTAGAACACGCCATCAATTGCTCATATGCAAGTTCAGAATGAAGCTGAAGAAAATGAAAACAACTCCACAAGAGGCAAATCATGACCTTGAACATATCACACCTGCATTTAGAGTTCATCTGAAGAACAGATATTATGCATTAGACATTAAAGAATGAAGACCAGAAGAGTTGTGAGATGACACCAAGAATATCATGTTGTTGTTGTTATGTGCTATGGAGTCAGTTCTGACTCATAGCGACCCTGTACAGGGTTTTCGAGGCTGTAAATCTTTATGGGAGCAGAAAGCCTCATCTTTCTACCGTGTAACAACTGATACTTTCGAACTACTGACCCTGAGGTTCGCAGCCCAATTCGTAACCACTACACTACATACATATATACAAAGAAGAAAGCAAAAGTTCATGAAGAAGACAAGAGAAAAGGAAAAGACCAAAATGGATGTAAGAAGAGAGTCTGAAATTTTACACTCCAGTGTAGAGATGCTAAAGCAAATGGAAAAAATGAGGAGGTAAAATAGCTGAATAGAAAAATTCAAAGGGCAACTTGAGAAGAAAAAGTCAAATATTATAACAAAATGTGCAAAGACCTGGAGTTAGGAAACTGAAAGGGAGGAACATGCTCAGTCTATCTTAAACTAAGGGAATTGAAGCCTTGACTTGCTGTATTGAAGGATTCTATGGACATAATACTGAATGATATAGAAAAACATCAAAAGAAGATGGAAGAATTTTAGAGTAACTGTACCAAAAGGAAATGGTTGATGATCAACCATTTCAAGAGGTAGCATATGATCAAGAGCCAATGATACTGAAAGGATAAGTCCAAGGTGCTTTGAACAAGGTGCAGGGAACTGATGGAATACAAATTGAAATCTTTCCAAAAAAATTGATGCAGTGCTAGAGGCACTCACTCATATATGCCAACAAATTTGAAAGACAAACTTCTTAGCCAACTGACTGGAAGAGATCTATATTTGCGCCCATTCCAAAGAGAGGTGACCCAATGGAATGAGGAAATCATCAGACAATATCATTAAATTCACATGCAAGTAAAATTTGGCTATAGATAATTGAAAAAAACTGCAACCACATATTGACAGAACTTCCAAGGGTTCAAGCCAGATTCAGAAGAGGATATGAAATAAGGGATATCATTGCTGATACCAGATGGATGGTGACTGAAAGCAGAGAATATCAGAAATGTGTACCTGTGCTTTATTTACTATGCACAGGCTTTCGGTTGTATGGATCATGACAAGATTTGGACAATATTGCAAAGTATGAATATTCCTAAACACTTAATTTTGCTCATGTAGTAATTGTACACAGACCAAGAGGCAGTTATTCAAACACAACAAGGGACCACTGAATGGTTTTAAATTAGGAAATGTGTGTACCAGGGTTATATTCTTTTACCATATTTATTCAGAGCAATAGGTGGTAGGATGTAACCTTTCAACATAAAGCTTTATCAGTCAAAACCATAAGAAGACCCACCAAGCTTTTCTATGAACATTTTTATCTCTGTGTATATCCCAAAAGCAGCAATTACAAATTGTTTAAGAATTCTTGTTTTATATTTAACTTGTACATGGTTTTATATATAACTTGTACATGGTGATAGCAGAAGGCAGAATATATTTTCAAGCCATTCAATCAATATGTTCACCATTGAATTTAATTGTGCCTAAAAATTAACAAAAACTGGGAAGAGGTTAATATTACAGTACAGAAACAGAGGACCCTAGGGCCATCAAGGGAGAAGAGCACAAGCGGAATGTGGGACCCTATCCAGAGAAGCAGCCACACCAGAGATGGAGGCAGAGATGGGGACATGGAGAGAGGGAGGAGCAGCTGAGGACTTTAGATTCATGGGAAGAGAGAAACTGAGAGTTGGGGGCCAGGAGGCAGACTTACAGAATGTGCCCTTTGGTGGTTTAAATTATTATGTATTCCTGAGTGTTTAAAAAATGTTTTTTAAATGAGCTAAAATTAATATAGAGAAAAAGTGTTAACTGATAGTACATGGAGGGGGTTATAATAATTGTAATGAAACAAAATATGTGTTTTGTTCAATGATCTACCCTATAAACTTTCACTCAATTCACAATAAAAACTTGAAAAAAAGACAATAGTATCTTGATATAACGTTGCTGTTATGTGCCTTTGAGTTGGTTCCGACTTATAATGACCCTGTGTGGAGTTTCCAAGGAGTTATCTGGTGAGTTTGAACACCAACCTTGTGGTCCTGTGCATTATCCCACAGTGCCACACCAGGACTCTTCTTGATATAATAGATACTCAATATATTTGTTGAATGGTTAATAAATAATTGATGTGATTAATTCAGCCTCCAGAAGACCTTTTAAAATTCTAAACAGGTGAGTATAAACACTGCTAATGAACAAATGTCTAGGTATCTCATTATTTCTAAATTCTCTTGAATTCACCAATCATTACCTGTGTGGTTTAAGAAAAAAACAAAACATATGTTATGGGCTTATATAGTTTATAAAATAGAAAGTTCTCATCTGACTATTTGGAGTGGTACTTGTGTATATCAAATGTAATGTTCAAGAAAGTGTTCTTTAAAATGCTTGAACAATATGAGCTAGGGGTTATTAGGACACATTTACATTATGTTACAGATATACTTAACAACTAGGGATCTGTTTTAGAACTATCTTAATTAAAACAAGTATTTAAAATAGGATTTGAGAATATTGTGGATCTATAAGGAAATGTACTTATCATAAGGAAATGCATGGCATATTTAGGGACTATAACATCTGTCACCTAGCTTTGGAGTGTCTAGGTGGTGTAAGTGGTAAACAAGTCAGCTGCTAACTGAAAGCTTATAGGTCTGAGTCCACCCAGAGGCTCCTCAGAAGAAAGGCCTGGTGATTACTTCCAAAATACATTCATTCAAGGAGAGAGGACTTCCGGCGCTTCCCACACCAGGCAGCTCAGGTGGGGCAGGCTCTGGAGAAAAGGGGCAGAATCACACATAGGAAGCCTCTGTCTAGCAGTCAAACAGCCTTTGAGCAAACATAAGATCTTATATTTCAACATTCTGAACTCGTTTTTTTAAAAGATCAAATTGCTGAGAAATTATAGGCATTTTGAGCTTTTGCCTGCCTGCACATGGCTCCCGCTCCCCACGCCCACGCCAGCGTGTGCCTCTGCCCTGTGAAGACCTTGGAGTGCAGGGCTAGAGCAACCCCATTTAGAAGGCTGCATTTCCAGAGAAAAGGAAGCATAAACTAACAAAGCTGAACAAATAGAGAGGGATATTGGTGCAGATATCAGGAAATTCGGGGTACCCACGGTACAGAGAGACTGAGAGAGGCATTTCTTACGTCATCAGATACAGACACCACCTCCCTGCAGCCGTCACCCCCCGCCCTCTACTGCCGAGGCCTAGACCAGCCGTCTGCCAAGCCGCCGAGGCTCAAGAACGCCCAAGGCACAGGCCTGCCCACTGAGGCCAAGGCCCTCCCAAGGCCCAGACATGACCACTGAGGCCAAGGCCTGCCCCAAGGCCCAACCCACCCACAGGCTGGTCACAAAAGCCCAGGCCCAACCAAGGCCCAAATAGCCTACCTGCTGCGCAGCCCAGGCGGCCCACAGCCCGGTCGCCACCGAGGTCCAGGGCCCCCAAGGCCCATCCTGCCACATAGCACGGTTGCCGAGGCCCAGGGCCCCTGAGGCCCAACCCGCTCTCAGCCAAGTCCCCAAGGCACAGGCCCCCTGAGGCCCAATCTTCCCAACCCGCCCTCTGAGGCCCAAGCCACCCGATGCCTAGCTGCTGATACCCAGGCCCTCTGAGGCCCAAACCACCTGCCCAAGGCCCAAACGGCCAGCCGCCGAGCCCCAGGCCCAACTGAGGCCCAAAAAAGTTACTCTGAGTTAAGCAATAAGAAGAG
>NW_006408595.1:3640428-3660503 GCF_000296735.1 Chrysochloris asiatica
GTAGGAAGTGTAGGGGGCGGGTTTCTGGGATATACCCTTTGGGTGGCTGATGATGCATGGAGGGGATTGGAACCATGGCAGTGAGATGATATACGATGGAATGAATGTAAAACTAAAGTTCTCCCATGTAACTATCATATAAATCACAATAAAACATTAAAAAAAATACATTCATTCAAAACTCTATGGAGCACAGTTCTGCTCTGCCACAAATGGTGCCACACGTAAGCTCACAATGAGTCAGGTGACTCGATGGCATCTGCTTGCTTGTTTTAACCTAATTCCAAATGGTTCAGTAAAATAAACTTTGATAGATGCATAAACGAATGTGGGAAAATGGGGTAACACTGTCTGTGTGTAAAAACATACAAATGTGGCAAAATATGAACAACAAAGGAATGTTGAAAACAAGTAGAGTAAATCTTATTGTCCTCAGATTTGACATTTGTATTCTCAATTCTTCATGTCTTTCCAGCTGGGGAAGGGACACTAATTGTCATCTTTTGCTAATACTCTCACTGTCAAATTGAATTATTTCAAGATTCAGTCCTTTACTCTTTGAAAGAGAGGAATTCATATTGTTATATATTCCAGGTTGGACATTTAAATTATAGCAACAATGTTGTTGTTGTTAAGTGCCATGGAGTCCATTCTGACCCATAGCAACCCTGTGTAGGGTTTCCAAGGAGCGACTGGTGAGTTTGAACCACCAACCTTGCAGTTGAAACGACTTTGCAGTCTGACACATTAGCCCACAGCGTCATTTGTTGTTGCTAGTTGCCATGACATCGCTTCTGACTCAGAGCAACCCTGTGCACAACAGAACGTAGCACTATCCTGTCCTGTACCATCCTCGCCATTGTTCATGCTTGAACTCACTGCTACTGGCACTGTGCCAAACCACCTCGTTGGAGGTCTTCCACTTTTTTGCTAACCCTCCACCTTACCAAACATGATGTCCTTCTCCAGGAATTGGTTCCTCCTGACAATATTTCTGGTCATTATGGATTCTAAGGAGCATTCTGACTTTACTTCTTCCAACACAAATTTGTTTGTTCTTCTGGCATTTCATGGTACTTTCAGAATTCTCCTCCAGCCTTTGAACAGAACAAGAGGACACTGAATGGTTTAAAATCAGGAAAGGTATGTATATGTACCAGGATTGTATTATCTCATATGTTGTTATTGTCGTTATGTGCCATGGAGTCGGTTCTGACTCATAGCGACCCTGTACAGGGTTTCCAAGGCTATAAATCTTTATGGGAGCAGAAAGCTCATCTTTCTCCCATGGAACAGCTGGTAGTTTCGAACTACTGACCTTGAGGTTCACAGCCCAATTCGTAACCACTATGCTACCAGAACTCTTTTTATCTCACCATAGCAGCCATACTATATGCTTAGTCCACAAAATTTAGAAGTTCAAAAAACAAAAAAATTCACATAATTTTAACATATGAAAATGACCATCATTAAATTGAGATGTATTTATTTCTAGTCTGTAATTATGCATCTTTCCACTGAAACTTTATTTTCAAAATATTTAAATCTATTGAAAAGTTTAAAATATACTATAATATGCAACTATGTACCCATTATATAGGGAATGTGGTGGCTTCGTATGACAAACACTGACTGGACTGTGAACCACAAGATCCGTGGTCCGAGTCCACCAGCCACTCCGTGGGAGAATGATAAGACTTACTCTCTATAGAAGATTTAAGAAGCCCTAGTGTGGCGCTGGGGGTTAATGTGCCAGACTGCAAAGCCATTTGAACTGCAAGGTCAGTAGTTCAAGGTCACCAACTGCTCCTTGGAAACCCTATACAGGGTCTCTATGGGTCAGAATCGACTCGACAGCACTTAACAACAACAACAGATTTAAAGCGTTAGAAATCCTGTATGGGGTCACTATGAGTTGGAATCGACTCAAGGGCACTTAACAACAACAGACATCATATAGTGATATTGCCACAAGTCCTCTCTTTCTCTTATTCTTGCTCTTTGTATATGAATTTCAAGTTTTTTTTTGAGTTGATGGCATAATGGTATTTCATCTCAAACATATTGGCATATTTCCTTAGACAAGGATGTTCTTTTATGCAACCACAATACCATTATCACAACAAAGCAAATTAATTCAGTAGATTTTTATTCACAAATGTCTGTTGTTGTTAGATGCCTCCTAGTCAGCTCTATGTCATAGTGAACCTATGCACAGCAGAACTGCGTGGTCCTCCACCATCTTCATAATAGTTATGGCTGTTCCCATTGTGTCACTCCATCTCATCAGGGCTCTTCCACTTTTTTTTGCTGACACCTTACTTGTCGAAGCACAATGCCCTTTTCAGAGACTGGTTCCTCCTGATAATGTGTTCAAAGTACATGAGACAAAATCTCGCCATTCTTCCTTCTAAGCGACATTCTGGCTGTACTTCTTCTGATTTGCCTAAAGGAGATTTTAAGGCAGCAGATTTGACCAAAGGAACGTTAGGAGGTCTTTTAAAGGTGATGCCCTTAAGATAAATTTATGTGTTTTATTGCTATGTAACCGGACTCCTGGTGTTTCAGTGTAGGATCAGCACTGGACTGCAAACCACAGGACAGTAGTTCAAACCCACCAGCTGCTCCTCGGAAACGCTTTACAGGGTCACTATGGCCGGAATTGGCTCAACAGCAATTAACAACAACAACATTACTATGTAACAAGCCACCCTAAATTTAAAGTTGTAAAACATCAACAGTTCGCTCTCATAATTCTGAGGGTTGACATGGCTCAGCTGAGTGGCTCAGTTCCACCTAGTTTTGGCTAGGGTCGTTCACTAGGCTGAAAAACCTCTAAGCGGAGCTGGAAAGTCAAAGAAGGCAACACTTGCACTTATTGTGTCTTAAATGTTTTTCTGCATGGCCTCTCATATAGCCACTTGGAGTGTCTTCACAGCATGATGGTCTTTGAGGAATCGGACATCTTACACTATGGTTAATTTCTGAGATGAAGGAAGCAGAAGTTGTTAGTTCTCTTAAGAAAAGGCCCAGACCTGATAAAATGTCATTTCTGTCACATTCTTTTTGGTACAATGACTATTTATAATCCTTCCATCTTCTTTTGATGTTTCCTGAATCATTTAATATTTTGTTTTTGTTGTTGTTAAGTGCCATCAAGTCGATTCAGACCCATAGCAACCCTGTGTAGGGTTTCCAAAGAGCAGCTGGTGAGCTTGAACCACTCACCTTGTGGTTCAAATGACTTTACAATGCAGCACATTAATCCACAGTGCCACACCAGAACTCCATAGAATCTTTTAATATTGTGATCAGAGGCATGGTTTTTTCCCTTCAAGTCTTTTAGCTTGAGAAACACTTAGCATGTTTCCCTTTTGATTATCTAATTGCAAGGCTTTGTAAATCTCATTTAACACTTTGTCTTTTCGAGCTCCCCTTTGAAATGTTTCATTCATCTCTTTTATTTCTTCATTTCTTCCATTCCTTTTAGCTACTCTATATTCAAGAGCCTGTTTTCAGAATTTCCTCTGACATCCACTTGGTCTTTTCTGTCTTTTTAATGACCTTTTGATTTCTTCTTGTATGATATTCTTGATGTCACACAACTTTGGTTTCCAGTCATTAGTGTTCAAAGCATCAAAGTTATTTCTTAGATGGTTTTTAAATTAAGGTGGGATATACTGCAGAAGGTTGTATTTTGGTTCTCATGGATTTGTTAATTTTCTTTAGTTTCAATCTGAATTTGCATGTAAGCAGTTGATGTTTTTTTTTCACAGTTGGTTCCTGGCTTTGTTTGGCTGATGATATTGAGCTTCTCCATTGTCTCTTCTTACCTTGTTGTTGTTAAGTGCCACTGAGTAGATTCCGATCCATAGCGACCCTGGATAGGGTTTCCAAGGAGCAGCTGGTGAGCTTGAACCACCAACCTTGCAGCTCAAACGACTTTGCAGTCTGTCACATTAGCCCACATCGCCACATCAGGACTCCTCTCGTCTTAAAGATGTAGTCAATTTGATTCCTGTGTATTACACTTGGTGAGGTCCATGGTTATAGTTGCCATTTATGTTGTTGAAAGAAATATCTGCAATAAAGTTGTTGGTTTTGCAAAATTCTCTCATGTGAGCTCCAAATTATGTCTATCACGAAGGCCATATATTTGAACTATTGCTCCTTCCCTTTGTTTCCAACCTTTGCATTGCAATGACCAGTAATTATCAGTACTTATTGATTGCAAGCTTGGTTAATTTCAGACTCAAGAAATTGGTAGAATTCCTCAATTTCATCATCATTGGCTTTGGTGGTTGGCATGTAAATTTGAATAATACTTTTACTAAGTGGTCATCATTTTAGACAGAGATAGTATGCAATCACAGACAGCATTGTACTTCAAAATAGTTTTCTAATGTTCTTTTTGACAATGAATGTAGCACCATTCCTCTTAATATTGTAATTCCCAGCATGTTACACTATTGTTAAGCGCCGTCGAGTCGGTTCCGACCCATAGAGACCCTGTACAGGGTTTCCGAGGGTGTAAATCCTTACGGAAGTAGAAAGCCTCATCTTTCCCCCGCGGAGCGGCTGGTAGTTTCGAACCGCTGACCTTAAGGTTCGCAGCCCGATTCGTAACCACTACACTATATGATTGTCTAATTAAAAATGGCCAATTCCTAACCATTTTGGCTCACTAATGCTTAAGATACTGATCTTTATGTATTCCATTTCATTTTGATGACTTTAAATTTTCTTAGATTGATACTTCTTCCATTTCACATTCCAATTATTAATGGCTGTTAGCAGTCGTTTCTTTTCATTTGGAGTTATGCTCCGTTGGCAAATGAAGGTCTGAAAGCTTTGCTCTATACACATCATTAAGGCTGACTCAGGGAGGCAGCTCTCCCCAGTCATATTTTGAGTGCCTTCCAATCTAAGGGACTCATCTTCTGGCACTATATAAGATAATGTTCTTTTGTGCTTCATAAGATTTTCAGGGGCAAAGTCCTAATAACTGAACTGCCTATTCCCTTTTCCTAGTCTGTTTTTAGTCTGGAAGCTCTGCTGAAACCTGTCTTCCATGGGTAAGCCTGAAACCTGTCTTCCATGGGTATTTGAAACACCAGTGTCAGAGCTTCTAGAATTAGCACTATGCAAGCCACCAGCAAGACAAACTGACAGATGAGTGGGAAACTTTCTGTATATGCAGACATTTAAATAAAAAGAACTCAGTATATAATTCTGAACTTTCTGTCTATTCAGAATTATGTATTGAGTTATTTTTGTATAAATTATGACATGATTTTTAAATGACTTCATAGAATATATTATTTAACCATTTTTGTTTATGTTGTTGTGGTTGTTGTTGTTTGTTTATGTTGTTGTGGTTAGGTGCCATCGAGTCGGTGGCAACTCATAACAACCTTATGCACAGCAGAATGAAACACTGCTAGATCCCGGGCCAACCACACTATAGTTGCCACACTTGAGCCCATTGATGCTATCATTTGGCCAAACCATCTCGCTGGAGGTCTTCTTCTTTTTCTTCGAACCTCCACTTCTCCAGCAACTGATCCCTCCTGACAGCATGTCCGAAGTATGAGAGACAAAGTTTGGCCATCTTGTCCTCCAAGGAGCACTCAGGCTGCACTTATTCCAACACAGATCTGTTGGTTCTTTTGGCAGTCCACGATATTTTTAATATTCTCCTCCAACACCATAACTCAAAAGCATCAATTCTTTTATGGTCTTCCTTATTTACTGTTCAACTTTTACATGCATATGAGCTTATTGAAAATACCGTGGCTTGGGTCTGGCGCACCTTAGTCCTCAAGCTGACATTTTTGCTCTTCAACACTTTAAAAAGGTCTTGTGCAGTAGATTTGCCTAATGTAATACATCGTTTGATTTCTTGACTGCTGCTTCCGTGATTGTTGATAGTTGATCCAAGAAGAATGAAGTCCTTGACAACTTCAATCTTTTCTCTATTGATAAGAACGTTGTTTATTGGACCAGTGGTGGGGATTTTTGTTTTCTTTACATTGAGATGCAATCCATACTGAAGACTGTGCTCTTTGATCTTCATCAGTAAATATTTTAAGTCTTCCTCACTTTTAGCAAGCAAGGTTGTATCATCTGCATATCGTAGGTTGTTAATGAGTCTTCCTCCAGTCCTGATACAGTGTTTTTCTTCATATAACCTAGCTTCTCAGATTAATTGCTCAGCATACAGGTTGAATAAGTATGGTGAAAGAATACAACCCTGCCGCACACCTTTCTTAATTTTAAACCATCCAGTGTCCCCATATTCTGTTCGAACAACTGCCTCTTGACCCATGTACAGATTCCTCAATAGCACATTTAAGTGTTCAGGAATACTCATACTTCACAATATTGTCCATACCTTGTTATAATTCATACAATCGAAAGCCTTTGTGTAGTCAATAAAACACAGGTAAACATCTTTCTGATATTCTCTGCTTTCAGCCAAGATCCATCAGACATCAGCAATGATATCCTTTGTTCCACGGCCTCTTCTGAATCTGGCTTGAACCTCTGGAAGTTCTCTGTCAATGTATGCTTGCAGCCATTTCTGTATTGCCTTTAGTAAAATTTTACTCGCATGGGATATCAAAGAGATTGTGCAATGATTTCCGCATTCTGTTGGGTCACCTCTCTTTGGATTGGGCACAAATACGGATCTCTTCCAATCAGTTAGCCAGATAGTTGTCTTCCAAATTTCTTGGCATAGATGAGTTGAGTGCCTCCACTCGCATGGGATATCAAAGAGATTGTGCAATGATTTCCACATTCTGTTGGGTCACCTCTCTTTGGAATTGGCACAAATACGGATCTCTTCCAATCAGTTGGCCAGATAGTTGTCTTCCAAATTTCTTGGCATAGATGAGTGAGTGCCTCCTGTGCCATATCACTTTCTTGAAAGATTTCAATTTTTATTCCATCAATTCCTGGTGCCTTGTTCTTTGCCAATTCCTTCAGTGCACCTTGGATTTCCTCCTTCAGTATCATTGGATCTTAATCATATGCTACCTCTTGAAACGGTTGAATATCAACTATTTCCTTTTGGTACAGTGACTATGTATTCCTTCCATCTTCTTATGATGCTTTCAGCATCATTCAATAATTTTCCCAGAGCATCTTTCAATAATGAAAGACAAGGCTTGAATTTTTCCTTCAGTTTCCCCAGTTTGAGAAATGGTGAACATTTTCTTCCTTTTTGGTTTTCTGACTCCAGATCTTTGCACATTTTGTTGTAATGTTTGGCTTTATCTTCTCGTGCTGATCATTGATATTTTCTCTTCAGATCTTGTACCTCCTCATTTATTCTATTTGCTTTAGTATCTCTACACTGGAAAGCAAGTTTCAGTGTTTCTTCTGACATCCATTTTGACGTTTTCCTTCTTTCTTGTCTTCTCAATGACTTTTTGCTTTCTTCACATATGATGTACTTGATGTCATCCCACAACTCTTCTGGTCTTCGGTCTTTAGTGTTTAATATATCAAATCTGTTCTTCAAATGATTTCTAAATTCAGATGGAATATATTCAAGGTCATATTTTGGCTCTCATGGACTTGTTTTCATTTTCTTCAGTTTCAGGTTGAATTTGCATATGAGCAATTGATGGTCTGTTCCACAGTCTGCCCCTGGTCTTGTTTGACTGATAATTTGGAGCTTTTCCATCATCTCTTTCTGTAGATGTAGGCAGTTTGATTTCTGTGTATTCCATATGGTGAGGTCCATATGTATACTCATCTCTTATGCTGTCTAAAGAAGGTATTTGTTATTTATATTGTTATTGTTATGAATAATGTTGAAAATACCCTTTTTTTCTGAAGAATTTAAACATAAATTATGGTTTATCTCTATTGTGGAATTAAAGGTTTTCTTTCATGAATTTCAAACATGAACCAGCAACTGAAAGACGCTCTTTAAAATTTTATTTGTGGTTTTAATATTTTATCCCCATTGCACAAAAGGCAGCAATATAAGTTCTTGAAATCATGAACAGTATTTGAATTTCAGTCAGCTGAGAGTGACTTGAGATGAAGTTTAGAAATCTCTTTCCTCCTGACCTTTGTCTGTTTAAATAGTACACTGACAGAATTATTCTTAAAGTTGAGAAAAATGACATATGTGTTTTTTTCTATAAGGATTCATTTTTTTATATTTTGAAATGTTGGTGGTGCAATGTTTAGTGCTGGTCTGATGGAAAGATTGGCTGTTCGAACCAATGGTTCCATGGATAATTAGACCTGGCAATCTGCTTCCATAAAAATTACAGCCTTAGAAACTCAGTGGTGCAGTTCTACTAAGTCATACAGGGCTGCTATGAGTCAGACTGGACACTGGCACACGACAGCAACAACTTATACTTATTATTCAATTATAAAATTGACCTTAGAGTAAATGGTCCTGGGACTATTAAGTAATTTGATCAAAGTGTCTCATCACATACATGACATGGCCTGGATTCTAACTCATGTCCTGGTGTTGACCTGTAGGATAAAGCAGTAGACCAACTGCAATGTCAGTTTGAACTGTAAGGTCAGCTATTCAAACTTACCAGGTGCTCCATCAGAAACCCTTCATAGAGTCCTGTGAGTTAGAACCGACTCAACAGCATTTAACAACAACACGTTTTTAATTAGGTGTATATATCTAAGTATATGCCTCCTTGGGTGCATGGCTCTTTCTGGACCCTGATGTTGGGTTATTTTTAACATATCTGATTGCTTTCAGGGTTTCGTGCACCTGAAGTTGCCAGAGGAAATGTTATTTATAATCAGCAAGCTGATGTTTATTCATTTGGTTTATTACTTTATGACATTTTGACAACTGGAGGTAGAATAGTAGAGGGTTTGAAGTTTCCAAATGAATTTGATGAATTGGCAATACAAGGAAAACTACCTGGTAAGTTCTACTTTACCTATTATCTTATCAGCATTATTTGCAAGTTATTTAATTATAGCTATAGGTTTAATTTATTTCACACCTGAAATTTTTTTATCTGGTATATGAAATATTCCTAAATCCTGAGATACATTAATAAAATTCACATGAAAAAGGTAGCTTTTAACCTTAAAAACACAAAAAAGTCCCAAATCAATACTGATATTTTTGGGATGATACTTAGAAGATGATTCAAAAAAACAAATTGGTCTTACAGCCCCAGATTTGACAGCCTATAATTCACATTAAGAGTTAATATGTGTCCAGTAGCCTAGAGTTTTTTCATTTTCTTAGAGTGAAATAATTTATATGCAGGAATGGAATCTTGAATTATTTATAATATACTCAGTAGTTAAATATTGAAAAAAAATTGTTAAATGAGAATTTAATGAGATCAAATTTCATATTAAAAGTGTCTCATGCTTTTAAGAAATTCTAGGGCATTTCATTCATTCCTTGAATATTATTTCAGTCCCCATTACAAAGTATCCTTTTAAATTTATTTAGCTGTTTCTCATACATATTTTCTGTTTTCCCTTCCATTTAAGAAATATTCACATATTTATACTATGTAATGAGTACAGAGAATATAGCTGTAGCTATCTCCTTTGGGTGGACATTGAAGATTCTAGCAAAAGGAAATGTATTATTGTTTGAATATATTTCAGACACAATCTGGGTCATCTCCTTTACTTTGCCAATTAGCTTTCCAGCGAACGTACCCAAGTCTCTAGTCTGTACCATCTAGGAAGATAGCATGTTCTTGTAAAAAGAAAATGTGCACAAACTGACTGTGTGTATGCGAGGAGGCAATGTTTACCTATTAAAAACTATTTACATAGAAGCCTAATTATTATATGGACAAATTTGAAATACAGTTATGGAATAAATGTCTATTGTTTTATTCAATTGGTATTTATATCTCTTTTTATCTCATAAAATTCAAGGTTCTGTTTTTGTTTTTATTTTTTTAATGTCTCCTGTGGGAAAAAAGTTCACAAAATAGCTTTATGTTTTTGATAAGTAAATGTAGAGTACAGGGATCACTTTTTCCTTTTGTAATATTTGGGCTTTAATATACATTGAGAGAAATAAAAGAAATATTGTTTTCTTTAATGATCTAGTATAATATGTTTGTAATGTTTTAGATCCTGTTAAAGAATATGGTTGTGCTCCATGGCCAAGGGTTGAGACGTTAATTAAAAAGTGTTTGAAAGAAAATCCTCAAGAAAGACCTACTTCTGCCCAGGTATTCTGACAGTCGCAATGCATTAATATGTTCTACAAAATATATATTTGTATATATATACATGTGTGTGTATATATATATATATATATATATATATATATATATATATACACACACACACACACACACACATGCACATTATAAGGCAAGAGCATTATAAGGCCTGGTAGCTCTCATATGCCTCTTCCTAACTGAATCTTCCTAACTGAATCATCCTCTTTTACGTATAGAAATAACTCCTCTCATGATTGTGATCATCATTGCTTTGATTCAATTGATAGTTTCACAATCAAACTTGGTTTATTGTAGTCATGATTTGTTTTTATGGAATCATACTCATTTAGTGCTCTGAGAATTTTCATTTTCCTCCCAACCTTATTTTGTAAGGTTCTTTCATGTTGATGATTATTGTTGGTGTAAGAATGGGATGGGGATATAGTCATCTGACCTCTTCTGGCTTAAAAAATCACAGACGAGAATAAAATTTAGCGTTAGTTCAAGCCTAACTTTCTTTACTAAATCCGACACCAACTCTCTGCTTCTCAGTTGGGCTCAATAATTCATTGCAATAACCACAC
This sequence comes from Chrysochloris asiatica, assembly GCF_000296735.1. Classification (NCBI taxonomy): domain Eukaryota; kingdom Metazoa; phylum Chordata; class Mammalia; order Afrosoricida; family Chrysochloridae; genus Chrysochloris; species Chrysochloris asiatica. The sequence continues at coordinate 3,651,218 of NW_006408595.1, forward strand.
AGAGTTCACATCATACTAAAGATTATGGGGATTATTAGAGATACAGGATCAGGAATGTTCAGGGTACAATTCTTTGGTCAGTATAGCCTCTTCCCAGCCATGTTCATTGACTGCTCTCTCTGACCCTTCACCCCTTGGCCTTGCCTCTGCCCTTCACAGGCAGTATTACAAAGACCTCTTAGCACTGCTGATAAATGCCTAGGGCACACTATTCAGCCATAAGCCTCAGTCTGAAAGTACCTGACTCTAGTTTCCTGGGTCAGCAAATCTAGCTTTCCCACAATCAAGCCTCCTGCCTGAATGTACTCAGCTTTACTTGCTCTGCAGATGGGGAAACCCACCAGTCTGTTTCATGCTCTGCCTCGTGGTTCTGTTGCTTCTACTCCTCTGCAATTCTTTTGCCATTTCCCTGAGTGGAGAAGGTTCAATGTACAGGGATATCAGGGTCCAAAATATATGTTTCACTCTTGGATCTTCTTACTTTTTGGAAGTGAGATCTTTCTTTTTAAATCAAACAGGGTGGCAAAATCGACCCTTTCCATCATTAGATTTCCAAGTTTTTACAATCACAGTAAACTCTATTAACATTCATTCAAATTGAATCATTTAATCCTGTCAGCATCTTCCTCCATCTTCTCTTACACAAGACCTATCAGGAAAAGAGGAAATACACCCAATATGCATGAACCCAGATAGCTGTGAGTTACAAAGACCATGGCTAGAAGAGCTATATTAAATAGCGTTTAACTGCACCACAGCTGATTATTTTCACTGCTTTTATATTTCACTGTTTCAATGATCTACAATGTATTTACCCATTTTCATGTCTTTGGGCATTGATATTGTCTCCAGCTTTTTTGCTGTTATAAATAGTGTTGCTAAACATGTCTCCTGGTACAAATTGTGTTTGGATTTCCTTGGGAATTCTAACTGTACTGACAAGGGATATTTGAATAGCTAAATTGTTTTCTGAAGTTATACCAGTTTAAAATGCACATCACCTATATATTAGAGTGACTCCTGGTGTGGTGCTGTAGAATAAGCACTGAATGTCTAACTGCAAGATTGGCAGTTCAAACTTACCAACTGCTCCTTGAAAACCCTATAAAGGGACACTATGTCTTAAAACTGACTTAATGGCACTTAACAACAACAACAAATGCTGTATTACACAGTTTCTAAAGTTTTGATAATATCAAACTTCATTTATATATATATATATATATATGTTGTTGTTGTTGTTGTGTGCCGTGGAGTTGGTTCTGACTCGTAGCGACCCTGTACAGGGTTTCCGAGGCTGTAAATCTTTACGGGAGCCAAAAGCCTCATCTTTCTCCCGCGGAACAGTTGGTAGTTTCGAACTGCTGACCTTGCAGCCCGCAGCCCGATTCGTAACCACTATGCTACCAGATATAAATAGATGTAAAGTCTTGTGGTCTTGATTTGTTTTTTTTTTCTGTTGTTAGGTGCTACTGAGTTGTTTCTGACTTATAATGACTGGTCCTCTGCTCTCCTCACAATCATTCCTATGTTTGAGACCATTGTTGTAGCTACTGTGTCAATCCATCTTGTTTAGGGTCTTTCTCTTTTAATTAACCCTCTACTTTACCAAGCATGATGTTCTCCAGGTGCATGTCCTTCCTCATGACAAGATCAAAATACACAAGAGAAAGTCTCACCATCTTCATTTCTACAGAGAATTCTGGTTTTGCTTCTTCCAAGAATACATGGAGCCCATATATTCTTCACCAACACCACAATTCTAACTGGACTGTTAACCTACCAACTGCTCTTTGGAAAACCTATGTAGGGTTGCTTCGAGTTGGAACTTATCACTTAGCAACAAACAACAAGCAAAATTAACTGAGCATGTCTTCTGTGTTCATTGGTTATGTTTCCTTTTCCGTAAAATGTCTGTTCATTAATTTACCCATTTTTCTCTTGGGTTATTTGTCTACAAATCAAATAAGAATAAGACAGTCCTCATATATCTTAACCCTTTGTTGATTATATATGTTGCAAATTTCTTTCCCCAGATTTTTCTTGCCTTTTTATTTCCTATAGAGTATCTTTGATTAATAATTAAAAATTTTTAATGTTAATATTTAAAATCCTTTTAAAAATGGTTAATACTTTTTGGATCTTGTATTAAGAAATTCTTCTCTACCCAGAGTAATAAAAATATTTGCTATGGTTTCTTCAAAAATTTTTGCCAAAAATTTTACTTTTAACAGTTAGGATCTCAATCCATATGGCATTGGCATTTATATCTTGATTTACTTTCATTTTTACCATATTGGTAACAAGTTTTTCCAGCTTCATTTGTTAAATTGTTGTTGTTGTTAAATGCTGTTGAGTCAGTTCTGACTCACAACAACCCTACATAGGGTTCCTGAGGAGTGGCTGGTTGGTTTGAACTGCTGACTTTGTGATTAGCAGTATAGTGCTTATCCTACAGCACCACACAAGGACTCTTATTTATGGAGTAAGCATGACAGATCAGTGGAAACTTTCCTCCTTGTTTTCCTTTGATCTGCCGTGCTCACTTTGTAATTTATCAGAGATATACACACCCATCTCCCTTTCTTTCTATTGGTCAGTTTATCTGCCTATCTGTCAATATTGCACTGTCCTAATTTCTATTGTTGTATCATGGCCCCATCTCGCTGCTTATTTATTCTTCAATAGGATTGTTTGGGGTATTCTTGGACTTCATTTTCCATGAATATTTTAAATCACTCTGCCAATTTTTATTTTAAAACAAAACCCTATGTGCTGTGTGTGGACTTTTGTAGAATTTATAGAAAATTTGAAGAGGGTTATTTCCTTAAGGTATTAAGACATTCTATTCTTGGATCACTAAAGGTCGGAAGCTACTTGACGCCATGTAACAACCACAAACAACACTCTTGACTGCTGGTTCTCAGTCCATTTATTTAAATTTTCTTAAACATTTGTCCATGAAATTAGAGAATTCTGCATACAAGTCTTTTACATATTTTGTAGGATTTTATTTCTTCAAATTGTTTTAAACTCAATTCTTGAATTGAGAATTTTTTTAAAGTAGCCAGATCTGCTAATCTTTTGGGGAGAAGACTTACGACTAACAATATCTCGGGATTCATGTACGCTCCACCTCCTGTCTTTGCACAGTTCCCAAGAGAGCTTTCATTGTAGGTCAGTGAACGTGCATAGCTTTATTTCTGGACTGCATTTAAATAAATATATGCAGTGCTTTGGGATTCCAGCTTTGTCGATAAAAGAAAACAACAAACAAAACTAAAACCACTGCCATTTAGTTGATTCTGACTCATATAAAACCTGTGTGAAACAGAGTAGAGCTGCTCTTCAGGGTTTCTGAAGCAACAAATCTTTTGAAGAGCAGACAGCCTCATCATTCTCCCACAGTGCAGCTGGTGGGTTTGATCTTAGTGTTTGTAGCATAGTGTTTAGTCCGCATGACCACTGGGGCTCCTAGCTTTGTGGATACTGGACGTTTATTTCATTGTCTTTTCAGTAGAACCTAGACTTTTTCTCTCCACACAGTTCCAAAAGGCCTCCAAAAGCACACACCAATTTGTCTACAGGACAAATCTGGCTTTAGCTTTAAACTAACCTCTCTCATTTGTCTTTCATTAGGATTTTGGCCTGATAATTCCTCATGATGTTCTAAGAGTTTAATTATTGTAAAACATTTTTTTTTTTGCATGTTTGTTTGTTTCTACTAAATAATTTACTAAGTATTTTAAATTGTTTTTATCTAGAAAGTTTGTTCAAATACCCTTTTATCCCATATGAACAGAAACAGAACACTTGCAATGTTTGAAATTTTGTTACATATAAAGAAGAGCCATCTTTATGTTTTGAAGTTTAAATTTTGTATCATAATCCACTGAAAACATTTCATTAAAAGTAAATTTTCTAGTCAAAATAGCTAAGCACATCTATATTGACTTTATCAAACTTTAAACTGAATAATTATCTTTGCTAGTTGGTCTGCTTATTCTTAATTTAGGTTATCACCAGTGTTAACTATATTTTTTATTTTATTATTTATTTCTCACAGTGCAATTTTCTACTATATTTAATTTTTGCTCTTCTCAGTATCAATTATGTTGTTGTTGTTGTTGTTATGTGCTCTGGAGTCGGTTCCGACTCAGCGACCCTGTACAGGGTTTCCGAGGCTGTAAATCTTTACAGGAGCAGAAAGCCTCATCTTTCTCCCGTGGAACAGCTGGTAGTTTTGAACTGCGGACTTTGAGGTTAGCAGCCCCATTCGTAACCACTACGCAACTAGAGCGCCTTAGTATCAATTATAGTTCACCATTATTTTATAGAGTACGTAATAATCTTGATGCTTTTGTTAGTCTTTAAAACGTTTCAACATATATATTTTATCTTCACAGCTCAGCATGTAGTGGGAAAAACGTGTAAAATCATTACCTTTAGTAGATGAGGCACTGAGAGAATAAGCAAGTTTCTCAGAGCTTCGTGTATGACAGGCAGATGACTACACAGGGACTGTTCTATCCTGACCCTCTGACTTCAGCTTATATTTCTGTTTGCTCACTCCCACTCTCCATTTCTTAACTGTTTGAAGGAAAATATACAAACAAAATATAGAGGTGATTCCTAGTTGTTGTTTTTTTTTTACTAGAGATGGAAATTTCCTTTCCTTTCAAATGGCACAAGCTCTACAGTACTGTTAGGCCGAACATTTATTTATTTTCATCTTCATGTGGCCCTTAATGACTAATGCTGAGCTGTGCAGTATAGAATTGAGCAAGCTTCAATTCTTCGAAACTTCTGTTCAGTTGTTACTTTGGGGATTTATTTTCCTTTTTAACAAATCACACCATTTATACAAAAGGGCATATATCATACATAGTTAAAACATATATTACTTTTCAAATGCAATTTTATAAATAGTTTGAGCTATTAATCTTTATGATGTATGGGTGGCCCTTAGCTTAATTTAGGTTTTGTTTGGTATTTAACATCCAGTTCTATATTTGCAAAGCAATCTGATGTTTAAAAAAAAAAATGTTTTAAATTTATGTGTGCTGTTACATTATTTTTTAAAAAACTTTTTCAGGTCTTTGACATGTTGAATTCAGCAGAGTTAGTCTGCCTGATGAGATATATTTTGATACCTAAAAATGTTATTGTTGAATGCATGGTTGCCACCAATCATAACAATAAGAATGCAAGTATTTGGCTGGGCTGTGGACACACTGACAAAGGACAGCTCTCAATTCTTGATTTGAATACAGAAGGATATACTTCTGAGGTAAATCCCAACACTCTTCATGTTATTTAAATAGGATATGTTTTTAAACAGACTACTTTGTAAAATATCATAAAATATATTTGATTTAAAAGTCATTTAGGTGGAATTTTCATATATTAACTGTTTATTTTGAGTCATATACATAAAATTATACTTAAATAGGAGATGATATTGTAGTTTACTAAGTTAGATACCTGTTAGAACAAGAAAATTCACATGAGATTAAATATTCTGTGTCTGGTTTTAAAACCAGGTATATGTGTATTTTAGGAGGTTTTTTAGAAGCAGAGTCAGAGGCAGGGATTTTTAAGAGAGAGGAACTTTATGAAAAATAAAAGACCCAGGAGAGGACATGAGAAGAATTTCAGCAAAAATGTGATTCTTAAGGTCATTGAGCCTCAGCCTTTGTCTACCAGGAGCTCTGAAGTGTGGGTGGCATCCTGGACTTGTCCAACCAGAAGTGAATATGTAATATTCCTACATATTAGTCATTTATTGATTGTAGTCTGTCCAGCAGTGTATGAGGGTAGTGTAACATCTGTAAATTCTTAGCAAGTCAGCTCTTATGAGCATAGGGTGAAGGGTGCAGCCTGAGCTGTTAGAAATCAACACTAAGAACAGATGGGATAGATGCATCTTACTGAAAGAGGAGATCTGGGTGGGAAGCCTACATATTGGATCATAAAGCTGTACTGGCAAATATATGATACATTTTTATCTTATGAAATAATCTAGCATTTTGACTCTTACTTTGTTGTCTCTTCTTAAGGTTAAACAATTGGCTCATCCTTTGATGAAATGAAAATTGATAGAGAAATAATTTTCAGTTTTTAAAAACTAAACAGTCTCTGATGCATTCCAGATAGGCAAAAGTTGTTTGTTACTTAATGTTTTGTTGAAAATTCAAATAGTAAGTTTTTACAAATTAAGAGTGAGAAAATAGAGTTAATTCTATTGATTTATAGAATATTTTCATTGTACCTATGTTCTAGTTACTGATACTATCCCCAAGCCTTTTAGAGTGTGTTTTGTTTTCTTAACAGGAAGTTACTGATAGTAGGATATTGTGTTTGGCCTTGGTGCATCTTCCTGTGGAAAAGGAAAGCTGGATTGTGTGTGGAACACAGTCTGGCACTGTTGTGGTCATGAATACGGAAGATGGGAAGAAGAGACATACACTTGTAAAGATGACTGATGCTGTTACTTGTTTATATTGCAATTCCTTTTCCAAGCAAAGGTATAGAATTGAATTTGACCCTTGGGGGAAAAGTAAATACCTTTTAGATGACTTAATTGTATGTAATACTGTTATTGTGCCAGCAAAGAGCGCTCTATTTTAACATTTTTCTATTGGTTTGTGCGTGGAGTCCTGGTGTGGCGCTGTGGGTTAATGCGTTGGACTGCAAAATCAGTTTGAACCGCAAGGTTGGTGGTTCAAGCTCACCAGCCATTCCTTGAAACCCTATACAGGGTCCTTATGGGTTGGAACTGACTTGACGGCACTTAACAACAACAATCGGTTTCTGCATATTAGGGGGAATTCTGGGAGGTCCCTATGATGTTTGTTTTTATGGATAGACTTGGCTAAGACAAAATTATACAATAGGTCAGCCATTACTTTAGGCCCTCCAGCCCTGTCCTGAAATCACCTCAGTCATGACTGTATTTCTTACCAAGTGTCAAGTTATATTTGTAGGACTAGTTTGAAAATTCACTTCTTTGGATACATATCTATCAATAGCTTATTTTTGACAGGCTTAGACATATCAGTTAATTAACTACCAAACTGTAAAAATAAAAAATAAAAACATCCAATAAATTAATTCATAAGTTAATAGTTGAAAATAACTTAACCTTTTTCAGTTGCAAATATTTTATTCCAAAGGAATGTATCTAAATGGTAGAATTTCAGATATGAGTAATGAGTTGCTTGCTGTATTATTTGTTGTTGTTGTTGTTTTGTGCCGTGGAGTTGGTTCCGACTCACAGCAACCCTGTACAGGGCTTCCGAGGCTGTAAATCTTTATGGGAGCAGAAAGCCTCATTTTTCTCCTGTGGAACAGCTCGTAGTTTCAAACTGCTGACCTTTGTATTATTTGGGAAAGGGTAATTTCCAGAAGTCTTTAGAACTATGCCCCATGTTTCTCAGTTATCAGTTTGAGATATAAACTCCACTGGCAATTTTGAAGTTAAAATTATGTGGAAATAAATGTTCTCTTTTTAACAATTTAATATTTTTCCCTTTTAGCAAACAAAAAAACTTTCTTTTGGTGGGGACTGCTGATGGCAATTTAGCAATTTTTGAGGATAAAGCTGTTAAGGTAAATATTGAATACATTCAATATCAAAATGAATTAGAAGTCTTTTGTTTTCTATGTGTGCTTTTCCTTCCTATATTATTACAACTCTTTGAGAGCTGGAGCATAAATTCTGCTTTTTTGTACTTCATAAAGACTTGTGCATAGTAGATTCTCAGCAAGTACTTTATAATTATCACATATTTTATCTCAACGGACTAAGGTCAAAATGACAAATGAGGTCTGATATATAATATTAAGAATGGGAATAATTCAATTTTTACATATATGAGACGAATACTAAAAACATCAAATAAATCCATTGCTGTTGAGTTAATTCTGTCTCATGGTGACCTCATGAGTTACAGGGTTTTGTTGTTTTTTAACGTCTGTACGGTAGCAGATCTCTAGGCTTCATTTACACAGCACTAGTAAGTGGGTTCAAACGACCAACCTGTAGGTTAGTAGTCAAGCACAAAGCATTTATGCGTACCCAGGGGCCTTTGAAAAGTCAGTGTTGTTTTTGTTTCGCGCTGTCTAGTTGGTTCTGACCCTACGCACAACAGGATGGACGACTGCTTAGTCCTGCTCCATCCTCTCGTTTGTTATGTTTGAACCCATTGTTTTTGCCACTGTGTCAACACATCTCATTGGGCTCTCTCTTCTTCTCTGACCCTCCAGTTTTCCAAGCATGATGTCCTTTTCTAGGGATTGATCTCTCCTGACAACTCATCCAAAGTACAAGAGATGAAGGCTCTTCATCCTTGCTTTTAAGGAGCACTTTGGTTGTACTTATTCCAACACACACACACACACACACACACACATATACATACATATATTTCTTTTTTTTCTGGAAGTCCATGATACTTTCAATATTCTTCACCAATACCATAATTCAAATTCATCAACTCTTCTCCAGTCTTCCTTACTCATTTTCCAACTTTCACATGCATATTGAAAATATCATGGCTTGGGTCAGGTGCACCTTAAACCCAAAGTGACATTTTTGCTCTTTAACACTACAAAGATACCTTATGCTAGAGATTTGCCCAATATATTATATCATTTGGTTTCCTGACTTCTACTTCCAGGAGTGCTGATAGTGGATCAAAGCATTTTAAGTCTTTGACAATTTCAATCATTTCTCCATTTATCATAAGGTTATGTATAGACCCAGTTGTAAGACTGTTCTTCTTACAATCAAGGTACAATCTATACTGAAGGCTATAGTCTTTGATCTGCATTAGTAAGTATTTCAAGTACTCTTCACTTTCAGCAAGCAAGGGTATGTAGCATCTGCCTATCTCAGATTGAATCTTCCCTCAATCCCAAAGCCATGTTCTTCATATAGTCGTTTCTTAGATTATTTACTCAGCATACATATTAAATGAGTAAATTGAAAGGATACAACCCTGGTGCACAACTTTCTTAATTTCCAATCATTCAGTATCCCCTTGTTCTGTTCAAACACCTGCCTCTTTGTCCATGTCCAGGTTCCTCAATTGCACAATTAAATGTTCTGGAATACCCATTCTTTTAATGTTATCCATAGTTTGTTATGTTTCACATAGTTGATTGCTTTTGTTTAGTCAATAAAGCACAAGTAAGTTTCTTTCTGGTACTCTGTTTTCAACCAAGATCCATCTGATACCAGGAATGATACCCCTAGGTCTGTCTTCTTCTAATTCAAACTTCC
>NW_006408595.1:3660923-3662608 GCF_000296735.1 Chrysochloris asiatica
ATATAACAACAATAATATTAATGATATTATTTGATGGTTTCTGCATTCCATTGGGTCCCCTTTCTTTGGAATGGGTACAAATATACATCTCTTCCAATCAGTTGGCCAAGTAACTGCCTTTCAAATATTTTGGCATAGACTAGTGAGCACCTCCAGCACTCCATCAATTTGTTGGAACATTCCAGTTGATAGCCTGTCAATTCCTGGAGCCTTGTTGTTTGACAATACCTTCAGTGCAACTGGGACTTCTTCCTTCAGTACCATTGGTTCTTGATCATATACTACCTCTTGAAATGGGTGAACATCAACCATTTCTTTTTGCTACAATGACTGTACATTCCTTCCATCTTCTTTTGATGCTTTCTGCATCATTCAAAATTTTGCCTATAGTATCCTTCAATATTTCATGTCAAGGTTTGAGTTTTTTCTTTGGTTCTTTCATCTCAAGAAATGCTGAGTGTATTTGTTGATTTTAGTTTCCTAACTCCAGGTCTTTGTACATTTCATGATAATGTTTTATTTTGTCTTCTTGAGCTGCACTTTGAAATTTTCTGTTTAAATCTTTTATATCATAATTTCGTCCCATTGCTTTAGTTTGTCTACATTCAATATCAAATTTCAGACTCTGTTCTGAAAACATAGTCTTTTTTCTTTCTTTTCTTGTCTTTTTAGTGCTTTGTTTTTTGCTTTCTTCAAGTATGATGTTCTTGATATCATCCCACAGTTCTTCTGGTCTTCTGTCATTAGTGTCTATGTCTAATGCATCAAATTGGTTCTTGAGATGGTCTCTAAATTCTGGTGAGATATGGTGTTGTTGTCAAATACCATTAAGTTGGTTCTGATTCATAGCAACCCTGTATAGGGTTTCCAGTGAGCAGCTGGTAGGTTTGAAATACTGGCCTTGTGGTTACCAATCTATTTCATTTGCCATAGTGTCATACCAGAAATCCAAGTGAAATATCCTCAAGGTCATTTTTTGGCTCATGTGAACTTGTTTTAATTTTCTTCAGCTTCAGACTGAGCTTGCATATGAACAGTTGATAGTCTGGTTCCCTAGTCTGCACCTGGCCTTGTTTTGACTGATGAAATTGAGCTTGTCTATCCTCTCTCCTCACAGGCAATTTGCAGTCAATTTGAATTCTGTATTAATCTGTCTAGTGAAGTCTATGTGTATAGTCACAATTTGTGTTGCTAAATAAAGGTATTTGGAATGACTAAGTCATTGGTCTTGCTGATTCTATTATGTGATCTCCAGCATTGTGTCTATCAGCAAAACCATATCTATTTTGCAACTACTGATCCTTCTTTTTTTTTCAAATTTTGGGGAGAATATTTATTGAAGGCTTGTGAAAATCCTGAAACTCAAAACTAAATACTATACACAATAAATCAGCATTCACATTGAGGGTTCCATGGCTTTAAGTAACTTGAATTTTTGTTTTTGTTTTTAAGGTTTTTATTGTGGGTTGAGTGAAAGTTTACTGGGCATATCATCAGTTTTACATTCAACAAATCATACACCATGTTTCAATACAATTCTATACAATGATTATAATCCCCTCCATGTACCATCAGTTAACAGTATTTCTCTCTATTCACTTTAGCTTTTTAAAAAAAAAAAACCCACTCAGGCATATATAATAATTTCACCTCCAAAGGGCACATTCTGCAAGTCTGCCTCCTGG
>NW_006408595.1:3668787-3680655 GCF_000296735.1 Chrysochloris asiatica
GTTCTGGGGCCATCCCATGAGCCTGCTGGGTCTGCTCATCTGTGTTGTTGCTGGTAGAGCTCCTCACTGCACTTCTGCCCTCTCCACCATTTTGTTTGTTCCTCCTGATCCTTCCTTTTTGTTTCCAACTTTTGCATTCCAATACTAGTAACTATAAATGCATATTGATTGCATATTTAATCAATTTCAGATTGGAAAAAATTGCTAAAATTCTTTAATTTCATCCTCACTGGTCATCTTTGTAGACATATGGGTATTATCTTATCATGGACAGCCTTGTACTTCAAGACAGATCTCGAAATACTCTTTTTGATGATTAATGCAATACTAGTCCTAGTGTGGCACTGTAGGATAAATACTAGATCAAAAGTTTGGTTTGAACCATAACAATGGTGATTCAAATCCACCAGTTACTCTTCGGAAACCCTATACAGGGTCACTGTAAGTTGGAAATGACAACAATTAACAACAACAATTCCTCTTCAGTTTGTCATTCCCAACATTTAAAATACAATTATCTGATTCAAATGACTAATACCAGCCCATTTCATCTCACTAAAGCCTGGAATATCTATCTTTATAATTCCTATTTTGACAACTTTCAATTTTCCTTGATTCTTTATAAATATGCTGTGGCAAGGTAGATGTGAACTTAAGTTTAAAATCTGGCCTGTCAGATTTTCTCTAGCCCCAAATGAACAAATCACTTAACTTCTCTGTTCTGCACATTCCTCATTGATCATTCAAACATTTATTCTTTTATCCATTTGCTCATGTGTGTGTTAGTCTACTCACTCAACATATTAGCCATTCATATTGTTTGCTACCAGAAATCTATTGTCTAATCAAAGATAGAGAAGTTGAATGTAATCCCTAGGTTATTCTCTAGGTCATCCTCTGTACCATTGTATTGTATTTATTTAGTTGGGAAGGGACATGGAGAGCTGAAAAGATGTCACAGGACAATATTTTGATTCCTACTTAAATTGAATTATGTTTTATAGAACCTTCAAAAAGCATGTTCAGAATTTTAATTTTAGTATCAATAATCACTAAACCCTGTATAGGGTCGCTATGAGTCAGAATCGACTCCACAGCACATAACAACTACAACAACAATCACTTAAATATAGGAGTCCTGGTGTGGTATGGTGGATTAATGCACCAGACTGCAAAGCTGTTTGAACTGCAAAGTCAACGGTTCAAGCTCACCAGCTGCTTCTCAGAAACCCTGTACAGGGTCACTGTGGGTTGGAACTGACTTGACAGCACTTAACAACAACAATCACTTAAATAAGGAGCTCCAGTATGAATAGGGCTGCTAACCTCAAGGTCAGCCCTTTCAAACTACTGGCCATTCTACGGGAGCAAGATGAGGCTTTCTGCTCCTGTAAAGATTTACAGCTTTGGAAACCCAAGACAGGGTCACTACGAGTTGGAACCAACTCTACAGCACACAACCACCACCACCACAGTCACGTAAATGGACTCATGGTGTGTAGGAATCAGCACTGGACTGCTAACCAAATTATCTGCAGTTCAAACTCACTAGCTGCTCCTTGGAAACCCTATACAGGGTCACTATGAGTTTGAACAGACTCAATGGCATTTAATAGCAGCTAACAACAAATCAGTTAAAAGGGTAAAGTCATTTTTACAGAGTTTACATTTACACCATTATTCATTTTGCTGGAATCCTTGGTGTGGGGCTTTAGGAAAAGCATTGGACTGCTAACTGCAAGGTCACTTCCAAGGCCACTCCTTGGAAACCCGATAAAGGATTGCTATGAGTCAGAACCAGCTCAATGGCACTTAACAACAACAACAAAATGTATTTTACTAAGAGTGTGTTTTCTCTTTTTGGCAAAGTGTAAAGGAGTTTCTCCACTGAAGATACTAAACATAGGAGATGTCAGCACTCCGCTGATGTGTTTGAGTGAATCCATGAATTCAGCTGAAAAAAACATAATGTGGGGAGGATGTGGCACAAAGATCTTCTCATTTTCTAGTGACTTCAGCATTCAAAAACTCATTGAGACAAAAACGAATCAGCTGTAAGTTATTTCTGTTTATATAACTAATTCATAACTTTAATCTGTGTTTTTTATATCATTCCATTAATGCTACTGATCATTTCTAGTGAAGATCTTTTAATATTCATAATTTGTTTTTCTATTATAAAACTAAGCATTCATTATTGGAATTTGAGAAAGTAGAAAGAAGTAAAAAAGTCGTTCAGCCTAACTGCATTTTACATAAAATATGTAAGCCCATCTCAATCTTAGTAGCATTTATAAATGTAAATTTTGAACAACTTTGTTATCTCAGTATCAAATTAAACAGGTGGGATTTGAAAGACAATCATCTCAACATTTTACTAAATTCATGGATTTTATATATTCCATTTTGGATAATTTCTACTTAGTACTGAAGGAGCTCTGGTAGCTTAGTGGTTACGAATCAGGCTGCAAACCGCACGGTCAGCAGTTTGAAACTACCAGCCGCTCCGCGGGAGAAAGATAAGGCTTTCTGCTCCCATAAAGATTTACAACCTCGGAAACCCTGTTCAGGGTCGCTATGGATCGGAACCGACTCGACGGCACTTAACAACAACAACAACACTACTGGTAGGGAGTACAGAACTCAGAAATAAATTCCTTCCAACATCTTATAATTATACAGACATCCAATCTATACTCCGGTTAATAAATGTGATAACAGTTTCAAGCAAGAATAAAATTAAACTAAAAATCTTGTCCTAATTTTTTGTTTAAACTTTTAGTTACATTGTAACCACATCATTGAAGTTATTATTTTTTTTTCCTCAGTGAAAAGCAGTGTAGGAAGGTTGCTCAGAGCATAAATTATCATTTTAATCTTGGCTATGCCACTTATGGCTATATCAATGTGAATAAGAGTCTTTTCAATCTTCAGTCCTCTCTAATTGAGGATTATAATAGACTCTATCTCAAAGGAATGTATGGAAGATTAATTAGTATACAGTGTTTAGCATAATACCAATCACCTGATAAGCTCTCAATAAATGTTAGCTATTTTGTTGATTATTAATATCATTCAATGAGAAATCCTTATTTCATTCTCCTAGTTGCCCAAGTCTGAGACTTGTGAGAAATCCTTGACTCCCTTTGTACTTTGATCTGTTATTCACTTGACTCTTTTCCTAAATGACTCTCAAATCTTTGTGCTTCTCACTGTTGTCACTGTTGATACTTTAGACCAGGCTGTCACCATGACGTATGGCCAAGTTAATAACATCTCCGTATTTGGCTCTTAACTTCTGATTATGTGCCCTTCAATCCATACTCAGCAATGCAGTCAAAGAGGCCCTACTAAAATTCCAGTCAGTCTGGATTCTCTTTCCTACTTAAAAACCTTTAGTAGCATCCCATTGTCCTTTGCATAAAGACTAAATTCCGTAAGATGGCTTACCAGGCCCTTCATGATTTAGTTCTTCCTTACCTTTCTTTTTATTTTTTTTTCTTTCTGTGATACTTCCATTTATTTTACTTTCAATAAAAATAAAAATTCTTTTCTATCTCATGTATGATTGGACACATATTTTGCTTTAAAATTAACAGTGACAATTGAAGAAACAATGGTTTATTTTTGTAATCAAGTGACCAACTTGCTCAATCTTAAGACTCCAACAAGTGCTGCATCGTATTATTTTCATCGAACAAGACCTTCTATTTGATTATTCCCGATACACAGCAATTGTTTTTTCTCCAGTAGTTTCCATTTGTCAGACAGTTTAGCCTGGTGACTTCTGCTTTTATGAGATTCTATCATATGAAGCCTCATTTCCAGTGCAATTACTGTTAGCAATATTGCATCAAAAGTGCAGCCATCAGGACGTGTCTATTGTGGTTGGCCAAGGAGTCTTCCTTTGGCTGCCGGAGCTTCATTCTGCTGAATAGGATATTCCTGAAATCTCACGGATCTTCTTTGTGTCATTTCTAAATATTTCTGTAAGCAGTGCTCTGAACAGGTGGTCTCTTCTGATTTTACTTCTCTTGTTGTGAAGTCTGTGACACAATCCCCAAAAGCAGGCTTCTGTAAATGTATTGTAAATGCCAAGGAATTTCTTAAACAGATCCGAGTTTGGTATTATGCAGCCATATTCTTTTGATATGGTTATAAGTTACCTCTTCTGATGCATGAGTTTCTTTTCTTTCCTGGAATAGTGGTTGTCCAACAGTTTCTTGGATGTCTCCAGTGAGGCCTGAATTCTTCTTAAACACAGGTTATGCCTCCAACACTCATACAAGTCTGGGGGAGCTGGGCTGCCAGTTGTGTCTGTGGGCAATGGCCAAGGTCAGAGGGAACCTTCCCTACCTCTCACTACTCATCTTTTGCAGCACCATGCCACCTGCGTTTTTGAAAACAGTTAACCTCCCTTATCCCCCTTCACATGCAGTTTTTGCTATACTTGGGTAACTACTATGTTTCCTTCCTGTTTGGGTTTAAATGCCCCTTCCTTCAAGTGACTTTTTCTGATCCCACCAGTGCTGATGCAGTGCCTTGGATTTGTACTTCTCTTGCTTCTTGTACACATCACCACAGCATCTATCATACATTTATATAATTTTTAAAAATTACTTTCTTAATTCCAGTAGACCCACTGGTTCTCTGTACTGCACATTACTCACTCAAGCCCATTGCTATTAAGTAGATGCTAACTGTGAGTAACCCTGTAGGACAGAATAGAACTGCCCACCGCATTGTCAAGGCTTTCATCTTTATGTACGAAGACTGTCACATCTTTCTCCTGGAGAGTAGTCCAATGTGTACGCCACAGCACCAGCACGGCTCTTCCTGCTACACATTGGTGGCAGTGGTGGTGTGCTGTTGAGTTGGTTCCAATTCATAGGAACCCCCTGTATAGTGCTTCTAAGACTGCACAGATCTTTATGAAAATAGAAAGCCTCACCTTTGCCCCATGGAGTGACTGGTAGATTTGAACTGCTGACCGTGTGTTTTGCAGCCGGTTCATAATCCACTATATTTCCAGGGCTCCTTTTGGCTCTTTTCTGCTGCACATTATTATTGTTGTTGTTATGTGCTGTGGAGTCGGTTTCGATTCATAGTGACCCTGTACAGGGTTTCCAAGGCTGTAAATCTTTACAGGTGTAGAATGCCTCATCTTTATCCCATGGAACAGCTGGTAGTTTCCAACTGCTGACCTTGTGGCTCGCAGCCCGATTCGTAACCATTACGCTATGAGAGCTCCTTCTCTACTGCACATTAGAAACCACTAAAGAGCTGAAAATAATCTAAAGACCAGAACTCACCTGGAAGTGGTGGTGGTTATGTGTCAGTTCTAACTCATAGTGAACCTGTTTCTGAGGCTTTAAATCTTTACAAGAGCAGAAAGCCTCATCTTTCTCCTATGGAACAGCTGGTAATTTTGAACTGCTGATCTTGAAGTTACCATCCTGACTCTTAGTCACTATGCTACCAGAGCTCCTTAGAACTTACTTAACTCCAATTAAATAAGAAACTTTGATAAGGAACTCAGGCCTAAGTTTTGTTGTTGTTGTTTAAAAGCTCTCAACAGTTGTGAGGGTGGAGAAGGCCAAGACAGTATTTCCTTTTGTTGTGCATAGGGTCACTATGAGTCAGAACCAACTTGACAGCACCTAACACAACATGGACTTTACAAAAGTCCTGGGTAGGCATAAATGGTTAGCACTTAACTACTAACCAAAAACTTGGTAGTCCTGGTGTGATGCTACAGGATCAGCACTGAACTGCAAATCACAAGGTCGGCAGTTCAAACCTACCAATAGCTCCTCAGAAACCTTATACAGGGTCTGTATAAGTCAGAACCGACTCCATAGCACTTAACAGCAATAACAACACTGGTGTAGTTTAAGAAAGGCCTAGAGAGCTTCTGCTTTAAAGATGAAAAACACAAAAAAACAAAACTCTATTAAACACTTCTACTTTGTAATCCATGTGATCACCATGTGTCAGCAGAACAATTGTGCGGATGGCGCAGAACTAGGTGGTGTTTAGTTCTGTTGTGCATCAGGTCACTATGAGTCGGTACCGACTTGACTGCACCTAACAACAACAGCACAAGCAAACACACAACAATAGATCTATTTTTTTGTTTTGTTTTGTTTTTATTAGAAAGACTTTATAAATATCAGACTTTCAAATACTTTCATCTCCCAAAAGAGATTAGGATTGTTTCATAGACACTTAGAAATATTTATTCTCTTCTAAAAAACAGAAGTGTCTATTACATTGCTCTTCTGCTCTCTCCCTAAACAGATATATCTTTAATTAGAGACTGCTTTCCTGTTACTATTCTCTGTATCATCATAACACCCGTGAATGAAAAAACAGTGAAATAGTGAAAGATGATTGCCTTGGAAGCCAGAGGACTTGTTTTCTGAGTCCTGGCTCTACAGCATGTTAGTTTCATAGTCTTGAAAAAATTATTGAACATTTGTAGACATTTCTTTCTTTAATTTCAAAAATGGAAATTTGCTATATAGTGTTTTTATTAATGACCAAGCACGATAACTTAGGGAAGTATTTATAAATTTAAAAACCATGTAAAACTCGTTAAGTGGAGCTATCTTCTGTTAAATATGGCAGACATCCAAGAAGAAAAACAAACTGAATTTCCGGCAACATTTTGTATTTCCATTTCCCTTGCCAGAATAGAAATGATGATGGAAAGCAATGTAGAATATTCCTATTTTGTTGTTGTCAGTTGTCTTCAAGTTGATTCTTACTCACAGAGACCCTATGCACACCAGACCTAAACGCTGCGTGGTTCGGTGCCATCCTCACAATTGGTGTTACCTTTGAGCACATTGCTGCTACCTTGTGCTATTGTTGTTAATTTTCGTCAAATTGGTTCCGACTCACAGCAATTCTGTATGAGGTTTCCAAGGAACTGCTGGTGGGTTTGAACCACCAACCTTGTAGTTAGCAGTCCAGTGCGTAGCCTACCTTGTTGTTGTTAAATGCCGTTGAGTCAGCTGCGACTCATAGCGACCCTGTGTAGTGTTTCTGAGGAGCTACTGGTGAGTTTAAACTGCAGACCTTGCAGTTCGAATTGACTTTGGGGTCCAATATTTATTCTACAGCACCACACCAGGACTCTGCTATCTTATGTTGCTGTTGTTTTTGTTGTTAAGTACCATCGAGTTGGTTCCAACCCATAGCGACCCTGTATAGTGTTTCTGAGGAGCAGCTAGTGAGGTTGAACCGCCGACCTTGCAGTTCAAACGGCTTTGCAGTCTGGCGCATTAACCCACAGCGTCACACCAGGACTCCTTATCCTACCTTAGAATATAGTTTTTAGGATATCCTATCCTACTTTAAGGAACTCTGGTAGTGTAGTGGTTATGAATCGGGCTGCTAACCTCAGGGTCAGCAGTTCGAAACTACAAGCTGTTCTGTGGGAGAAAGAGGAGGCTTTCTGCTCCCATAAAGATTTACAGCCTTGGAAACCCTATAAAGAGTTGCTATGAGTCACAACAGACTCTGCGGCACATAACAACAACAACAAATCCTGCTTTAGGAGCCCTGGTGTGGCGCTGTGGGTTAATGCGTCAGACAGCAAAATTGTTTGAACTGCAAAGTCTGTGGTTCAAGTTCACCAGCTGCTCCTTGGAAATCCTCTACAGGGTCACTATGGGTCGGAATCGACTCCACGGCACTTAACAACAACAATCCTACCTTAAGATATACTAAAAATTAGGATATACTAAGAATTCCTATGTTCCTGTGGTAGTTTCCTGGCATCTATTTGTTTACTTGCGTTTTTAACTACTTCCTGTTAATTCATTCTTCTTGTTAATTCATTGTTCAGTCATTCCTCATTCTGTCTATCCACTTAGCAAATTTTCTATTATATTATAGCGATTTATCTCTTATGACTCTTTTCTGGATATATATATATATATATATATACTAGATAAGAGAGGTCATTGCCATTAAAGGACATGCATTTCTAGTCTAGTATGAGGGACGTACTAATAAAATACAATTTTATATTAAAATAGGATCTATAATATTACAGCTATGCCAGTGAATTGAAAGGGAATGATTCTTCTGTTTCAATAGGTCAGGGAAGAACTCTAAAGACTCTGACATTTAATTTAAGCCTCAAAGACTAACTACAAGTTTGCCTGGCAGATGGGCCCTATGGTAGCCAGTCTGTTTGTAAAATCTGTAAAATGCCAGATGTCCTAGGTTTCAAGATAGGCATTTTTAAATGTCCATCTCTTTCCTTTCTTTTCAAAGGAGGAAAATGTCACATAAACAATTTACTTTTTACTTGTGTTTGAATGAACATGTGGATATTTTTGTCATAACTTGACTGACTTGAACTGATGCAAAGATATCCCTTGCTTCAGTACTTGAAGACACTGTTGCTAAAATTCTTATCGATTTCTTATGTATTATCATTGTGGGTATACATTTTATTTTCCAAGGATTTTTGAACACAGGATTTTATTGCAGTATCCTAAAGTTACAGATACTACAATGACATTTCTTTTAGAAATGAAGATACTTTACATGACTGGGCAATCTAAAATTCTCTAGAGAACCAGAAAGAACTAAAATTAAAACTAAAATCAGAGTTAAATATTAGTTATAATATTTAATTTATTGCCAGGAGATGTAAATATGTTTCAAATGAAATTCAGTTATATATTAAATTCAGAATAGTTAGGAGATAATGTGAAATAATTGTCAGTTGTCTCACATATGTATTTTTCAGAACTGCGCTTTTCTTTTATATAAATCAAGAATTAATACAGGATTTTATTACATGGTGCAATAGAAGAAAAATGGGTGAAGGTGACTTTTTTTTCCCCCCCTAGGTTTTCTTATGCAGCTTTCAGTGATTCTAACATCATAGCAGTGGTTGTAGACACAGCTCTCTATATTGCTAAGAAAAATAGCCCTATCGTGGAAGTGTGGGATAAGAAAACTGAGAAGCTCTGTGAACTCATAGACTGTGTCCACTTTTTAAAGTAAGTTCATGGTTCCTTATGTGTTGTCTTAAGAGATGTCTTTGTACTTTAGGTTTCACAGAGGGAGAGGGTTTTTCTTCTTTTCTAAAGGAATACTTAAGAGAAAATTATAGATAGATAAGGAGCTCTGGTAGCATAGTGGTTAAGAATCGGGCTGTGAACCTTAAGGTCAGCAGTTTGAAACTACCAGCTGTTCCGTGGGAGAAAAATGAGGCTTTCTGCTCCTGTAAAGATTTACAGCCTCAGAAACCCTGTACAGGGTCGCTATGAGTCAAAACCGACTCCACAGCACATAATCACCACCACCAATTTATAGGTATAGTACATAATATAAAATGTTCCCCAGAGAATAAAACAAATGATACAGTATGGAGGAGGGCAGTGACTCCATATGATAAACATTGGACTGCTAACTGCTAGGTCTGCAGTTTGAACCTGTTAGTCACTCTGAAATGCTTTTCCAAAGTTTACTTTCCTAGGTTTTTTTTTTTTTCATAGTTCTCTGGGTGGTGAGGTGATACATGTTCAGAAGGTCCAGACATTCTGTTTCATAAATGGTTCTTTACCTTCTGAAATACCAAAATATTGTTGTTGCTGTTGTTAAGTGTCATCAAGTCAGTTCGAACTCATAATGACCTGGTATAGAGTTTCTGAGAATCGGCTAGTGAGCTTAAACTGCTGACCTTGTGGTCCAACCCGATTCCGCGGTCCAGCGCAGTATCTCACAACGCCACACCAGGACTCCGGTTGTTTAATGTCTTCAAGTAGATTCTGACTCATAGAGATCCTGATAGAATTCCCGAGAGCAACTGGTGATTTTGAACCACTAACCATACTGTTCAAATGACCTTCGGTCCAGTGCATTATTCTACAGTGCCACACCAAAATATTACGGTTCTTTCATTTCTTTGTGCCTGATTTTTTCACAATTAGACTATTCATTGGTGTCCTGGTATGGCGCTGTAGGATAAAGAGATATTGGGTTACTTTGATAATTTATGCTTCAAGTAGAGAAACATGTGGCTGTTTGGTACTTGGTATTTAACAAAATTAGTGCTGTACAAGTCAGGAGTTCAAATTCATTAGCTGCTCCTTGGAAACTCTATACAGGGTTTCTATAAGTTGGAACCAACTCTGTGGCACTTAACAGCAATGACAATGCATATTAAGGAGTCCTGTTGTAGCACTGTAAGGTAAGAGCTGGACTGTGAAGTCATTTATGGTACAAGGTGGGCAGTTCACCACGCATTCCTTGGAAACCCACAGGGTTGTTGTGAGTCAAAACCTACTCAACAGCACTTAACAACAACAACAACGTTGAAGCCGTGATGGTACAGTCAGTTAACTAGTAGCTTATCTAGTAGCTGAACAAGGTTTAACCCCACCAGCTGCTCCAAGGGAGAAAGTATTACAGTCTTGGAAACCCTGTTGTTGTTGTTGTTGTTGTTGTTAAGTGTCTTTGAGTCCGTTTTAGCTCATAGTGATCCTGTGTAGGGTTTCCAAGAAGCAGCTGGTGAGTTTGTACCTCTGACAGTTCAAACCAACCTTGCAGTCCAGTGCTTTATCCTACAGTGTCACACCAGGACTCCTTGGAAACCCCAGGTAGTGGGATAATGTATACTGCATTGTGTACGTAATTTAAAATGTTATATACTCATATATGTATAAATCCACTGCCTTCTAGTCAATTCTGTTTAGGATTCTGAGGTTGTAAATCTTTATGGGAAGAGAAAGCCTTATCTTTCTTCCATGGAGTGGCTGTTGGGTTTGAACTGCTGACCTTATGGTTAGCAGTCCAGTGCTTATCCTACCACATCACCAGGTTCCTTGTATATATGGATAAACACATCGATATATTTCTTTGTTTTTGATGACAAAATTATTAACACATACTTTCTTTATGGATTTAGGGAAGAAATGGTAAAAGAAAGCAAGGAATCAAAACACAATATGTCGTATTCGGGAAGAGTGAAAACCCTGTGCCTCCAGAGGAACACTGCTCTCTGGATCGGAACTGGAGGAGGCCACATTTTACTTCTTGATCTTTCCACTCGTCGAATTATACGGCTAATTCACAACTTCTGTGCTTCTATCAGAGTTATGATGACAGCACAGTTAGGCAAGTTTTTCTCTCTTTCTGTTTTTAATTCTGTAACTACAAAACTATACCTTCAGATTGGTTTTGTTTTCTTTTAACCTTCCAATGTCATTTAAAGCCTCTTAGTTCATTGTAGGAGTCCTGATGTGATGCTGTAAAATAAGCACTAAACCGCAAAGTCTGTTTGAACCACAAGGCCAGTGATTCATACTCATCAGTCACTACTTGCAAACCCTATACAGGATTGCTCTGAGTCAGAACTAACTTGATAGCACTTAACAACAGCTCATCATAGTGGAGTCCTGGTGTGGCACTATAGGATACACGCTTGATCATGTTCTTGTTGTTGTTAAGTACCGTGGAGTCGGTTCCGACTCATAGTGACCCTACACAGGGTTTCTGAGGCTGTAAATCTTTACAGGAGCAGACCACCTCATCTTTCTCTCATGG
Source organism: Chrysochloris asiatica (assembly GCF_000296735.1). Taxonomy (NCBI): domain Eukaryota; kingdom Metazoa; phylum Chordata; class Mammalia; order Afrosoricida; family Chrysochloridae; genus Chrysochloris; species Chrysochloris asiatica. Next base: position 3,680,362 of record NW_006408595.1, read on the forward strand.
AAACGCTGGCAGTTTCGACCTTGAGGTTAGCAGCCCGATTCGTAACCACTATGCTACCAGGTGCCTTTAAATGGCAAGGTCAGAGGTTCAAACTTACCCGCTGGTCCTCAGAAACCCTATACAGGGTCACTATGAGTCAGAACTGACTCGATGGCACTTAACAATGACAAGAACAGTTCATCATAATGAAACATGGGATTGGGATGCAATTTGAACAGAACTTTTGGCAAGAGAAAGCTGAAGCTTTCTGGTCCCATAAAGATTTACAGCCTTGGAAATCCTATGCAGGGTCAC
>NW_006408595.1:3681110-3682308 GCF_000296735.1 Chrysochloris asiatica
TATGATTAATCCTGAAAATTGTAGATTCCTTTGATAAGAATATATGAAAGAGAGGCAGGAGTTTGTCCTGAACCCACAACCATTTTTCACTTTTAAATAGCAGAGTTTTACTGTAGGTGCTAGAATTAGACATTTCTTAGAATTGTTACTTAATCAGGATCTAAGTCCATACAAGCTGAATAATGGATCTATAATATCTCAGATTCTCCTTACTGTATGTCTTTATTCTTATTCTACCAAGATTCTTACATTCTCTAATTTAATTTTCACATATTTTGAGTCCCATATGTTTCATATGATCATTCATGTGCAAAATGGATAGTGGGATTTCAACAGATTGTACAATAAAGATATATTTAAATATAGCTACACAGCCCTACAGAATCCTGGTGTAGTGCTGTAGGATAAGAACTGGACTGCTAATCATAAAGTTGGTGGTTCAAACCCACCAGCAGGTCCTCAGAAATCCCATACAGGCTTGCTATGAGTCCGAGCTGACTGGACAGCACTTAAGAACAACACAACCTTGCTTGGCATGGCTTCATTTCACTATTCCAATCTCCATCCTGCACCACATTCTTCCCAACTGTCTCTGTAATATGTGAACTGTCAGTACCTCTTACTTCAGGCTTGCTTCACCCTGCTTCCGAGTTTTACACTTGTGGTTTCATTCTTTTCTTAGTAAACTTACTTAGTCTAGCTCATCGATTTAGTTAATTCTTACTCTTTTAAAAATGCTACCTTAAGTGTCAAATTCTCAGAGAAGTCAACAGTGACTAGGATCTCTGTTTTGGTGCTCATACTTTTCTTAAAAAGCCTAGATTATACCCCTTTCCAAGACTGAAACTCTTTAGCAGGCATGTAAACTTGCTGATGACCAGATTGGTCTACTGGTGAGTGGAAAAGTGGTAAAGGTAGCAATGACGAAATGGGCTATGTTTAAACACATTCCAAAGATTCTCGTTGACCTGGAGATGAAAGAGAGAAGAAGAAGGACTGGTTGATTCAAAGTGTGGTAAGACCTGAGGACACTTGAGCCCATGGACAAGGACATAGCCACAGAGGGCTAGAGCTGAGAGTGAAGCATCCAGCTGATATGAAGCAAGGGGAGATACACAAGAACTCCCAAAGTTGCAGATAGTACCCATTTGACCTAGCCTTGATGGCTTGATAAACAGGACTCAACTAGAGGAAGATT
>NW_006408595.1:3682835-3703161 GCF_000296735.1 Chrysochloris asiatica
TATCCTTCTCCAGTGACTGGTCCCTCCTGACAATATGTCCAAAGTATGAGAGATGAAGTTTGGCCATCTTGGCCTCCAAGGAGCACTCTGGTTGCACTGCTTTCAACACAGATTTTAGACATTAAAATGAGGGGGCAATAAAGGCAAGAAGTGACTGACTTACAAGGTTTCAAGAGGGAGTTTAGTTTAAGACTGTGGGGAAGAAGAAAGGGTCCCCACTGAATAGTTTTCATCTTGGTAGATGGGTCTGGTGAAAAGAGATGGGGATAAGATTCTTATGATTCAATAATCAGTAATTGTTATCATAACTAATTGTGACTATCACAATTGTAAAGGTAGAAGTCTTGTAACAAAAATGGGGGAGTAGTTAATCTTACAGTCCTGAAACAAAGGACCCTAGGACCATCAAGGGAGAAAAGCACAAGCGGAATAGGGGACCTTATCCAGAGAAGCAGCGACACCAGAAACAGAGGCAGGGATGGGGACGCAGAAAAGGGGAGCGGCTGAGGACTCTAGATTCATGGGAAGAGAGGGACTGAGAGCTGCTGGCCAGGAGGCAGACTTGCAGAATATGCCCTTTGGTGGTGTAAATTATTATATATGCCTGAGCTAAAGTAAATAAAGAGAAATACTATTAACTGATGGTACATGGAGGGGATTATAATCATTGTAATGAAACAAGGTGTATGATTTGATTTGTTGAATGTAAAACTGATGATCTGCCTGTAAACTTTCACTCAATTCACAGTAAAAACTTAAAACAACAACAACAAAACCAGATTACAGTCAGGGTGTTTCATGTAGGTAGATTCTACATATTTTTGTTCACCCTTTTATTCCTAGGAACTACCCTCATGCCTAATATGTAGAAGACTTTTGATGAATATTTTTAAATTAAATTAGTGAATGGCTTAAGAGAAAGTATGGTTTTGTGACAGAATATTACTATGCCATTCATCCATCCAAATATTTTACATCTTATCAATGCCTTACAGTATTGAATGCACTTCCACACCCATTGTCTCATTTAATATTGTGACTTTGGGATCTCCTACGTACATATTGGAGTCCTGGTGTGGCGCTGTAGGTTAATGTGCCAGACTGCAAAGCTGTTTGAACTGCAAGGCTGGTGGTTCAAGTTCACCAGCTGCTTCTTGGAAACTCTATACAGGATCGCTATGGGTCAGAACTGACTCAACAGCACTTCACAACAACAACAACGTACATATTGCACCCAGTTAGGGTAAAGACTGAGCTACTTTCTTAGCTTCACAGAATTTATAATGTTTATAGCAAAGAGTAGATTATGTATTTTCTAATTTAAACAAAAATTGTTGGTCTTTTTTGGAGGTAATTTAGTCAATGTAATTGAAGTATCTCTTAAAAAGTAGAAGTGTAAATTCAGTTCCAGGATATTTGTGTCTTAAAATATAAACAACTGTACTTGATTTGGCTCAACTCATTATATTGCTTTAATTAAAAAACAAAAAACTCCTTTGTTTCTTTTTCTTTTTCTTTTTTTTTTTTTGTAAAGGAAGCCTTAGAAATGTCATGCTGGTTTTGGGACATAGTCGGAAAAGTACTGAAGGTACACAGCACCCAAAAGGTAAAGTTTAATAGAATCCTTTATTCCAAACATAGAGTCATGCCGTGTATGATGGCAACATATTATGTACTGTTTTATAAATTCAAGGAGCTTTGATGAAGTAATGGTTAAGTTTGACTGTTGACCAAAAGATCAGTAGCTCTTACCCTCGCGATATGCCGCAGGAGAAAATTATATCTCTTTATATTAGATTACAACCTCGGGAATTCTGTGAAACAGCTCTACTCTGCCTTGCGTGGTCACTATGAGGCAGAATGATGTTGTAGCAATGGGTTTGGTTTGTTGTTGTTAAGTGCCATCAAGTCTGTTCTGACCCAGTGACCCTATATAGGGTTTCCAAGGAGCAGCTGGTGAGCTTGAGCCACCTACTTTGCAGTTCAAATGATGCATTATCCCACAGCGCCACACCAGAACTCCATGGGTTTGGTTTGGAGTTTATAAATTTATAATAAATATTTCCTGTGTTTTAACTGGTAATAACTTTGTACTATAAATAATTTAGACATAAATCTTTAAAATGAAGGAAGCTTCAGTGATCTAAGAGCATTAATTATTATTTCAGATGAGATAGAGCTAGAAACCATTATAAAATGAGAACTATCCCCAATTTAAATTAAGTGTTAATATATTTCCTTGCAGTATACCCATATAAAAAAGGTCTGTTTATGAAAAGTGTTTGACTAAGTTTTATTTCTTTGAGAAGTTGAAATGTTAGGTTATTAAATATCCACACTCTTCTTGAAATTTAGTTTTTATAATGTATTATGAATGTTCTCTAAGATATTTTCTTATACGTGGCAATAATTTAATGCATTATTTAAAGTCTTATTTATATATGGATTTGTCCATGTTAATTAAATATTAATTAACAAAATCTATGTAAAATGAAAATGGTCTATAGTAGATCTTTGTAACATGATTTCATTTATCTTTTTCTAGAGATACAATCATGCTTGTCTGTTTGGGACATAAATCTTCCACATGAAGTTCAAAATTTAGAAAAACACATTGAAATGAGAAAAGAAATAGCTGAAAAAATGAGAGGAATGTCTATTGAATAAGAGGGATTTTGGAGATGTTTGTCGTGTTGCATGGAAAAATTGCTTTATTCTCCTGTAAATATGTCTTTAAAAATGTTTGCACTGAAAAAGAGTACTTCCACTCTTTGAAATTGCTCATATGTATATGAAGGAATGTTTATATGTTTCATTTTAATATAAATATATGTAAGATAACTACCAGTGAAAGTATGTTTAAAAATTATTTAAAATATAATATTATATTTCTTTTCCTAATTAATTTTATAGATTAAATAGCAAGAGTCTATAAAGTACTTATTAGCAGTACTCTTATACTAAAATTATGAAGTATTTTGTTTTGTTTTGCTATCCATAATGAAGGTAAACTATATTTTAATTCTGTGCTAAAGGTAGAACAGTTGCTTGCATGCTTTCTAGAGATTATGCATGATAGAACATATTAGAACAGTATCACATGTAAACTCAAATAATACATTCTTCTAGAGAACTTTTAATGCATTTATCACATACGCTTATAAGTAGTCAAATGAATTTGCACTATTAAAGTCCTTGATTTGGAAATAAGCTTTCTTTTTGCATCTCACACATCTTTACTCCATCTAAAACAAACCTTCAGAAAAAAATGAGAAAAAGAAAAATGTGACATACTTTCAATTTCATAATTGATGTAAATACAATGTTCAGTCCATCAATGCTTAATTTTTATATTTTTGTTTTGATTCTTAGTGGTAAGCCAGACCACTGGTTACTTATTTACTAATTTGTATATCTCTAAGGCTTCCTTCATATTTTTTCCCCCTGAATTTGTGGCCCCACAAATCCTACATCATTCAGATAGAAATTCTATTTTCAGATAACATAATTTAAAATCATCCAAATAAAAAGGAACACTTTTCATTTGACTGCAGAAGAAAGGAACTATGATGGACAAAACACCTGCTAACTCAGTCTTCTAAATGATTACTAAATTGTTTAAATATCTTCCACTGTAAGAATATAAGGGTAAGTCACTCATGTTAAGTTTTTGAATGTATCATTTCTACTTTAAGGAAAAACATTTCTGCTAAATCCATTGGCCCCAGCCATTATTCATTATTTCAAACAAGTACCTAAAATAGGGAAGTCTGTCCATTTCATATTCTCAGAACTGAATATTTGTCATTTTTTACATTGTTGCTAAGTGCCGTAGAGTCGATTCCGACCCACAGCAACCCTGTAGAGGGTTTCCAAGGAGCAGCTGGTGAGCTTGAACTACCGATCTTGCAGTTCAGACAACTTTGCAGTCTGATGCATTAGCCCGCATTGCCAAATTTTTACTCTTAGAAGATTCCCTACTTTTCAAATGGATCTGTGCTTTAATTTATTATGTAGTTGAAAAACAGCCAGAAATATGGGAGCTATTTGTTCTTGGGATATATCTTTCATTGTTACATTGTATTTCTATACAATTTGTACTGAAGACAATTATGGAAAATTATGTAAATGAGCATTGTATTTATAATGGAAAAATAAATATTTTTTAAAATGTGGTTTTGAATTTTAAACATTTGTGAGAGTGTCTTCTTTCACATTTAGGTATCTGAAGTTGTTTCTGTTGTATGTCTTCCGAGTTGGTTCAGACTCAAAGTGACCCCATATAGAGTTTCAGAGAGGGGCTGTAGGTTTGAATTGCCCACCTTGCAGTTAGCAGTCCAGTGCTTATCCTACAGTACTACGCCAGAGCTGTTTAGGTCTCCAGCCCACCTAAAATGCAACTTTGTACTAGACTACATCGGGGCATCCAAGAATAGAAAATAGCAGGTAAATCTTCTCTTAAGAATTTATTGGGTAGTAATATTTATTTTTTTTATAATACGAATAGTTATTACACTCTCAGGATGAAACCTGATGTGCATCAGATCTCCTATTTTCAAGTTCTCATAAATTTTTTCTATAAAGTAGAATTGTTCATTCTACTGGGACAAAGAAGAAAACTTTACAATAGTTGATTTATATAAAACATTAGAAAAAAAATAAACATAGGCATTCTTAGTTTTCCTGATTAGAGCACTGAAATAAGCTGCTAGTCATTCCCAAAACATAAGCATTTATCTTTTTTTAAATATTGTGAATTGAGTGAAGGTTAACAGACAAGATCTTCAGCTTTACTCTCAACAAATCATACACTTTGTTTCATCTTAACTGTTACAATTCCCTCTAGGCAACACCACTTATCCCACTTCCTCCTTGTAGTTCCTATTTCCATTCCACCCACCTTTCTATTCATTCTCAACTTTGCCCTCAGGAAAATGCTGCCCTTTTGATTTTGAATGATTGACCATTCATGGTGAGCCGTACCTTGCTAGTGTTGTTGCTGGTTCTAACTCACATTGGCCCTTTATACGGTTTCCTAGGAGCAACTGGTAAGCTTGAACTGTCATCCTTGAGGTTCAAATCGACCTGCAGTCTAGCTCATTAACCCACAATGCCACACCTGTTGTCTACCCTATAAACCTGTCTACTGCTTGGCTGAAAATTGGGTCATGGGGTGAATTCTTTTAAAGACCTGAAGAGTGGTTGAGGGTCATAGTCTCAGGTTCCTCCCATTTCTTTCTGACGGGTAAACCTGGTCTTTTTTTTTTTTTTTTAATCATTTTGAGTTTTGTTCTACATTTTCTCTCACTCTATTTAGGTCCCTCCTACATGGTCCTTTCAGGCCAATTGGTCGTGTTTGCAGGTGCTATCTAGTTCTTCCGGTCTCAGAGTCATGGAGACTGATTCCATTAACATGTTCCATTAAGCACATTATCTTAACCGAAAAAAATTAAATACGTTCACAAAACAATAAAAAAAAAAAAAAAAAAAAGAACCCCTCTGAGTCTGATTCTGGTAATCCCACTCTTTGATTATTCCTGAACTCTTTTAACTAAAAAGCAATTTATTTTTTATCAAGGAAAACCAATGAAATATATTAAGGAAAGCAACAGTAGTAGCAAAGACGGTGTTAACATTTTCTAAATTGAATATTCATATATCCACATATCTAAAAATTAATTATGAAGCCTAAAACCCTGGGGACTTAGCTTGTTTATAAAATGCATCCCTTTAGATAGCTTGATGCTGAACCTGGCAAACTGGATACCTTTCATGAAAGAGAGCTATCAGCAAAACAGTCAAATCTTCAACTAGACTAACTCTGGAGAAATCAAATCCTTACTGTCTGTTCTGGTCAGTTTCTCAGCTAGAGCATCATTGCTTTCAATAACACTCAGAAATGGCTATTTAAAATTCTTTCTATTTTGTTGAGGTATGAAGTGTTTCTAGCACCTTGGCTTTCAGTTGGAAACTGGGAGTCTTGAACCAAAAGCTTGTATTGTGAATGAACAAAAATGTGGTTCTCTCTGCACTGACACTCTACCTTTTGTTTCCAGGCTCACCCTGAAATCTCTCTACTTGGGATAGTGTCAGCCTAAAATAAGCAAGGGGAGCACGGTGGCTCCATACAATAAGCACTGAACAGCAACCACAGGCCTGTGGTTCCAGCCTGCTAGCTATTCCATGGGAGAAAGATGAAGCTTTCTACTTCCACAAAGATTAAAAGCCTCAGAAACCCTATACAGGATTGTTATGAGTCAGAACAGACTCAAAAACTCTTAACAACAAGGACAAGTAATAGAGAGAAGGAATATTAGCATTTGGGACCTAGTGGCTTCTGTTTTTACTCTATGAAAATCCTTTATCCCATAGTTGTTGTCAAGTGCCATTGAGTTGGTTCTGATTCATAGTGACCCCGTATAAAAAAACAAGACTTTATATGTTATATTCTTACCTAGGATTCACATCTTTATCCATCAGAACATTTCCATGAGTACCATTTATTTATGAAAATACAACCCTGTGTGATAAATGCACTATTAAAAGTATTATTGAGAAACAAAAACAAAACACTGCTGCCAATTCCTACTGATAGTGACCTTGTAGGACACAGTAGAACTGTCCCATAGGGTTTCCAAGGCTATAAATCTTCATGAATGTGGGCTGTCGTATCTTTCCTGTGGAGTTCCTGAGGATCAGACCACTGAACTTTCCTTTAGTAGCCAAGCACTTAACCACTGCACTACCAGGGCTTCACTATTGGAAAGTGTACCTACATCAGTAGTAGAAGATCTGGACAGGACATCCTTTCAGGGAAAATCCAAAATCTCCAGTGTGGGATAAGCATTCTAGATATTTGTTGTTGGTAAGAGCTGTTGAGTCGATTCGGACCCATAGCGACCCTATATAGTTTCTGAGGAGTGAATGGCTGACCTTGCAGTTCACACCAACCTTGTGGTTGAATGCTTACCCACAGCTCCACACCAGGACTCCATTCTAGACATGAGGATCACATATCTGGGGAACAGGAGCTTAGTTTAATTCAGAATTGTGTGATAACTTCCCCCACCCCCTAAGGTACTACTGGCATCTAAGGTAAACAGGGGACACATGAGCTACTGAAAATAAAACAGAAATATGTTTTTATGTAGTGATATATTTTACTGTGAAATGAAAGGCTTATAGAGGTAATAATAATTTTTGGAGAGTATACTTTGTCAAGATGAAATGAGGAGAGATGTTTCAAATACCAAATTTATCTTGAAGATTGAAAAGTCATAAAAGGAATTAATAACTATGTGTTTTACATATATACATAGGGGTTTTAAAAAGTTTGTGAAAAATGGAATTAAAAAATAATGAAAAATTTCCATAAACTTTTTGAAGCCCCATCATACATATGCTGCCAAAAGAACCAACAGATCCATGTTAGAAGAAGTGCAGCCAGAGTGCTCCTTGGAGGCCAGGATGGCCAAACTTCGTGTCTCATACTTTGGACATATCATCAGGAGGAACTAGTCACTGGAGAAGGATATCATGTTTGGTAAGGTGAAGGGTCAGAGAAAAAGAGGAAGACCTCCAACGAGATGGACTGGCCAAGTACCAGCATCGATGAACTCAAGCATGGCAACAGTAGTAAAGTTGGCCCAGGATCTGGCATTGTTTTGTTCTGCTGTGCATAAGGTCGCTATGGGTCAGTACCGACTCGATAGCATTTAACAGCATAGATATGAGTTCATACATACTGAGGAACCTTCCTGTCTGCAAATTCAAACTGGTGGATTCAATCCAATGTGGATTGAAAATATGAGAGAGAAACAAAAAGACGTAAGTGGTCAAAGCAATCCCTCAAAGGTTTAGAGAGCGTATAAAGTACTATTTGCATAGCATTTACATTGTAGTACATATTATCTAACTAATATAGAGATATGTAGGAGTTAACACTTTTTTATATAAGGGACTTGAGTGTACGTAGATTTAGGACACCAAGAGGTCCTAGAACCAATCCTCTGTGAGTGTCAAGGGATAACTGTATATACATGTTAGGGTTTTTTGTCATCTCATTGCATATACACAAATGCCTAAGTAACTAAACCTAAATATTTGCTAAAAAGCAAAAGGCTGATTACTGGAAATGTAATTTACTGTAACAGGAGTCCAGTGGCCCATTATTTTGGTATTGTTTCTATTCTGTATTGTGCATAATGTAATGCAGATGAGTTTTTATATGTCAGAGTCATAAGACAACCACAGATACATAGAAGCTGCTTGTAGGCATAACGCTGACCATAAGTTTTGCTTAGATGGATATCTGTTTCCAGTCACCAGATACATACAAAATTGAATTGGAAAATCTTTGATTCAGACAAATCAATAAGGACACAGTTTTGACTAATATAACTGATTTTTGAAAGTCAACATATTTATTAACCTGTCTTGAGGAGTGGACAATAGAAATGAGAGATTGACTCTTAAAAAAAAAAAGTTATCTTTGTTAAGAGTCGTAATCTCCTATCAAAGAAAATGGTACACCACATATCTTCCTTGATACGAGATTGAAACTCTTAATAGATATACTTTTTTATTGGTCTCTCCATGTACAAAAGAAAGAACAGTGATAAGAATTGAAGAGGTTAGTCCAATGGACTCATGGAACATGTGAACATCAGTCTCCAGAACTCTGAGACCAGAAGAATGAGATGGTGCCCAGCTACCACTACCAACTACTCTGAAAGGGATCACATTAGAGAGGGAGAAAATGTGGAACAAAATACAAACTTATTTAACAATAATAATAATAAGACCAGGTTTACTGGTTATAAAGAGACTGGAGGAATCTGGTACTATGGCCCTTGACTACCCTTCAGGTCTGTAAAGGAACACTCAGTTTTCAGACAAACAGTAGATAGGTGTACAGTGGGGACAACAACACTAGCAAGGTATGCTCACCATGGAATGGTTAATCATTCAAACTCAAAAGGGAAACATTTTAGGAAACTAAGGATGAAGTGAGAAGGTATATAGGACGGTGGGTGGAATGAAAATAGGAAGCACAGGGAGGAAGTGGGATAGCTGTTGCCTGGAGGGGATTGTAATCACTGAGATGACACAAAGTATATGATTTGTTGAAAGTGAAGCTGATGATCTTGTCTGTAAACCTTCACTCAATACACAATGAAAAGTTTTTAAAAAGATTTTTCAAAAATATATCTAAAAATAAATCTAATAACTAACAAATTTAAATAAAGCATAACTTAATGGAATCACTTTTGGAGGCTCTGTATTTATTCCTCCAGTGCTTCCACTACTGTTCTTTATTCAATTGCTATTAGAATTAATTTGAAAAAGCAAAGCAAAAAGAAAAAGTTACAAAGAAAAGCAGTCAGAAAGACCATTCAGTCTGGGAAAGCCCTTAGTGTAGATTCCAGATCAGTATTAATAACTAGATCAATGACCTGTAGCAAGTTGCCCAATGGCCAGAGAAGCCGTTTTCTCGTCTGTAAATGGAAATAATAGAGTACATGCACCATCTTTAGGGATGAGAGCAAAATGAGATAATATGTATGATATCATGTGTTTAATTCGCAAACAAATCAGTCCAAGCACCATTTCATAATGAATTTCACACTGGTCATCAGGTTTACTAAAATAATATATTTCATAATAATTACACATTTCTATATATACTGGTGTGATACTGTAGGATCAGCACTAGACTGCAAACCACAAGCTCAGGAGTTCAAACCCACGAGCTGCTCCTCAGAAAACCTACACAGAGTCACTATGCACTGGAACGGACTCTATGGCACTTAACAACATATGTCATGATGTGGTGCCCTAGGACAAGCTGTAGATGTCTAACCACAAGGTCAGAGGTTCAGTTTCACCAGCTGCTCCTTGGAAACCCTCTAAAAGGTCTCTCTATAAATCAGAAAGGACTGCATGGCACTTAACAACAACATATGCTATGGAAGTTGCACCTGTAGCCATTTATTGTAAATCTACAGTTGCCAAGAGTTTTGATCTAATTTGCCAAATAAATCATTTAAAACCCGAAGCTAGTACTATTACTAAGATGGATTCTCATTATATGTTTAAACTTTTAGTACAAGCCTAGGTCAGGTAGTGGTGGTGTTAGGTGCCTTCGAGTCAGTTTCAACTTAGAGAGACCCTGTGTCCAACAGGAAAGAACACTGCCTGACCCTGCACCATCTTCACAAGCCTTCCTAGGGTTCAACCCATAGCTTCACACACGGTGTCAATCCATCTGTCTGGGAGTTTACCTCTTTTCGCTGACCCAGCTCTGGTAGCGTAGTGGTTATGAATCGGGCTGCGAACCTCAAGGTCAGCAGTTCGAAACTACCAGCTGTTCCATGGGAGAAAGATGAGGCTTTCTGCTCCTGTAAAGATTTACAGCCTCGAAAAGCCTGTGATGGGTCACTATGAGTCGGAACTGACTCCGTGGCACATAACAACAACAACAATGGATGTTTGGAGTCCTGGTGTGGCACTGTAGCGGGTTTATATTCCAGACTGCAAAGCCGTTTGAACTGCAAAGTCAGTGGTTTAAGCTCACCAACTGCTCCTTGGAAACCCTATACAAGGTCGCTATGGGTCAGAATTGACTCAACGGCACTTAACAACAACAATGGATATTTACAGGGGTTTATTCTCATTTTGAATCTTGCTACATCACCAGATGAAAGTCCTCAAAACATTGCTTCAGCCCATTCACATCATTAAGGTGGACTCTACTTTGAGGAGGCAGCTTTTCCCCATTTGTATTTTGAATGCTTTCCAACCTGAGGGGTTCGTCTAATAGCATTATATTAGACAATTTTCTGCAACTATTAATAAGGTTTCATTCAGTGGCTAATATTTCAGAAGTGGTTTGCCTTTTCCTTTTTCCTACTCTGTTTTAATTTGGAAACTCAACTGAAATCTGTTCACTATGGGTGACCCTACTGGTATTATTTGAAACACTTGTGGTATAGCTTCCAGCATCACAAAAACACACAAGGAACCACAGTATGACAAACTGACAGACACATGGTGGCTAGGTATGGATAGAGAAATGCTTCCTGCCTTCATATGATTGTCTTGTTTTCTAGTTCCATTGCCGCTTGTTGGTCTACTTCTGTATTCTATTGTTAGCAACCATCCAGTCAGCCTCTGATTTATGATCACCCCTGTGTTACAGAGTTGAATGAGATTTTTTTGGCTGTAATTGTACAGAAGCATATCACCAGGTGATTTTTTCCTTGGAGCTCTGAGGTAACTATCTTATTAGTTAGTAGCTAATTGAAAACAGCTTGTCCCACTTAGAATCCTGTTGTTGTTAAGTGCCGTGGGGTCGATTCTGACTCATCGCAACCCTGTATAGGGTTTCCGAAAAGCAGCTGGTGTTCTTAAACTTCCGACCTTGCAGTTGAAACAGCTTTGCAGTGTCGCGCATTAACCCACAGCCACACCAGGATTCCTACGCTGCGAAATTCCGGGCCAGTGACAGAAAGGAGATTTCCTTGTTCTGAAGGTAAATTGATGGGTGCAATAATTGAAGAGTTTTTACAACTGCAATTACAGAACTATGCACATTAAGTGCAACTCTATCCATGGTGTTACGATACTAAACCCAAAACCAAACCCATTGGCATCAAGTCGATTCCAACTCATTGTGAAAACCGTAAGTTTTTACAAGAGCAGACAGCTTCATCCTTCTCTCACAAAGTGGCTGGTATGTTTGATTTGCTGACGTTGCAATTAGCAACCCGATGTTTATCCCATAGAACCACACGGGCAGCTTGGTATTAACCATGTTGTTGTTGTTGTTGTTGGTAAGTGCCGTCGAGTCGGTTCCGACCCATAGCGACGCTGTACAGGGTTTCCGAGGCTGTAAATCTTTACAGGAGCAGAAAGCCTCATCTCCCGCGGAGCAGCTGGTAGCTTCGAATTGCTGACCTTAAGGTTCGCAGCCCAATTCGTTACCACTACGCTACCATACCATAACCCCCTGCATATGGATTCTGAGGCTATAGAATCTTTATAGGAGCAGAAAGCCTCATCTTTCTCCCATGGAGAGGCTGGTGGGTTTGAACTACAAACCTGTAGGTTATCAGTCCAGTGCTTATCCTATAGCTCTTGTCTAATTTACTATATCACTCCAGTGCTTATCCTACAGCGCTTGTCTAATTTACTAATATGAAGATCAATTCAGTGGACAAGTTTAATGTTTTTCTCTACTTCCATGAATTGCCTGCACCTTCCTGGCCCCACATTCCCTGTTGTGACCTGAGTAACGCTTTGTGTAGCAGGAAGATAGAATTGCTATAGGTTTTGCTTTTGCTGTTGGGTTTGTAAGTGGGGACACTAAAGTGGAAGATCACCTGATGAAAACTCTCCTAACTTAATACAGGATTACTTTTTCTATTTAAGTTCCCTACACTGTAATCAATCTTTTTTACCTTCTGTTTTCCACCCTCATCCACAATTTGGGGTTTTGTTATGTATTTTCTTGTATTATCTCTATTACGTGTGACCCATATTACTGCCCAGCACAAAGCCTGGGGCATATAATTTTATGGGAAATTAACTTTGAAATTTAAGACCTTCTATGAGTTTCTGATAATTGTTGGACAGTCCTTTTAACTTGCAGTAGGAAATTACAAAATAAATGAGACCGTTCCAGTTTTATGTGTCTAGTGTGCTTGAGTAAAGCTGGGAGTATCTTTGTTTCCCAATAACCTGTGTGTTTAGTCAGAGGGATTTTATTTCAAAGACAAATATGTTTTAGCCACATACAATAGAATGTCTTTGTTGATATATTTGTTTCAAAGGTAAATACAAGTGGTAGTAATATGTACTAATGCCCTAAGTGAACTATTATATCAAGCTTTTAAATCTACCCACATTTCCACTAAATGCTCTCAATTAGTTTACAGACTTTCCTGTTCCATAAGATACTTAATATGTGTCAGTTATAGAAAATCAGCTATCCCTCATCCATGAACCACTGACATTTTACTTTTTACTACTTCCTTTTGGATTATTGACTTTGCATTAAAGAAAATAGTTTTCTAGTTGTTGGCTTATTTTATATAAATGTCATGATATAAATTGCCCATACACTATATTTAACTGTTCTTTTAAATCAGTTATATTTTCCAGTTTATATAAACAGAAATAAAGAAAATTTACATAAAATGAAACATTGACTGAAGGAAAATTTTATAGCATAGTTTTGATAGTGAAAAACATGAAGAAATATTCAATCTAAATCTTTAATCATTAGTTGGAGACCTGCCTGTCATAAACCTGGGGATAAATCTCACTTTTATTTAATTCTGTACAGAAAGAAGACCTACTATTTTTGTTTGCTTTCATATTGTGCTCCCAAATCAAAGAAATGATTAGAGGTTAGAAACATGAGTGTGAGACAAATGACTAGGCCCATCTCTTAGTGGTGTGTGTTGGCCATGCTACTCAATCACTCTCTGCATCAGTGGCCTCAAATGTATGAAAATATACAAGCTGGCCTGATAGATTAAGAAATGGGTGAATAGTATTATAACGTTAAGAAATTTTAAGCTTCTGGGTAGGAGAACACATATCAGTGAGAACAAATAATTCATGTTAAATTTCAGGCATTATTAGTTTATAACATAGCAGACCAGCTTGTTCACAAAACATCATCATTGTAAGAAGTTCCACTGCATGTATGGTCCTGACTTAATAAATTATGAAGTACTCTTCTGTAGCCAAGTACACACACTAGAACCTCAAACCATAAAAATACAAAAAGTGAAAATATTCATAGATGATTTCATATTAAAAATCCAACCCCAGTGTAGTTTTCTGAACCAAGATGTTTTGCTTTCCTATTGCATCTTGTACATTTGGGGCTTATAAATAATATAAATTTCTTTGAACTTTGTTTTACATTTTGTCACTAAATAGATGACATAATATTTTGCTCCAATGCAATAAATGTAATGACTGCATCTAGTATAAATTGTTGAATATTTTTAAAAGGAAAAAATGTGTGGTTGTGGCCACCAAGTTGATTCCAATTCATAGTGATTGTGTATAGTTTCGGAGGCTGTAAATCTTTACAGGAACAGAAAGCCTCATTTTCTTTTCAAGAAATAACTGGTAGATTTGAACTGCTGACCTTGTGGTTAGCAGCCCAGTTTGTAATCCACCATGCTACAAAGGGCTCTCTTAGCTGTTTATAAAGTTAAGTAAATAAAATCACACATAGTTGCTTTGAGGAACATGTTCCATTCCAGTTCCTCAAACCTTAAGAAACTTTTCAGAACTCCACATTTGTTAGTGAGATGAAAGTGGTGAGTTCTGAAGTTTAAAGAAATTAGGTCAAACCAATATTCTGTTATTCACGCAGTTGGAATTGTATTTAATGCTGAGATAAAACATAATCAAAGTAAAACATCACTGAAGTTGTCATGGGCTATAATTAATGGCTCAAACCTGTCCATATTAATTGTTTCATGAAGTTAAAAACCAAACACTTTAAACAAATCTATAAGCATGTGTAGTGATTTGGCTAAATTTTGTTCTGAAGAGGGCATTTGAAAACATTTGTTTGTGAACATCATTAATATTTAAACATAACTTGGCTTTCTTATACTCCTTTAAAAATGAATAAAAATGTCTGGGTTTCATAAATTGTAGACCACCACAATCTGGGCTTCATATTAATTCTGATTTACAAAGAAAAGGCACATAAAAAAGAAAGGCATGTAAAGCTGTCTTCAGGTAAGTGTTCCAAATGCTCATTGTATTCTTTGTGATTCAATAGATGTTTATTGACATGGATTATGAAAGTATTATTTAAGGTTAGGAAGATATCAAGATTGAAAATGCCATTACCTACAGTGGAGTGTATTACTTGATATGATCTTTATAGTTAGACTCTTTGCAACTCCCACCAAATGACTGGGTTGTTGTGCACCCTCGAGTCAGTTCTGACTCACAATCACCCTGTATAGTGTTTTCAGGCAGTACATTTTTTATAGGAACAGAAAACCTTATCTTTCTCCCACAGAGCAGCTGGAGGGTTTGAACTGTCATCCTTGTTGTTAGCAATAGAAGCCTTATCCTATAGGGCTATTATGTAAATGTGAGATGACTGTGGCCCTCCAAGGATATTGAATAACTTACTAATAATGTAAATAAGGTACATGTCACCCTTGTGGGATGGGACCATGGAAATAAGACGTATTGTTGTTGTTGTTGGTAGGTTCCATCAAGTCGGTACTGACTCATAGCAGCCCTGCGCACAACAAAATGAAACTTTGCCCAATCCTGGGCCACAGTCATTACTACGTTTGAGCCACTTGCTGTACCCACTGTGCCAATCCATCTCGTTGGTGGTCTTCCTCTTTTTCTACAACCTTCCGCTTTATCATTTAAGTTGTCCTTTTCAGGGACTGGTACCTCTTGATAATATGTCCAAAGCATGAGCGACAAAGTCTGGACATTCTTATTAATTCCAAGGAGCACTCTGGCTGCACTTCTTCCAACACAGATTGGTTTGTTCTTTTGGCAGTCCATAGCACTTTCAATATTCTCCTCAAACACCATAACTCAAATGCATCAATTCCTCTACGGTCTTCTTTATACACTGTCCAACTTCCAAATGCCTATGAGGTTATTGAAAATACTCAGGCACACCATAGTTCTTAAAATGATACCTTTACTTTTGAACACTTTAAAGAAGTATGCAGCAGATTTGCCTAATTCAATATGTCTTCTGATTTCATGACTGCTGTTTCCATGAGTGATGATGGTTGATCTGAGAAAAATGAGGTTTTTGACAATCTTTTCTCCATTTATATGGATGTTATTTATTGGTCCAGTGGTAAGGATTTTTGTTTTCTTTACATTGAGGTGCAGCCCTTACTGAAGGCTGTGGTCTTTGATCTTCATCAATAAGTATTTTAAGTCCTCTACGCTTTCGGCAAGCAAGGTTGTATCATCTGCATATCGCAGGTTGTTAATGAATCTTCCTCCAATCCTGATGTCATGTTTTTCTTCATATAATTCAACTTCTAGAATTACCTGCTCAGCATACAGATTGAATTAGTTTAGTATGGTGAAAAAATACAACCCTGGCACACACCTTCCTAAATTGAAACCGTTTGATGTTCCCTTGTTCTCTTTGAACAACTGCCTCTTGGTCTTTGTATAGGTTCCTCATGAGCACAATTTAGTGTTCCAGAATACTCGTTTTTTGCAGTGTTGTCCATAGCATGTCATGATCCACACAATTGAAAGACTTTGCGTAGTCAATAAAGCACAGGTAAACAGCTTTCTAATCAGATCCATTTGATGTTAGCAATGTTATCCCTCATTCCACATCCTCTTCTGAAACTGGTTTGAACCTCTGGAAGTTCTCTGTTAGTGTATGGTTGCAGCCTTTTTTGAATGATGTTTAGTAAAATTTTGCTTGCATGCAATATTATTGATATCATGTGATGATTTCCGCAATCCGTTGGGTCACCTTTCTTTGAAATGGGCACAAATATGGATCTCTTGCAGTCAGTTGGCCAGGTAGTTGTCTTCCAAATATCTTGGTCTAGGTAAGTGATTACCTCCAGTGCTTCATCAGTTGGTTGAAAAGTTTCAATTTGCATCAATTCCCCATGCCTTGTTCTTTGCCAATGCATTCAATGCACCTTGGATTTCTTCCTTCAGAATCATTGGCTCTTGAACCTATGCCACCTCTTGAAATGGTTGAACATCGACCATTTCTTTTTGGTACAATTAATCTGTGCATACCTTCCATCTTCTTTTGATGCTTTCTGCATCATTCAATACTTTGCCCATAGACTCCTTCAATATTGATGTCAATGCTAATATGGAGATTGGTCAGTTTTACCATCCCATTAGGTTTAAAATGAGCTTTCGAGATGGGGAAGGAGATCTCACTATCATCAAGGAAGAAAAGTCAGGAGTGGACCCAAGATCCCTGCACTGAATATCCTTGATCCAGGAGGTTCGAGCCATGACATTAGCCATAGTGAGAGATGGCAAGAACCACTAGCAGAGAAACAATGGCAGCAGAGGCAGCATAACTGGCGGGAGACAGAGTGGTGGGCTTCCGAATCAAAGGGTCAAGAAAGTGAGTGCCTTTGGGCAGGAGGCTTGCTTTTAAAGTGGTGCATCTTTGGGCATTTGTCTGGAGAACTAGGTTTGCCTACCCGTGGCATTAGAGCTGAAGAAGATATAAAGCTAAATGTATCTGTGATTGCCTTAGATGAAAATAAATCGAATGATCCACTAAAGATGAGATTTTCAGACTTGATAAATATCCAACTGTTCTCTACTAAGAAACACAACTAAATTTTTGGACTATATATATCTCTTAAAAAAAAAATAGAAAAAATGTACTATACAGAACACAGTATAAATAAAACTAGAGTAGTGGTAGTTGTGTGTCACCAAGTCGGCTCTGACTCATACTACCTCTGTATCATATCCGAAGTTGTAAATCTTTATGGTAGCAGAAAGCCTAATTTTTCTCCTATGGAGCGACGAGTAGATTCGAACTGCTGCACCTTGTGGTGAATAGCCTAGCTTGTAATCCATACACTATCTGGTCTCCTTAAATCTAGAGTTGTTGTTGTTGTTGTTAAGTGCTGTCGAGTCGATTCTGACCCATAGCGACCCTGTACAGGGTTTCCGAGGCTGTAAATCTTTACGGGAGCTGAAAGCCTCATCTTTCTCCTGTGGAACAGCTGGTAGTTTCGAACTGCTGACCTTGCTGTTCGCAGCCTGATTCGTAACCACTACGCTACCAGAGTTTCTAAATCTAGAGTAGTATATTTAATATCAGACAAAATAGACTTTAATTCAGATATCATTACCAGAAATAACAAGAATTGTATCACAATGGCTAAATGTTCAATTTGCCATGAAGAAATAACAGTTTAAATTTATAGGTCCAATATGCATCTAAATTTATATAATTACATATTCTTAGATATGCACAAGGCATATTAACAAAACTACAACGAATAATTTGAACATCTACAATCAGAGTGGGAGATTTTAACATACCTCACTCAGTAACTGATAGAGCAAATAGAACATGAACAAATCAGTGAGGACAGAGATATGAACAGCACAATTAGCAACTCTGATGTGATAGACATAAAAAGAAAATTGCAACCAATAACTTTATCATATATATTATTTCAGCCACATAAGAAATACTTACAAAAATTGGCACTAAAATGGCTCATAAAGCACCGTTCTGTTCATTTAAAATGGCTAAAATCACACAGAGTATATTCTCTGAAAGGGACCCAATTAAGATAAAAATCACTTGCAGAAAGATAATGTTGCAGGTTGAGTTCCCTGCCAAATAAATTCTGAGCTAGAAATGAGTGTGCAGGGAGTTTATTAGGGAGTTCTCTAGGGAAACCCAGCACGAAAGGAAGGGGACCGGGCAGAGAAAGAAGCTGCTGGGCTTTGCTACAGACATATTAAAAGACCTCATTTAACCCCATAAGAATGGAGCTCTGGTAGCGTAGTGGTTACGAATCGGGCTGCGAACCTTATGGTCAACGGTTCGAAATTACTAGGCGCTCCGCGGGAGAAAGATGAGACTTTCTACTCCCATAAAGATTTACACCCTCGGAAAACCCTGTACAGGGTCGCTATGAGACTTTCTACTCCCATAAAGATTTACACCCTCGGAAAACCCTGTACAGGGTCGCTATGGGTCAGACCCGACTCGCCGGCATTTAATAGCAACAACCTCGCAGAGAACTTTGAAGTTGAGATGACTCTTCATAGTTATTCCAAGTTGCCCAAGGCAGGCTGGGCTTTTCTATCCTGCATATCCAGTCACAGGATATGAGATACCTGAAGAAGGCAGAGTGACTTTGAACATGGAAACATTCTTTAGCAGAGGCAGCTGACCCCCTTCTCAGGAGTTCAAAAATGAGTCCTTCTGTTCTAAGTGGCATTGTACAACATGGATGGTAGATAACTAAAAATCCCTATATGTTTGGAAAGTAAACAAATATAAAATCTAATAACGAATGAGTCAAAGAAGAAATTACATTAGAAACTAATAAATATTTTTTAATTTTTTTCTGGAAACAGAACATTTAGGCTATTTGAACCAATTTTTTTTCTGTTGTAAACAAAATAATACTTGCTAAAATCCCAAAGAAACGTCTCCTTAAAAACCTATGTTGAACTAACACAATCAAAAACAATTAACAGGTCAAACCCACCAGCTGCAATCCAGAGAGAAAGCACATTGCTGAAGCTTTTTTTTTTTTTTTTTTTGCCTGAAGGCATTTGTTGATTCTGGTGAAACTGAAATGAAATTTTGAGCACTTGTGGGACATAAAATATGACGGGGGTTCAAAAACCTCATGGGAAAATTGAATGAAAGGATACTGGAATTTTTCCACAAACTTTTTAAAAGCCTGCTTCATATAACCATGGAGTCCTGGTGTGACGCTGTGGGTTAATGCACCAGACTGCAAAGCTGTTTGAACTGCAAGGTCGGTGGTTCAAGCTTACCAGTTGCTCCTCAGAAACCCTATACAGGGTCGCCATGGGTTGGAATTGACTCGGAGACACTTAACAACAATAACAACTGAATATGAGAAATCTAATTAAAGAAATACTTTGAAATACAGCTGGGTCAAATAAACAATACTCTCAGAATAAGGGCAAACTACACCCCACTCCTCCCACACTTTTGCTGCCTATAAACCCAAGTCTTTCTTATTTTGCCAAGGTCATCTGGAAGAGCCAAATGCTGGAGAAGGATATCATGCTTGGCAATGTAGAGAATCAGTGAAAAAGAGAAATCTCAGAAAGAGCGACATAGGGGCTGCAGCAGTGAGCTCAAACATGCCAATGATTTGTGAGGATGGAGTACCAGTCCATGTTTCATTTTGCTATAAGTAAGGTTGCTATTCCTCAACACTTAATTGTGCTCATGGACCAAGAGGCAGTTGTTCCAACAGAACATGGGAACACTGAATGGTTTAAAGTTACGAAAAGTGTGTTACAGGGTTATATTCTTTCACCATACTTATTCAAACTGTATGCTGACCAAATAATACGAGAAGCTGGTTTGTATGAAGAAAAACATGGTATCAGAATTTGAGGAAGACTCATTAACAACCTGTGATATGCAGATGATACAACCTTGCTTGCTGACAGTGGAGAGGACTTAAAATACTTACTGATGAAGATCAAAGAGCACAGCCTTCGGTATGAATTGCATCTCAATGTAAAGAAAACAAAAATCCTCACCACTGGATCAATAAACAACATT
>NW_006408595.1:3703801-3712649 GCF_000296735.1 Chrysochloris asiatica
GCCTCAACTACTGTGATGGTGGTAGTTCTGACTCATAGTGACCCTGTATAGAGTCTCCAAGGCTGTAAATCTTTGGGTAAGCAGAAAGCTTCATCTTTCTTCCAAGGAACAGCTGGTAGTTTTGAACTGCTGACACGTAGCAACTGACTCATTAGCACTATGCTTCCAGAGCTCCTTCCAACTACTGTAAGTAATAACAATATCAAGTAAAGTTGTTTCAGTGCTAAGCATTGCAAATCATGATAAAAGCATCTACGAGTTATTGAAATTCTGGAATTTTAATATATTTACAAATCAAATTTACATCACAAGTAGTTCCAAAACTCAACAAGAGATTTATCATTGGGAGTAGTCCCTCCCACTGGTGGTGTTTAGATGTCTAACCCACTTCAGAGTTGTTGATTCCAACTCAGAGCGACCCCATGGAGGGCTTCCGAGGCTGTCAATCTTTGCAAAACTGTATTCTTCAGGGTAGCTATTGAAATGTTCTTTTTGATGATGAATGTGTCAACACTCCTTTTCATTTTGTCATTCTCTACACAGTAAATTATATGATTAAAAATGACGAATACCAGGTCATTTTAACTCACTAATGCTAGGGATATCAATCTTTATGTATTCATTTCATTTTAGATGGCTTCTAGTTTTCCTACATTTATATTCCATGCATTCCACATTCCAATTATTAATGAATGTTTACAGCTTTTTCTTTGAGAAGGTAGCTCTATCCCCAATTATATTTTGAGTGCCTTCCAACCTGAAGGCCTCATTTTTTCAGCAGTTTATAAGACAATGTTCTGTTCCCATTCCTATAGTTTTCACTAGCATTTATATATATATTTCAATACAAGTGGATTACCAGATCTTTCTTCCTAGTCTTAGACTAGAAGCTCTGCTGAAACCTGTCCACCTGCTGGTATTTGAAATACTGATGTGAAGGGCAGTGAACTACTTCATGTCTCTTCTAGCCATGGTCTTTGTAATTCCCACCAAGCTACTTTTTCCTGATGGATCTAGGTGAGAGAAGGTAGAGGTAAATGCTGATGGATTCCATGATAGTTAACAGTGGTAATTGTGAAAACTTGGAACTCTAGCATGGGTGAAAAAGGAGCATCTCAGAAGCAAGAGCAGGGATCTCTGTTGGAAAGAGAATCAGGAATAGAGTATGGTCTTTAAAGACAAAATACTATGACACCAAAGGAGCAACAGATGAGTGTCCAAGGAGCAGCAGTAGCAGAACTAAGAGCCAGGACATCAGGCAGAATAGTAGGTTTACCAACCCATGGAGTACGGTAAAGCTGAGTGCCTTAGCAGGAGCTCACTTGTGGAGTAGGGTGCCTCCAAGCACTTATTTGGAGAGCTAGGTTTGCTGATGCATGAAACTAGAGATGAGTGCCTTTGGGCTGAGACTTTGGCATTTATTAGCAGTCTTAAAAGAGATTTCTAACATTGCTGAAGCAGGGCAGAGACCAAGTCAAGGTGCTGAGGCCCAGAGAGCAGTCTACCAGTGGGCACGGTGTAGGAGAGTTTGTCCTGATCGGACAAACTGTGCTCTGACATTTCTGATCTTGAATTTTAACCAGTTAAATTCCTTAATAAACTTCATAACTATGAATATGATGTGTCTTGAGTTCTGTGTGGCCATTGCAATGAATTACCAAGCCCAGTTAAGCAATTTGTGTGGAAGGGATCATTGATATCATTCTTACAAGGTGGCGTAGTTTCCAGCATCAGAGCATCCCACAAGCCAGCACAATACAAAAAACTGACAAACAAGTAGTGGTCAGTTAAATATTATTTATTAATGTTATAAATATGTCAATTTCAATAATAGCTCAGCAAAAATTTATTTAGATTGAAACCAGACCTCCAATGCAACAAAAATTTCCTAGATTTTCAGCATTAAAATTTCAAATATTATTTTTTGACCATAAAACATACAAAAATAGGGAAGTTTTTGTAGCATAATCCAAATCAACATGGTTTAGCATTTTCTGTAGTTGCTTCTGGTACAAATTTTATTTTTAAAAAATGAAAGCAAAAAACTGTCCTACCCATACTGATACTTTTGTTCTTTCGACTCTTGACCTTTATCTCTGACAGTGTATCATTAGGTGTACAGACACTTAAACCACATCCTTTAAATCAAGAAGGAAACATTTGTCTATTGTTCTTTTTATTGGACATGCTTTTAAGCTATGTACAATAGCTATGCAGTCTCTGTTTTAATTTAGTAACTGGTTTTGTCCAGTTGATATGCTATTACAAAATCGTTAAAGTGGTTCATTTCCAGTTAAAAGCAAGTCACCTAATGAGAAGTTTCAGAAGAAAATGAGACTACTTCCTAGAAAAAAAAATTTTTCATTTTTAAGAAGCCTCCTAAACATTAGCTGATTGTATTTTATATATATATAATATTGTTGTTCGGTGTCCTCAAGTCATCCCAACTCATAGCTACCCTGTAAACAGTTTTCGAGGAGCTGCTGGTGAGTTTGAACTGCTTAACTTGGAGTTCAAACCTACCTTTCGGTCCAGTGCTTATCCTACAGCAACACAACAGGAACCCATGTGTCAGGAATCCTGCAGTTTCAGCACTGGACTATGAACCGCATGTTTTCGCTGTTTTTAAGTGCCATCGAGACAGTTCTGACTTATAGTGACCCTATGTAGGGTTTCCAAAGAGCAGCTGGTGAATTTGAACCTCCTACCTTGCAATTCAAACTGACCTTGTTATCCACGGCATTATCCCACAGAGCCACACACGACTATATATATGTTGTTGTTGTTAAGTGCTGTCAGGCAGGTTCGGACTCATAGCAGCCCTGTATAAGGTTTCTGAGGAGCAGCTGGTGAGTTTGAACTGCTTATCTTATGGTTCGCAGTCCAGTGCTAATCCTACAGTGCCACACCAGAAGTCATACGTCAAAGGTACTGGGAAACCAGAGAAGGTAAGACACGTACTTAAAGGAATGTCTTCAAGAGGCACTAGAATAAAATATATGTGATTTGTACCTTTCATATATTATCAATGACTTGGTAGTCTCTTCATGAGAAGTTTAAAAAGAAAGCTCAAGGAAAGGCCACAAATATAAACATAGTGCACTGACATTTTAGTGTAATCTTTACTTTCAACTCCACTGATACTTAATTTTATATAAGGTTATTAGCATTTTAGTGAAAATATTCTAGGAAAAAGTATTAAAAGTTTGAATATTTTTCACTATGAAGAAATTTATTTACAAGACTGTTGATAATATTAGTACAGCTTTCTCTCCTCCCTCCCCTCCTTTTTGATAGGACAAACAACAGCATATATAAACTATTGAGAATGATCCAAAAGAGGGAAAACCAGAAAGATATAATATGGATATTTGCATAATATTCTTGGAATGAATCTAGTATGCAATGAAAAGTTGAACTTAGAAAGGGGCACAGATAGTTCATTTGCATAAATAAGGAAGAAATCTGATTATAGGGTAAAAACACTAGTTGTGGTGTGCCATGGAGTCAGTTCTGACGCACCGCAACCCTGAGTAGGGTTTCTGAGGCTGCAAATCTTTACAGGAGCAGAAAGCCTCATCTTTCTTTCAGTCGTTTTGAACTACTGACCTTGAGATTAGCAGCCCAACTCATAACCACTACACTATCAGAGCTAGATAGATCTATTTGGAGTTGGGAAAACATAGGATTTCTCTAACCAAAGCTTTTATTTTCTTGGTAAATTGGCAGTAAGGCCCTTAACTGAGAGGAACAATGGGCAGGAAATGTGTAAGGCTGAAGAAAAAATATATGGAATAGAAGACTGTGAAAAAAAAAAAAAAGGACTAGAAAATGTAATTGTCTAGCTGTTTGAAATGTAATTTGGCATAATGAACTTAAGAGGATCAAGGTAGTTTGAATGTGTATTTTTGCATGCCATGTGCTTATGAAGGAGGAGGGGATAGGAAAAGAGTTTAACCCATGGTTGGGGTCTTGCTAAGGAAGTCAGAGGAGCTGCAGTTTTACTCAGAGCAATGACCACAGTGATTGACCGTGCAATTTAAATGAGGTAAAGAGGAATTTTAATTCTTGAGGTGAGCTTGATGTTGTTAAATTGTTAAGTGCAGTCAAGTAGGTTCTGACCCATAGTCACCCTGTATAGGATTTCTGAGGGGCAGCTGATGAGCTTGAACCACTGACCTTGCAGTTCAAACCAATCTTGCAGTCCAGTGACACACCAGAATGAAAGTTAGTACGATCAATGGCTTATTGGTTTTTCAAAATTCTATCCTGGTATTTCCGGTGTAATTTCTTACACAAAGGTCAAATTTTTCTAATTACTAATCCTTCTTTGTTTCCAATTTTGCATTCCAATCACCAGTTAATACATTTTGATTGCATGTTTGATCAGTTTCAGACTGCAGAAGGTGGTTAAAACTGTTGTCAATTACTTCATCTTTTACATTAGTGGTAAGTACATTTGCTTCAATAATAGTAGTATTAAATAATCTTGCTTCTAAGTATATGAATATGACCCTAACCCTGAGACCTCAGAATGACAGTAAGGCCATTCATTAACTGACAAACAGATAAGTGGTAGAGAATGATTCTGTCATGCTGAATATCTGAATAGTGGGATTTGGGATCACATCAAGTTCACCATAAAGTCAAATATAACAAACACAAGAATGTCATAAATGGTAGTGCTAATGTGAATCTCAAGCTACAGTTTTTTACTCTGTAGTAAAGAAAAAGTCCTAATGTGCAATGTTTATTTATTTATGAGTTTTTGAAACAATCATAGCTAGATTCAGCAAAATTATGAAGTAATTCTGTCAATTTCTAGACTCCATAACTTTTTTTATGAAATCTTTTCCCTTTTTTGGAGTGAGCATTCTCCTTCAACAATTTTGTTCCTATTGTTTTTGCACTCTCCAAATCCTGCCCCACAGAAAACTCCAAAAGTTCATTGAGGCCAGGTTTTAGAATGTGTGACCTTCAGTAAATGTTTCTTTAAACAGGCATAAGCATTTTAAATATTTAAATCTAATTACCATGGAATAAAATATTGTGTTCTCTTTCAAAATAGTTTAAGAACTCAGGCAAACAGACTAAGGAGACTTGGAAGAGGGCAGGAGCACATCTCTAAAAGCATTTATTATTATTATGTATTGGCAAGGTCTGATAAGAAGGTAAACCAACCAGTTGCCGTCTAGTTGATTTTGACGCATGGTGATGTCATGTGTTAGAGTAGAACTGTGCTCTCTAGGATTTTCAATAGTTAATTTTTTTAAAAAGTAGATTCTCAAGCCTTTCTTTGGTGATACCTCTGGGTGTACTTAAACCTCCAACCTTTTGGTTAGCAGCTAAACATGTTACCTGTTTGTACCACTCAGTAAACATCTTTTATTTCAACTAAGTTGTTTCGGAAATGAACAGAACAAGAAAATATTGGTCCTTTCCCCCTTTCTTTGGATTTGTCTGCTTATCTAGAG
This sequence comes from Chrysochloris asiatica, assembly GCF_000296735.1. Lineage (NCBI taxonomy): Eukaryota > Metazoa > Chordata > Mammalia > Afrosoricida > Chrysochloridae > Chrysochloris > Chrysochloris asiatica. The sequence continues at coordinate 3,709,276 of NW_006408595.1, forward strand.
AGAATAATGTGGCACTGTAGGATAAGCACTGGACTTCTAACTGAAAGGTCAGAAGTTCAAACCCATCAGCCACTTTGAAGGAGGGAGATGAGGCTTTCTGCTCCTAAAAAGAGTTATAGCTTCAGAAATCCTATACAGGGTCGTTATAAGTTGGTATCAACTCCATGGCGGTGTGTTTGGTTTGGGTTTTGAATTTTCGCTTTGGCCACAAAAGACTTTTTTCTGGTAGCAGTTGGGCACAGATGAAAATATGTGATATCACCAAACTATAGAGTTGGTCCTTCTGTTTTTCAGGTGTATCTGACTGCCACCAGAGAGTTCTCTGATTGGCAATCCTCTCTAACCTTCTCAATGCAGACCAGCCTTTCTGATCCTGTGTTAACTTTCCCCTGAATCCCAGAATACCTAGGAATACAATTTATGAATGTTGTTGTTGTTTTTAAGTGCTGTCGAGTCAATTCTGACCCATAGCAACCCTGTATAGGGTTTCCAAGGAGCAGCTGCTGAGCTTGAACCGCTGAATTTGCAGTTCAAACGGATTTGCAGTCTGGCGCATTAACCCACAGCGCCACACCAGGATTCCAATTTATGAATGGTCCCTAATTAATTATATTTCTCAGTAAAATATTGTTTTTACTAGGTTGTCAGTTCTATATGCTTTTTAGGTTTTCTAAATATTTCTAATTATAAAGCTTATGTAAAATGCATATCATTGATTTATTTGTTCCCTGTTGTACAATACAGTTACTACTATTACCATTGTGTATTTATATATCTTAGTATTTCCATACCTATGTCTATGTGATACATGTCTCTAAGGGATACTTATTAGCATATCAATAAATAAAGAGTTATTTGTTTAAAAGTAGGCTAATGTTTAAAACACATCTTGTTGTTAAGGGAGAGACAATTGCAGTATTTAATCACAGTATTTGAGTTCATTGAGGTATTAAGATTCCTGAAATGATGAACAGGGTATAGATAAAAGTACATCATTGGCGTATTTGGTTTTTAATCCTGGAACTTTTAGTTCCTGACTTTGCTGTTTGCACAAGGCGGCAAGAAGACATGGTCTGGGTTTGGTGTGAGCTGGACTTGGTTCAAGAGAGAAGATGTCACAGAAATAAGATATTAAATTGACTTGAAATGGATTTCACATTGGCATGCTATGCTATTTACCTATAATCTGTCATCGCCTTTATGACCACACCTAGCCTGTGTCGACAGATATTGTCTGAGTGGGTATAAAAACTCAAGTCAGAGGGTCTCTGATAGAGTTGATGCTCCAGGATGCCTGATCTCTGCTTCTAGGTTCTAAATCATCACCATGAAGTTGACCTTTCTGTACTTGGTTGTGGTGCTTTGCATCTTATACAAAGGTAAGGGAACTAATTTAAAGAATCCTTCTGAATTTGATGGAGCTGTGTATAGAATCAATTACATTTTTAACAGTCTCTACTTCAAACATTTTTCTTCTTGGGATATATTTCACACATATCAAGAAGGATGCAATGTAAAAAAAATTGGGTTTTTGTCCTATTGAGTATTACTGCTGCTTTTAACAAGCCAGTCCTAAGGGGCTGGTGTGTGTGTGTGTGTGTGTGTGTGTGTGTATGTGTAGACAACGAATTAGTTACAAGTGCTTAGAACTATTAGTGAACAGATTACCTAAGATATGAATAGCATTATTTTTTCATTGTTGTTTGTCCTTTGATGACTATGATAAATTCACATCCACATTAAAACTTCACACTGGTGATTGCAGTTTTCACAATCTCTGATTCTAATCATGTTGATAAGTCAATGTATGAGGGGGCTTCAAATATTTTAAAGCATTACCAATTAAAAAGATTTATCACCCGAAAAAAATTTATAGGTAAAATATTTCTTAAACTATCAACTTTCCTGGATATTTTAGAAAGTCAATTAATTTCTAAAATTCATTAAAACATTTTGATCAAGTCTATCAAAAATCAGAATTGAACAAGATAAAAGTCTCTAGAAACAAATTTATTTTTGATCATTTGTTTCTGTTTCTAAAAAGGGCAGAAGAAATAACATTATTCAGACACAAGAGGAAATGATAACAAAAGGAAGGAGATTTGTTCTGTAACTTTTCTATGAGAATTTAGAGTACTGTAGTTGTTGCTAAGTGCCACTGAGTTGGTTCTAACTCATAGAGAACCTGTATAGGGTCTTTGAGGAGTCATATGAGTTTGAATCACCATCCTTGTAGTTAGCAATCCATAGCTTACTTGTAGTGCCACTCCAGTATTGTTGGTGTAAATGCCTTAGTAGAGTTGGTTCCTCGGAGTATAGAGGAATCATTATTTGTTGTGACTAAGAGAAAATGGAGTCCTGATGTAGCACTCTGGGTTAATGTGCTAGACTGCAAGGTCAGTTTGAACTGCAAATTCGGCGATTCAAGCACACCATCCGTTCCTTGGAAACCCTGTACAGTGTCACTATGAGTTGAACCAACTCAACAGCTCGTAACAACAGTGAAGAGAAAGTGTTTATATAATTAACCTAAATCCAAAATTTCTTTTGACAAATTTTAGAACATAATTTCTTCAACTAGCAATGACTGTTGTAATATTATACAGTGCTTTGCTTATACTTTGAATGAATGTGTTTCTTATTTGTTAATAGTGCACAGAATACATATTTTACAAAAACTATATTAAATGATATCTCATGCAATAAAATGTAGTTTCAATGTTTCTGTTTAAACATATTAAAATCTCTGGAGCATTGGAAAAAGTTTCAAAGTATATTACTATGTATCCAAGGTAGTTCTCAAATAATCAATTATCTTTAAATGTTTTCTATAGATTGGTTATTTATTGAAAAAATTAATATATTTTAGGTATATGAGGCCAGGGTGGGAATTAAGGAACATATTTGGAACTGGGAGAGTGTTGGCTCTGTAGAAAAAGCATTGGACTGCAAAACACAAGATCAGTGGTTCGAGCCCACCAGCTCCATAGGAGAAACATAAGGCTTTCTGTTACCCCAAAGAATTACAGCCTAGGAAATCCTATACAACAGGGATGTGGAACATCTGTCCTTCGAAATTATTTAGTCTGGCCCTACTATCCAACCATTACATTGTTGTTGTTATTGTTAAGTGCCGTCCAGTAGATTCTGACCCATAGTGACCCTGTATAGGGTTTCCAAGGAGTAGCTGGTGAGCCTGAACTGCCAACATTGCAGTTCAAAAGGCTTTGTACCCACAGCGACACACCAGCACTCCAACCATTACATTAAGCGTGAGTTAATTAAATATTTGACCAAATATAGCAGGCTCATTTTTAAGTTCCTAATTTTATATCCCTTGAATGATGTTATAAATTTTGGCAGAAAAAAAAAAA
>NW_006408595.1:3712904-3727179 GCF_000296735.1 Chrysochloris asiatica
TGAGTTGGAACTGACCCAACAGCACTTAACAGCAACAACCTATACTTAGATGCTGTCTGTATAATCAACTGGTGCATGGTGATTCTATAGGCTAAACACTGGGAGGCGGTTTAAGCCCACCAGCCACTCTGTGGGAGAATGATGAGACTTTTTACTCCTGCAAAGAATTTCCTATACAGGGTCACTGTGTGTCAAAAGCAATTCTATGGCACTTAACAACAACAATAAAATTATTTAGAAGACAAGCTTGTATTGTTTAACCAACCCAAACTATTAGGATGAAAGAATAAAACAAAACAGTTTCCTGGCTAGGTAGAAAAACTTTAATGATAAGAGATGTAGATCTGACACAAAATAGACATGCATAATCAGTTCTCATATTTTCCCAGGCTATTCTATATTCTCATTAGTATAAAATCCATACAATTAATTGCATTTTCTTTTCTTTCTTCCCTCCTTTTTTTTTGTTTTAGGGTGGGGAACACTATGAATATATTCAACCAGAAAATATTTAGGGACAATAAAATCCAGAAATTTATTCATAAAATATACTTAAGATTGGTAATAGTAATAGATTATGATAGTGTGAAAAATATAAAGTACTGGTTAATACTGATTTATAGGTTTAATTAAAAAGACTACAAGTATTTCTAAGATGAGTAGACTATAAAACTTTAATTTTAATGATGTTCATAAGTAGATGTATGGGTGAGGCTTCAAAGAGTTTGTGGAAAATTTAAATTATTTTTTAATTCCACTTTTCCGTGAACTTTTTGAAGCCCCCTCATATAATTTAAATTTATATAGATTAGTTCTATTAAAAAAGAAAACTCCAAAATACCTAATTGCCATTGAAATATCATCAAATACAAAACATAGTTTGCACACATTCAATTTTACAGAAGAATAGAAATTAAAAGAACATTTTCATTGTCTTAAAAATATGCTATTGAGCCAAGTACAAAATGACCTAATTGTTATTCCCTTTTCCCCCTTATTTGTAGATGGTGAAGCCCTATATTACAAACACAAAGCAGGTCAGTATCTTTTATAAAATACTCTTTATTTTAACACAGCAAATTGTATTCTGAACCTGCCTTTGAAACACAGGAAGTTGATGTTTTTCATATCCACTTGATTTTGTGATTCAGTATTTGGACTGCTCATTCAATCCACATAATTATAAACATTTCCTAGCAGATTATGGTCTTTGCTATATCCACAATGCTGGCTGCTATGTAGCAGGTACTCAGTATGCACTTTTTATGAATGAATGAAATAAGGTGGGATCCTTGACATGATTTATTATTAATAAAACAATTTTCTGTATGAAAGTAGTCAAATCCCTTGCAATGTAAACTTGCTGAAATAAACTATAGATATAACCTACGTAGTTAAGGTTCTTCTGAATAGAGTTTACCTTTACTGATGATATAAAAACGAATGCCAATTATCTTATTGTTTATCATGTAACGATATCTTTGGGGGTCTACTGATGTGTGCAAGACGGCCTTTCCCCTACTCTGGCGATGGTTTCTGAGATTCCATGTTTGCTTTTAATTTTCCACCTTGTTGCTTCACTTCTGCTCAACTATATCCTCAAAACCTGATCAAATTATTATGTCCAGTTTTTATTTCCTGCTTCAGTCTACTGGGATGAGAACACCATAATTCTCTTCTCATTAGCCTTGTAACTATGATAAGAGTGTGTATGCTGAATGAGACCTTAAGATTATTTTCCTGATGGATAAAATGAATAAACATTCAGGCAGGGGTTTTGTGACATCTCTATTAACTCCTGGAGAGTTTGGGGCTGACTTCTTGGTTGCATCCAACATTTCAGACAGTTAAAACTTTTTAGGTATCTAATCATTATGTAAGGAGCTCTGGTAACATAACAGTTATAAGTCGGGTTGCTAACTGCAAGGTCAGCAGTTTAAAACTACCAGCCATTCCATAGGACAAAGGTGTGACTTTCTGCTCCTGTAAAGATTTACAGCTTTACAAACCCTATACAGGATCGCTATGAGTTGGAACCTACTCCATGGCACACCACCACCACCACCACCAGCAGCTATTATAGAGAGTCTTGGTATGGTACTGTAGGATAAGCACTAGACTGCTAACTGCAAAGTGGGAAGTTCAAACCCACCAGTCAATCTTCAGAAACCTTAAACAGGGTCTCTATGGGTTGCAACTAACTTGGCAACACTTAACAACAACAATCAATATGAGGAATGTTAGTGTACACTTTTTCATTAAAAGCATATTTAGACAAGCAGACCAGCCTGGAGCAGCTAGAATAACAGAAGATACAGCTTCAAAGAAAGTTCAGCAGGAAAACCAAAACAAAATAAAACAAAAAAATTTGCCATATAATTGGCTACTACAAGAGCAAGCAAGTTGTTTGCTGGGGAGCCATCAAGGCAAGCAATCAAGTCCCTTCAGAATAAACCACCCCTCCAAGACTGACTTAAAGGGAATGCATGAGCAAGCATGAAAGCTTGCTGGTGACCATATTTGTCTGCTGGTGAGTGGAAGAAGGGGAAGCATAGCAATGAAGAAATGGACTGAGTTCAACCACATTCCATAGACTCCTGTTGAGCTGGAGATGAGAGAAGAGGAAGGTCTGGTTGGTTTGAAATGTGGTGAGACCTGGGGACTCCTGATCCCATGGACAAGGACATAGCCATGGAGGGTAAGAGCTGAGAGTGAAGCATCCAGCTGATATGAAGTGAGGGGAAACGCACAAGAATACCCAAAGTTGAGGATAGTACCCATTTGACCTAGCCCTGATGGCTTAATAATCAGAACTAAACTGTTGTTAAGTGCCATTGAGTCAGTTCCGACTCATAGCGACCTTATGCACAGCAGAACGAAATACTGCCCAATCCTGGGCCAACCTCACTATTGTTGCCATGCTTGAGTCCATCAATGCTGCCTCTTGGCCAATCAATCTCGTTGGGGGTCTTCCTCTTTTCCTCTGATCCTCCACCTTACCAAGCATGATATATTTCTCCAGCGACTGGTTCCTACTGACAATATGTCTGAAGTATGAGATATGAAGTTTTGCCATCCTGGCCTCCAAGGAGCACTCTGGCTGCACTTCTTCCAAAACGGATCTATTAGTTGTTTTGGCAGCCCATGGCATTTTCAATATTCTCCTCCAACACCACAACTCAAAAACATCAATTCTATGGGCTTCCTTATTCACTGTCCAGCTTTCACATGCATATGAGGTTATTGAAAATACCATGACTTGGGTCAGGTGCACCTTAAGCTGACATCTTTGCTCTTCAACACTTTAAAAAGGTCTTGTGCAGAAGATTTGCCTAATACAATACGTCGTTTGATTTCTTGACTGCAGCTTCCGTGAATGTTGATAGTTGATCCAAGAAGAATGAAGTCCTTGACAATTTCAATCTTTTCTCCTTTGATAAGAATGTTGTTTACTTGTCCAGTGGTGAGGAGTTTTGTTTTCTTTACATTGAGATGTAATCCATACTGAAAGGCTGTGCTCTTTGATCTTCATCAGTAAATGTTTTAAGTCCTCTTCACTTTCAGCAAGCAAGGTTGTATCATATGCATATCACAGGTTGTTAATGAGACTTCCTCCAGTTCTAATGGCACATTTTTCTTCATATAACTCAGCTTCTCAGATTATTTGCTCAGCATACAGGTTGAATAAGTATGGTGAAAGAATACAACCTTGACGCAGCATACACACGGGTCTCACCAGATGGAATACATAGAAATCAAATTAACTACGTCTGAGGAAAGAGACAATGGAAAAGCTCCATGTCATCAGTCAAAACAAGGCCAGGGGCAGATTGTGGAACAGACAATCAATTACTCATATGCAAATTCAAACTGAAGCTGAAGAAAATGAAAACAGGTCCACGAGAGCCAAAATATGACCTTGAATATATCCCACCTGAATTTAGAGATAACCTGAAGAACAGATTTGATACATTAAACACTAAAGACCAAAGACCAGAAGAGTTGTGGGATTACATCAAGAACATCATACATGAAAAAAGCAAAAAGTCATTAAGAAGACAAGAATGAAGGAAAAGTTCAAAATGGATGTCAGAAGAGACACTGAAAGTTACTTCCAGCATAGAGATGCTAAAGCAATTGGAAGAAATGAGGAGAACTCAAGTAGAGGAAGATTTTTAAAAAATTGATAAAGAAAACAGTGTAAATTGCTACAATTTGATAAACTTGACCTATACTTATGGCTGTAGTAGCTCAAAATATCAAATGAGAGGGAAGGAGTCTTCACATCAAGTATCAATCCTATCCCCACTACAAAAAAGGTAGATAGGGGATGGGCAACATAGACATTGGCTACCTAAATTGAGAGGGCAATAAAGGCAGGAAGTGACTGGCTTACAAGTTTTCAAGCGGCAGTTTAGTTTCAGAGAGTGCAGGAGAATGTAGAGTCCCCACTGAATAGTTTTCATTTTGTCATCAATAGTTTTCATAGAGTCTGGTGAAAATGGATAGGGATAAGATTCCTATGATTCAATAGTGAGTACATGTCATCATGACTAATTGCAAGTGTCACAACTGTAAAGGTAGAAGCTTTGTAATAAAAACGGGGGAGTAGTTAAGCTTACAGTCCAGAAACAGAGGACTTTAGGACCATCAAGGAAGAAGAGCATTGGTGGAATGCGAGATCCTATCCAGAGAAGCAGCGACACCAGAGATGTAGGCAGAGATGTAGGCATGGAGACAGGGGGCAGCTGAGGACTCTGAACTCATGGAAAGAGAAGAACTGGGTGCTGACAGCCAGGAGGCAGGTTTGCAGAATTTGCCCTTTGGTTGTTTAAATGATTATATTTTCATGAATGTTTTTGTGTATCTCCCCCCAAAAATAAAACCCAAAATACCAGAGGGAATGGAAGCAAATACTGTTGAATGATGATACATTGAGGAGATTGTAATCATTGCAATGAAACAATGGTTGGTGTAAAGCCGATGTTCTTCCATGTAAACTATCACTCAGTTCACACACACACACACACACACACACACACACACACACACACACAAAATTAAAAAAGCATTAGGTCGACAACAAACAAAAGCATATTTTGTATCTCCCAAACTCACCCATGGAATTACTGAGTGGTATAAAGATTAAAGCACTCAACTACGAGTCAAAATGATGGTGGGATGAACCCACCAAGAGGCACCTGGTAAGACAGGTGTGGCTATGTGCTTTTGAAGGATAGCAGCCTTGACAACCTTATGAAACAAGTCTAGTCTTAACCCTGGATTTGTCTAGTCTTAACCCTTAAACAAGTCTAGTCTTAACCCTGGATTTGTCATGAGTTGGAATCAACTCAAAAACAGCTCACAGCAACAATGAGCCAAGACTATAAATCATTCCTTCATAGCTTTTTGGATACATACATGTGTGTGTATTTGCATGTGTAACTACACACAATTTGGTTTTGACAGTTTATCAGAACATGGGGAACATTTTTTCTTTTAATTGGCACTTTTGCTATGTTATCTTAATTTAATTTATTTAGGATTTACAGACCAAAGTACTGGATTTTCCAGGACAGTTTCAATTTCTAAATTTATATTAGTATAAGACTATGTTTCTTAAACTTTTTATATGTAGTCAGTTTGGTCTTAGGATATTTGTAACAGTTATAGACCATTTAGAAGAATTTAAAAGGAAAAAAAGTCTGTAATTTCTTAAATATACAAATAAAAGTTATCAAAAATTATTTTTAAGTTTTTAAACCATGTAATCTATGTGCAAAACCCTCTTGATATTTTTATGCATTTCAGTTAGCATGGTACTTGAGAAAATTCTTTTGGAGATCAAGGTCTTGGTATATTTGGTGAAACTATTTTTTATATCTCTACATCTAATTTAAGGCGCTCTGGTAGCGTAGTGGTTATGAATCGGGCTGCGAACTGCAAGGTCAGCAGTTCGAAACTACCAGCTGTTCCGCGAGAGAAAGATGAGGCATTCTGCTCCTGTAAAGATTTACAGCCTCGGAAACCCTGTACAGGGTCGCTATGAGTTGGAACCGACTCCACGGCACATAACAACAACAACAACAACATCTAATTTGGAGTCCTGATGTGGCACTGTAGGATAAGCACTGGACTGCTAACTGCAAGATTGGTGGTTCAAAACCACCAGCTGCTTCTTAGAAACTCTATACAGGGTCACTATGAGCCAGAATGGACTTGATGGTACTTAACAACAACAACAACATCCATCTTAACAACAATAATCATTTATGTATAAATTGTGTCATTTGTTGTGATATACTTTCTTGTTCTGGTGTACTGCTGTAGGATATGCACTGGAGTGCTAACTGTAAGGTCAGTGGATCAAACCTACTAACTGGTCCTAGAAAACCCTATATAAGATTTCTATGAATCGGAATTGACTTAAAGGCACTTAACAACACAACAGCAACATACTTGATTGACAAACTTACCTGCCATTTATTTTAGTATGAAGAAAGCTCACTTTGATTAGCAGTAACAACTTTACATTATTTGAAGGTTGTATGTGCATGATTCTTAGTATCTAATATTGTTGTTGTTAAATGCCGTCAAGTTGGTTCCGACCCACAGCAGCCCTATATAGGGTTTCTGAGGAGCGACTGGTGAGTTTGAACCACCAACCTTGCAGTTCAAACCGACCTTGTAGTTCAAATCAAGCACTTACGTTACAGTGTCACACCACGATTTCTGTTGCTCTGGTAGCGTAATGGTTACGAACCCGGCTGCGGACCGCAAAGTCAGCAGTTTGAAACTATTCCGCAGGAGAAAGATGAGGCTTTCTGCTTCCGTAAAGATTTACAGCCTCGGAAACCCTGTACAGAGTGGGAACCGACTCCACAGCACATAACCACCAATAGCAAAATAGAAGTTGTTACCATTTGGTTCAAGTTAATGAATTTTAATTACCCAGCAATTTTGTCACATGAAAATGATTTTTAAGCTAAAATTTCTGAATTTCACCAATAGAATATAATTAGCATTTTGAGGTACCATTTCAGTCATCTAAGAATGATTCCATTATCTGCATTTTGTTTTACCCTAATTCATGCATCTAGACTGCACTCCAGATTGGCTAGGTTTTATGCCTGAGTATTGAATTCAGACAGCATATCTCTATGAAAAAAACCTCCTAAAGACAAGAAATAGCTCTAATCAAAATTAAGTTTATATTGGCAAATTTTGTCATTTAGAAAAGCTACTGGTGACAACAATTCTCCCTTTCTTTCTTCAGATGGTAAAATAGCTGAAAGCAAACCAGGTAAGTTATTTTCTTTCATTTTCTTATACCGTTCATATTTAAAAATCAGTAGGGAGGCTGTGTTTATCTTTGGAGGAAATCCTGGAAAAATCCTTGAAATATTTAAAATGAACTGCCTTTTATTACTAATGAGCAAACAAACTTTAGTGTGTTTTTTATATAATCTGAACCAGACAGTTTGATATTTAATCCATATCTATACAGAAGATAAACTTAAAATGGAAATTGCCTAGTCAATTTACTTTGTAAAATATTTTAAAACATTTTATACATATAAACATAATATTAATCTGAGAGAAATGTTTATATTTAAGATTTGACTTTGTGTTATTTATAATGGAACATGCTTTTATTTTGTATTCTAGAATTAATTCATTACTGATCTATTTTAATTAAAATAGTCCCAGCAGTTGTTTAAGAAATTCCCTCAGGTAATTGGATATCATAGAATATTATATATAATATATATGTTGTTGTTGTTAAGTGCCGTCGAGTCGATTCCGATCCTTAGCGACCCTGTGCAGGGTTTCCGAGGCTGTAAATCTTGATGGGAACAGAAAGACTCATCTGACTCTCGCAAAGCGGCTGGTAGTTTCGAACTGCTGACCTTAAAGTTCGCAGCCCGATTGGTAACCACTACGCTACCAGAGTTATATATGTTATATGCCTGCATGCCTAAGTCACATCTATGACTTCTGCAACCAGCCACCATCTGATTTTTCCTCAGACAAGGGAACTTCATCCTTGCAATATGGTCCAACCTCGAGAAGATAGTCCTGAGAAAACCACCCATACAAACCCAGATAGCGGATTTGGGGCTTTAGGGTCCTGAGGACTTAGAACATGGTTTAGAATGGGGAGGGAGAGTGTTGCATCCCAGACTCTAGGTAAGCAGGACCTGTTGATCATCTGTTTGTATACTTTGTCCTTGCAGGAAGGCTATATAGTCTAAGGAAGGTAAGAGAGGCTATGTGACTGAGAGCAGAAATCCCTCTTGCATTTTCCCTAAGAGAGGTGCAGTCCAAGAACATTTTGAGTGCAATTGGGCAAGCCAAATGGGTTTGACTCAAAAGCCCATGTTCTTCTATGGATCATAGCCTTACTACTTGGAAATCCTATACAGTGTCGTAAAGAGTTGAAACTGACTCGACATCACCTAATAACAACAAAGCTATTTAAATATTAAAGTGCAGTTCTAAAACATTATAGTGAATGATAGAATAAAAATAAGAGAAAGAGTGTGTAAGATGCAAAGAGTTGTTGTTGTGTATCATCGAATCAATTCTAACTCATAGCAACTTTGTATAAAATTTCCAAGGGTTTGTAACACAGACCTTTTGGTTTGTAGTCCAGTGTTGATCCTACAGCGCCAAGGAGAGACAGAGAAAAAGAAAAACGAGAAAATGTATATAGAGAAAAGTAGAATAATAATGGTTGGAGGGCTGCTTTAAACAACTATAATCAAATTGGCTATGTTGTTGAGTGCTGGAGTTGGTTCCGATCCATAGAGACCTTTATAGGTTTTCTAAGGAGCAGATGGTCAGCTTGAACCACAGACTTTGCATTTTCAATCTACCTTGCAGTCCGGTGCATTAACCCACAGCGCCACACTAGGACTTGCCTGATCTAAACACTTTAGTCCTGGTGTGGCGCTGTGGGTTAATGTGCCAGATTGCAAAATCGTTTGAACTGCAAGGTTGGCGGTTCAAGCTCTCCAGCAGCTCCTTGGAAACCCTATACAGGATCACTATGGGTCGTAATTGACTTGACGGCACCTAACAAAAACAACTTTGGGAGGTCTTTACACAATCAACTGCAATCTTGACTATTTAAAAAACACATTAATATTTTCTTTCTCTTTATATAGAATATATGCATATATTTGCTAGACACATAAAAACTTCAATTCATGTACCTCATTTTCTTATCTATTCAATAAATAAAGTGCATATTTTCTATAATCTTTTATGGGTACCATAGTTTTAAGGAAGTTATTCTAATGTGCTTTAATTTTATAAGGTAGTTTCTAAAACTATGTCAGTGATATGACAGCAAGCATCATATATTTTACGAAATATAATATAGACTACCTAAAGGAGAAGTCTTTATTATCTAATGCTTTTATTAAATAAATATTGACTACCTTCTATGCTCTAGGCACTGTTCAAGATACTTGGAGTACCTCAGTGAATAAAATAGGCAAAAACAATAAAAACAAAACAAAATCCTTTCATCTAAAATGAAGTATAAAGTCTAGAAAGAGACCATTAAGTTGTGAACATTATAAGCAGAAACATGGCATATTAGAAGTTGATAGAGTCTATGGAATAATAGAGTAATATAATGGTAATTAAGAATAATAAGATGGGAGTGCAGTTGTAGTTTTAAATAGAGTAGGCCTATTTAAAGGCCTAAAAGACCTAGTTAAATGCCTAAAATGAGATTGCTTTTAAGCTAATTCTTGAAGAAAGTGAATGCTACAAGTACTTTAAACGCTTTTATTTTTTTCTTCTTCACAGAAAGACAGAGAAGAGAAGCAGGTATGTTATTATAGTTTTATCCACTAATGAGGTCCATTAGGCAAAACCAGCGTGGTCTGAATATTCCGATTATTCTTAAAGCAAAAAGTGGAACACTAGAATTTGGGGTTTAGTAATGGAGAAATAAACAGGCAAGGATGTATCTGCCTTATCCCTGTAACGCCTTTCTAGTACACATTATTTATTAAATCTTCACAGCTGTATTCTTCTCTCTTCCTTGAGGTCTTAGAACCATCAAAAAAAAAAGAGAGATAAGAATGGTGAATAAGTCAATCCATAGTAAATGTTCCAAATGTTGCCAGCATGATGGCACTTACCTAAAATCAGACTTTTTGTAGTGTCACTTTCAGATGACTTTTATAACCTGTGTTAATAATATTGTTTTCAAATAATATCTTCTGCTCTTCGCAGTAGGTAACGCTTTGTTAAATAGTTCATCCTTTGGTGATTCAAACAGAAGACTCTTTAACGGTGGATTTAGTGTTCCAAGAGAACACCAAGAGACAGATACCTTAGAGTTAGAAGACATCCCACCAGGTCCTGTTAGAGAAGAGATGATTGCTTGGGAAGCAAGCACGTTTTTCCATTTGGGATACTCTGGTTTTAATCACAGAAAATGGCCTTCATAATGCCAGTGGCAAATCTATAGTCACCAGTTCCAGTGTCTGTGAGAGTGATTGTCTTTAGAGAAAATTGTGAAAGATGTACAAAAAAAAAATGTACCATTTTTTCTGGCAATTATTTTCTATGCTGTCTTTCTGTTGCTATTATGATCACTCATTCATAAAGCAGTTTTTCATGGTGTTGTTGTTAGGTGCCATCAAGTCAGTACTGACTCATAGTAACCAGGTGCATAACAGAATGAAACACTTCCTGGTCGTGTGACATCCTCAAAACTGTTGTTATACTCAAGTCCATTGCTGCATTGCTGCTGCCACTGTGTCGTTCTATCTTGTTGAGGGTCTTCCTCTTTTTCATTGGCCTCCAATTTACTAAGCATGGTGTCCTTCTCCAGGGACTGGTCCCTCCTGATAATATGTCTGAAGTATAAGAGACGAGGTCTAACCATCCTGCCTTCTAAGGAGCATTCTGGCCATACTTCTTTCAACACAGATTTGCTGATTCTTTTAGCAGTTCGTGGTACTTCTAATATTTTCCTCCAACACCATAACTCAAATGCATCAATTTTTCTATAGTCTTCTTTATTCATTATCCAAATCTTGCATGCATATGAAACTATGCAAAATACCATGGTTTGTTTTCCATGGTATAAAGTATAATTTATATTATTTCCAGAACCCAAATTCACTGTACGTCTTTCTACTAATGTTTCTGTTTCCAAACACCACGTGTTTTCCACATCGGAGTTCTCTCTTTAAATTTCACAATTAAGTTGTTGAATAATATTATAAATCAGGGTTTCTCAACTATTTGTGAGTTGAAATTTTATTTCATTCTAAAAAATTGTTCTTAATTTGTTAGGTAGGATATTTCCTTTCTTGTTCAAAGCATTTCTTCCTTTTGGCCAATATAAACTTTTAGTTTGCCTTCCTGGTTCCTAAAATCTCCATAGTTAATACTTCTTAAAAAATAAACAAAAAAAAAGGACACCTAGAAAGAATAATCATATCAGTATTTCACATTAAAACTTCATATATGTGTCTATGTAGAAACAAATAAGAAGAGAGAAACAACTTTGGAAATAGGGGTTAGGCTGAACTATTTTCAATACAGTTACAATAATTCCTTGCCTGCCACCTGTTTTGTGTTTGATAAAATCACTATGACTAGCAAGTTAAGGCAGTTATATTTACTCTTGTTTAAATTCCAAAGTGTTTTCTTATATTTTTTAGAACACAGTTTAACTATAGCTTACGTGTCTTCAATGTTGCACTATTCGAATTTTTTCAGCCTTTGTAATAAATTTGTTGTTATGTAACTCATTATGGAATTGTGTATGAAAACATATATGGGGGGGATATATCCAAAACTATAATATAGGCCTAGTTCAAGCAATGTCCATAGACTAATTTCTTGCATTACATGAATTAATGAACCTTTTATTTGATAACAATTATATTTTTGTACAATAGATGAAATCACATCAGCAGTGGGTCTTAGTAATGTTTTCTCTGGCGGTAGGTAATTTGATGACATTGCTTTAACCCAAAATGAAATGAGTCATAGTCCTTCTGGTCACAATGCATTTGATGCTAATGTGGCAAGCAATAGATTAGCTGGCTCTGATTCTGCAGCCACGGAAACAAGTATTGCAAGTTATTCTTAGTTTTTGCTTTGGAAAAAAAAAAATTGATTAGTAAAGCAGGGTTGGTGTTTTTTTTTGTTTGTTTTTTTGTTTTTTTTTAACCAAAATAAAATTTAGTGTCAGAGGTACTCATGGAAAAAGTTTGTGCACTATTGGTTTATGTTCTTAAAGTATCTTTGTTTTCTTTAACATAACTCAGATATTTAAACATTTTAGTTAAGAGGCATATAGGTTTAACACTTTATTAAGGAAATCAGACTTGGAAATAATAGACCCCCCATATATCCTGTTAAAAATTCATTTACATTCTGCAGGTAGTACCAGTACAAGAATTAGGGGTAATATTGTGGGAGACTCATCTAGAAATTCAGGACTTGGTTTTGAAACATCTGGTGTAGAGCAGTTTGGAAGCAGTGGATCTAGAGAAAGTGGTGTGAGCAGCAGTGAATCTGATGCCAGAGGCTCAGGTAGTCTCCTTTTGGACTCTTGTTATGGAGAAAACAAAATTGATTCCCACCTTTCTTTTCTTGTTTAAATGCATCTTTTATTTCTTTGTTAGTGGGAAACTACTGGTCTTCTGGTGTTGAATATGGAGAAAGAAAGGATGAAGCTAACTTTTTTTTCTGGAGATTTTGGTTCAAAACGATTTGGTGACAATGGATTTAGTGAAAATGAAATAAAAGGTAGTAGAAACGGAGTTTTGATGGCTTAGGTGATGATATTTAGTATCTGTGCATGAAAAAGTTCTGAGTTTTAAATCTTCAAACTGTGCTCCATTAAAAATTATTTTGTGCTCTGCAGCTGGTACTAGTGAAAGGATTAGAGACAATTTTTGAGAGATTCATCTGAAAATTTGGGATTTGTTTTTGAACCATTTGGTACAAAGGGAGTTGGAAGCAGTGAACCTAGTGGAGGTGGTGTGGGCATCAGTGGATCTGAAGCCAGTGGCTCAGGTAGTCTCATTCTGGATTCTGTTCTAGTGACATCTGAAATGATTTACAATGTTCATTATTTTAATACCATTTTTATTTATCTGTTAGTGGACAATAGCTTGTCCTTTGGTTTCGGATATGGAGAAAGAAAGATGAAGCTATATTTGGCTCTAGTGAGTCTATTTCAAATCAAATTGGTGACAGTGGGCTTAATGAAAGTGGAATCAGAGGTAGGTACTAGAGAATCTAATTCTGGTGATTTCAGTGACTATGGTTAGTTTCTGTGCATGCAAAAGATCTGAGTCAGAAATTTAAAAAAATCCTGTTAAAATAAATCTATATTCTGCAGGTAGTACCAGTACAAGGACTAGGGGTAATACTATGGGAGACTCATCTGGAAATTCAGGACTTGGTTTTCAAACATCTGGTGTAGAGCGGTTTGGAAGCAGTAGATCTAGAGAAAGTGGTGTGAGCAGCAGTGGATCTTATGCCAAAGGCTCAGGTAGTCTCGTTCTGGATTCTGTTCTGGGGAAAACAAAATTGATTCCCACCTTTCTTCTCTTGTTTTAATACCTCTTTTATTTCTCTGATAGTGGAAAACCGCTGGTCTTCTGGTTTTGGATCTGGAAAACGAAAGGGTGAAGCTAACTTTGTTTCTGGAGATTTAGGTTCAAAGCAAATTGGTGATAATGGATTTAGTGAAAATGAAATAAAAGGTACTAGAGAATTAGATCTGATGGTTTAAGTGACCCTGTTTAGTATGTATGCATGGAAAAGTTTTGAGTCTTTAGTGTTTCAAAATGTGTTCTATTAAAAATCCTTTTATGCTCTGTGGGTGGTACCAGACAAAGGATTAGAGACAATTTTTAATAAAGTCATCTGGAAATTTGAGATTTATTTTTGGACCATGTAGTGTAATGGGAACTAGAAGCAGTGAATCTAGGGGAGGTGGTGTGGGCATCAGTGGATCTGAAGCTAGCAGCTCAGGTAGATTAATTCTGGATTCTGTTCTAGTGATATTCTGAAATGATGTTTGCATTTTTAATTTATTCTTTTAATGCCATTTTTATTTATCTGCTAGTGGGCAAGAGCTGGTCTTTTGGTACTGGATCAGGAGAAAGAAGGGGTGAAGCAAATCTTGTTTCTCACGATTCCAATTCAAACGAAATTGGTGACAATGGACTTAATGAAAGTGGAATCAAAGGTAATAGAGAACCTAATTCTGGTGATTTCA
>NW_006408595.1:3727359-3737881 GCF_000296735.1 Chrysochloris asiatica
TAGACCCCCCATATATCCTGTTAAAAATTCATTTACATTCTGCAGGTGGTACCAGTACAAGAACTAGGGGTAATATTGTGGGAGACTCATCTGGAAATTCAGGACTTGGTTTTGAAACATCTGGTGTAGAGCGGTTTGGAAGCAGTGGATCTGGAGAAATTGGTGTGAGCAGCAGTGGATCTTATGCCAGAGGTTCAGGTAGTCTCATTCTGGATTCTGTTCTGGAGAAATCAAAATTGATTCTCACCTTTTTTCTCTTATTTTAATACCTATTGTATTTCTCTGAGAGTGGGAAACCGCTGGTCTTCTGGTTTTAGAACTGGAGAAAGTCAGGGTGACACTAGCTTTATTTCTGGAGATTTTGGTTTAAACCGAATTGGTGATGATGGATTTAGCAAAAATGAATTACAAGGTACTTGTGAACTAGATCTGATGGTTTAAGTGACGATATTCAGTACGTGTGCATGGAAAAGTTCTGAGTCTTAAGTGTTTCAAAATGTGTTCTATTAAAAATCCTTTTCTACTCTGTGGGTGGTATCAGTGAAAGAGCTAGAGACAATTTTTGAGTGATTCATCTAGAAATTTGGGATTGTTTTTGAACCATCTGGTGCAAATGGAATTGGAAGCAGTGAACCTAGTGGAGGTGGCGTGAGCATCAGTGGATTTGATGCCAGAAGCTCAGGTAGTCTCATTCTGGACTCTGTTCTGGAGAAATCGAAATTGATTCCCACCTTTCTTCTCTTGTTTTAATACCTCTTTTATTTCTCCAATAGTGGGAAACCACTGGTCATCTGGTTTGGGATATGGAGAAAGAAAGGGTGAAGCTAAATTTGCTTCTGGAGATTTGAGTTCTAACCAAGTTGGTGACATTGGATTTAGCAAAAATGAAATAAAAGGTACTAGAAAATGACGTTCTTATGGTTTAGGTGGCGATATTTGTATCATCTGTTCATGAAATATTTTTGAGTCTTAAATATCTCAATATGTGTTCCATTAAAAATCATTTTATACTGTATACGTGGTACCAGTGAAAGGACTAGAGACAATTTTTTGAGAGACTCATCTGGAAATTTGAGATTTGTTTTTGAACCATCTGGTACAAAAGGGAGTTGGAAGCCGTGAACCTAATGGCGGTGGCATGGGCATCAGTGGATCTGAAGCCAGAGGCTCAGGTAGTCTCATTCTGGACTCTGTTCTGGTGAAATCTAAGTTTATTTCTACCTTTTTTCA
The DNA here is from genome assembly GCF_000296735.1 of Chrysochloris asiatica. Lineage (NCBI taxonomy): Eukaryota > Metazoa > Chordata > Mammalia > Afrosoricida > Chrysochloridae > Chrysochloris > Chrysochloris asiatica. Next base: position 3,728,590 of record NW_006408595.1, read on the forward strand.
GTTATTTTAGTACCATTTTTATTTCTTTGTTATTGGACAAGAGCTGGTTATTTGGTACTGGATCTGGAGAAAGAAAGGGTAAAGCTAAATTTGGTTATAGCAATTCTATTTCAAATCCAATTGGTGGCAATCAATTTAGTGAAAATGGAATAAAAGGTACTAGAGAATCTAGTCTGATGGATTACATGATGATATTTAATACCTGAGTCAGAAAACTGGTTGAAATGTGTTCTTGTGATAAGCTACTAATATTTTGGTGAGAGTTTTAGTGGAAGAAACAGGAATGAAGTTGTTTGTGATCAATATGGAAATTTAGGAGATAGTTTGATCATAAAGAATTTAGATGTAGTAGACTCCTAATAGAGGAGTAGACAAAAGCATATATGTTGGAGCTAGATCCATTGGTTTCAAATTGTACCTGTAACTCGGCATTGTATTAGATGGATTTTTTATTTTGTTTTGTTTTTGAGGTTATTATTGAGTCCAAACTTTCGTAATTCTTCTTTTATTTATTCATTTGTTTATTCATTTATCCATGGAATGGAACACTTAGTACTTTGTTTGGACTTGTAGAAAAAAATGGGTGAAGTTAGCAATTTGATTTTGGTAATTCTGGTGCACACCAATTTCATATAAATAACCTTAGGGTAAAGACTTCGATGGAAATGATGTGTTTCTGGAAGTTTTGGTTCTAGTGGCATACGTATTGGTAGCTAATTTTAGTATATGGAAAAATTCTGAATCATGATATGCATTGAAAATAATTCTTGTGACCATTATTTTATATTTAGCAGGTGGCTCAAGTGAAAGAAATGAGGCGGTGTATTCTGGCAGAGTCTCTGAAGATTCAGGATTCAATTTGGGGTCATCTGACCAACAGGGATTTGGAGTCAGTGAAATTGGTGGAAATAGGGAGAGTAGCAGTGAATCTGCTGGGTCTGGATCCATGAGTGCTGGATCTGATGTCAGTGGCTCAGGTATCCTAAAGTGGACTCTGTTCCCAAGAAATACAAATTCATCTCTTGTTCTTTATTTTAATCACATTTTGATTTTCCATTAGGAGGAAACATTTGGTCTTCTGGTTCTGGAAGTGGTGGCAGAAGGAAGGGTACAGATGGACTTGATATTGGTGCACCTGGACTAAACAAAATTGATGAAATTGGCCTTAGTGGTACAGGTACTGGTGACCTGATTCTCATAGTAATAAACATTCTAAATATAAATATTACTACTGATAATATTTAAAGCAAAGCAGAATGCTGAAATGTTGAGATGCACTCAGATATGATCAGGCAAAAGTCATTTAATATTTTGTTGGCCTAGGATGTGAAATTGGTTTTGTGGCCATAAATGAGTGATATGGAATTATTTTTATAGCCTTAATCCAAAAATGATTTGGAGTCAGTTGAACAGGTAGCTACAGTAACAGCTGATTTGTTGGCCTGAAGCTTGTATCATGGATCTGGACTTGGTGATTTAGGTTTTTTCAGGTCCATTCCTTAGAAGAGCAAATGAGTTTGATTCTTGTTTTAACAACAGCAACATTAGATTGCATAGTCTGGGAATTTGTGATATTTGCTTGTTGAAGTAATGTTTTTTGCTGATACTCTTTGTGAAAGCTCTTTTGATGTTGATGGATTTAGGTGCCACCGGAGTAGATGGCACCAAACTGTGGGCAGTGGCTCCATTTCTAATCACATGGATGTTCTGACAGATATTTGTTATTTATATTTAGAAATCAAATTTGAGATTACTATCTTTCTTTTTCTTTACTAAAATCCAATTATCAAGAGATGTAAGATAGTATAGTGATGGCCAACCTAACTTGGAATTCTCTCAGTGAATCTGTCCAAAAAATTAATAATCTTCTTTTAGATAGTTCTTAATCTTTGCACATCAGTTTTTGTTTTAGTACTCAATGTAATGAATAAATCATTATTGGAATCACCATTATTTATTTCCATTAACTTTATGTACAATTGGTACGAATGGTACAATGAATGTTTAGTTTCCAGATCTGTTGTTAGCTCGGATATACAAATGCAGACTTAATTCCTGAGGAATATATTAGGAATTAATTGCTTTTTAATATTTTTGTGGAAGAGTGGTTGCCAATTTGAGATTTTTCTGCTATTTGAATGTTAAGTTCTGACTGTTTTGATTTTTCCACATTAGACAGACTTCTATCAGTTCGTGTTCTTTCTTGTAGTGTATTTAATGGCAGTTAAGTTTAGTGCCTTTGAAATAAGAGATCTAGAGGTCTTGATATTTGTGAAGGCATATGGATATCTATATTCATGGTTTTGATATTTGTAATTTCTATCATTGTGGAATCCTTTGTTCTTTGAAACGGTACCTGGATCTTTGACATGGTACTTAGATTCCCCAAATGTAAAACAAATTAAAGTGGGCATAACTTTTGTTGGCGTTGGGGTCCGATATCTGGAGCCCTCACTACTCAAACCCCTATCCACCCATCTTTCTCCAGACAACTGTTAAGGCAATTGAGTTGCAACGAATAAATTTGGTGTCAGTTTATCTAGTGGCAATGCATTTAACTCTGTTTCTTCAGCTGCTTATGGAAATGATAACATTTTTCTTTTTAGACAGCCTCACATAATTCTCAGTCTGCTAGTGTTAGCTTTGCTGAACTTGGATTCATGATTTATTCATCAACTATTTTTCCTCCTTACCTAACCAAGTAAAATTCTACACAGAAAGAAGCCTAATCATTTTTCTATTATGATAGGTGTCACAAGCTCATATGATTACGGTACATCTGGACAACGAGGCACGCCAGGTAGTTTGATTTATGACTGTTTTGGCATTCAAATAAACAAAAATATATGTGCATGTAGTTCTTATTATATTGTTGACAATTGATTTACTAGAACTTGATATTATTACACATATTTCACATAATAAACTTGTAACTGCCTAACAAGTACTAGTGTTTAGACAACCAATGTTGTTCTGTGCCATGGCATTGGTTCCAACTTATAGTGACCCTGTATAGGCTTTTTGAAGAGTGGTAGTGGGTTTGAATCACTGCTTATCTACAGTGCCACTTCTGAAATAATTAATAGGAAATTTGAAAAAAATGCCATAAGAAAAAGAGTTGAAAATATATTTGAAGGGAAGCTGAGTAAAACGTATGTGCCTTCTTCTTTATAATTTTAGACACATTATTTTTACAAATGACCTAATAAATCAATTTGAGTCCTGGTGTGGCACCGTGGCTTAATGCACTGGACTGCAAAGTTGGTTTGAACCGCAAGGTCAGCAGTTCAAGCTCACCAGTCACTCCTTGGAAACACTATATAGTGTTGTTATGGGTTGGAGATGACTAAACGACACTTCACAACAACAACAAATAAATAAATTAGGAGTTACATCCACTTTTACTCAACCTGAGTAAAAGCAACTTGTAGAAATGCCAAGTGACCTCAAGAAATACAATAATTTCACTGTGAAATGTGTTTTAAAATTCTACTGAAATATTCTATTTTGTTGCTATTGTTTTGTTCTGATTGCCTTTAGGCCTTGCATCAGGAGTTCATATAAATACACTTGTTGACATGTAAAGGTCAGGATATTAGAATGAAAACAATCTTGAGAAACAAGGTTTTGAGGTTTACAGATTTTTCTTTTTGTTGCATAGTTTAATTCTTCTCATATACAGATAATTTATGTTAGTATATTTGTTAAGAGTCCTGGTGTGGCACTGTAGGATAAACACTGGACTTCCAGGTCGATTTGAACCACAAGTTTGGCAGTTCAAATTCACCAGCAGCTCCTTGGAAACTCTATGAAGGGTCACTGTGAGTCAGAACTGACTCGATAGCACTTAACAACAACAACAACATATTAGTTAATAGGCTGATTTAATGTAATCAACCTTGGACTATTCAAGTAGTGACAGCCAATAAGAATGGGCTAAACCCAACTGCCATCAAGTGAATTTTAACTCACAGTGACCCTGTAAGACAGAGTAGAGCTGCCCCATAGAATTTCCAAGGCTACACATTTTTATGGCAGCAAACTGACAATTCATTTTCCTGTGGGGTGACTGATAAGCACCAACTTCCAAGCACTTAAACTCCTGATCCTAAAAATGGGTTAGCAAAGTGTTGGTTTTGAGGTTGAAAAAGTACTAAGTAGTTATGGTTCATGCCATCAAGTTGGTACCGACTCATAGCTACCCTATGTACAACAGAATGAAACACTGCCCAGTCCTGAGCCAACCTCACAATTGTTGACACACTTGAGCCCATTGATGCTGCCACTTTGCCAATCCATCTTGCTGGTGGTCTTCCTCTTTTTCTCTGACCTTCCATCTTACAAAACATGATATCCTTCTCCAGCAACTGGTCCCTCCTGACAATATGTTCGAAGTATGAGAGATGAAGTTTGGGCATCTTGGCCCCCAAGGAGCACTCTGGCTGTACTTCTTCCAAAATAGTTCTATTGGGTCTTTTGGCAGCCCATGGCACTTTCAATATTCTCCTCCAACATCATAACTCAAATGTATTAATTTCTCTACTGTCGTCCTTATTCACTGTCCAGCTTTCGCATGCATATGAGATTATTGAAAATACCATGGCTTGGGTCAGGTGCACCTTAGTTCTCAAGCTGACATCTTTGCTCTTCAACACTTTAAAAAGGTCTTTTACAGCAGATTTGCCTAATGAATATTTCATCTGATTGCTTGACTGCTGCTTCCATGAATGTTGATAGTTGATCCAAGAAGAATGAAGTCCTTGATAACTTCACTCTTTTCTTTGTTTGCTTTACATTGAGATGCAATCCATACCGAAAGCTGTGCTCTTTGATCTTCATCGGTAAATGTTTTACATCTTCTTTACTTTCAGCAAGCAAGGTTGTATCATTTGCATATCTCAGGTTGTTAATGAGTCTTCCTCCAATTCTAATGGCATATTTTTCTTCATAGAACCCAGCTTGTCGTATTATTTGCTCACCATACAGTTTGAATAAGTATGGTGAAGAATACAACCCTATCTCACACCTTTCTTAATTTAAAACCATTCAGTGTTCCTGTGTTCTGTTCGAGCAACTGCCTCTTGGTCCATGTACAGATTACTCATGAGCACAATTAAGTGTTCAGGAACACTCATACTTCTCAATGTTGTCTATAGTTTGTCATGATCCACACAATCGAAAGCCCTTGCATAGTCAATAAAGTACAGGTAAGTAAGCATAAACTGTTAACAGTTCCTGAACATATTATGGCTGATTGTCCCCAGAAAAAATATGGACTGAAGAGATAATCATATATGTGACCTTGGAAAATTCCGGTGCTGACCAAGTCAGATTAAACTTATATGTTAAGGATAAAGAAATTCAATGATGGCCTTTAATACCAACTTCTAAATTCCCATGTATATCATATATATTTAAGATCAGTATATTGTTTAGAAGTTAAAATCATGTATGCTTTGTTTTGAATAGAAAAAAAATCCCATATTCCAGAAGCAACTCCAATGTACTCTGAGACAAATGCAATTGTTGGTAAGTAAAAATGACACTGATTTTCCTTATTATTTTTATGCCTGAAGCAATACTGACTGAGGCGACAGAGTAGCTGAATTTTTAAACTAGTTTTGAAAACTTGCTCATCACTTGTGTTAACTACTTTTCATTTGATGAGCACATTTGTATTGTTTTCCCATTGACTGCTAATCACAAGATCAGTAGTTCAAAGGCACCAGCTGCTGCTTGGAAACCCTGTACAGGGTTGCTTTGAGTCAGAATCCACGGCACTTAACAACAATCTGTCTTTAAACTCATTAAATACCAAGTTAAAGACAAAATTAGAAAAATTATCTCTACAAAACACTTAATAACACAACAACAAATACTGCTTAAGAGATGGCAGAACAAAGGTCATCGACATTAGACAAATACTACCCTTAGCTGGCTGTGATTTTCCAGTTTGAAACTCAAATATACTTGTGGTCACTTCCAGCACAGATGAATCGTTAGGTTGAGAAGCAAGTAGAGCTCAGTGGGACACCAGATAAGACCACTAGCTGAGAGGGAGTCTTTCCAACTGAGTGAGGGGCTTACCTGGTGAGAACAGGGGAACTTGAACTTATAAAGGCTTAATTAAGCCTTTATGGGATACCTAAGGAGTCTGTAGGTGGCTCAAGTGGTCTAGCTGGCAGGATGATGGCTCAAATACATCAGAGGCACCTCAGAAGAAATGCGTCACTTTCTATTTCCAAAAGTCACAATCATTAAAAATCCTATTGTTGTTGTTGTTGTTTAGTGCCATAGAGTTGGTTCTGACCCATAGCAACCCTTTATAGGGTTTCCAAGGAGTGGCTGATGAGCTTGAACCGCTGAACCTGTGGTTCAAACCAACTTTGCAGTCCAGGGCATTAACCCACAGCACCATACCAGGACTCCTTGGTGCCATTAAAAAACTTATGCTCTGTCACACATGTAGTTGCCATGAGTCAGAATTGACCCAAGGGCAACTGGTTTGATTTGGACGGGGGAGGCCTAAAGATGTCAAGGGAGGACTGGGCATTGTTTTGTTCTGTTATGCATAGAGTTGCTATGAGTTGAACTGACTCAATGGTACCCAACAACAACAATTCTTGTCTTGGAATCCTGGTTTGGCACTGTAGGATAAGCACAAGGTTGGCAGTTCAAGCACACCAGCTAACTCTTCAGAAGGCCTATACAGGATCACTATGAGTAGGAACTGACTCCATGGCACTGAGCAATAACAATTCTTGTTTTATTTCTTTGGTTAATCTAAAGAAGTACTGAGTCCTGGTGTGGTGCCGTGGTTTAATGTGCTGGACTGCAAAGTCAGCTTGAATGTCAAGGTCAGTGGTTCAAGCTCACCAGCTACTCCTTGGAAACCCTATATCGGGTCGCTCTGGGTTGGAACTGACTTGGTAACACTTAACAACAGCAACAACAAAGAGATACTACTGTTAACAGTTTTGACAGTAGTGACAGAACAAATGCATTGATATAGAGTGGTGACTATGAGAATAGAATTTTTCAATAATTTTTTTCTTGGTATATAAATTAAAGGAAAAATCAGAACGAGAAGATACATCATTTGTTCCATATGAATATGAAATTCTACTCTGCTTGTCTTATAGGTGAAACATCTACTTGGGGCAAAGGAACTTACAAAGCATTCAATGGCCACATCTTTTCCTTTGAGTCTTCATGTGCATACACTTTCTGCCGTCACTGCATTGAATCTGGAGGAGATTTCAATATTGAGGTCAAACGAAACAATGAGAATGTGATTGAAAACATAGCAGTTTTAATTGACAATAATTACATCTCTATTTCTGGTGATACCATTTTGGTTAATGGAGAAAGGTAAATGCCATAATATAGTGGATAAACACTATAGAATTATTTGGTGTAAGCTGAGTAAAAAATAAAACTAAGAAGTTGAATAGGAAAGATATATTACTTTCCTTCTACTTTGATCTTTGTATTGATATATGTAATAAATTCTCAGACAGGAGTTTGATAAGTGTACAAAGGTTTAGTATATTTGAGGTTATAAGAAATTAAAATTTGTTCTAGATTTTAGATAACATGTATATTTAACAAAATTTAGTAGAATATTTCAATTTTATTTGCATGTTGGATATTAAATTCAGGTTTATGATTTTACATTATTTTTAGAAGTAACAATTCATATTGCTATAATATATTTAAGTGCTTTGAGCAGGGAAGATATGCTTGGGTATTTTGTATGAAAATGAAACATATTTTCCTAGGGGACAATTTTTATCATTTGATTCTTTTTCTGTATAGTGGTCTAATGTTTCACCTTCTTCATTTCTACAAAGCACCAGAGATTTATTTACTTTTCCAGAAAAGTACCTCATTTATTAAGGTCCCCTGGTAGCATAGTGGATTATACACTGGACTGATAACTGCAAGGTCAGCAGTTCAAATTTACCAGTTGCTCCGTGGGAGAAAAATGAGCCTTTCTGCTCCTGTGAAGTTTTAACTAGCCTTCGAACTCTATCCAGAGTAGCTATCAGCTGGAACTGACTTGGTGGCACTGAACCACCACCAACAGCCTCAATTATTGGGAAAAAATTATTGTGTCTCCTCTTTCAAAATGTCAGGAAAAAATTAATATTAATAAGCTAGTATTGTATTTGTTGTTGCTGCATGCCATTGAGTCTGTTCGGACTCATAGCAACCCTATATAGGATTTCCAAGACTATAAATCTCTTGGGGGGAGCAGAAAGCCTCCTCTTTTTCTCATGAGCTGCTGCTGGGTTTGAACCACCAACTTTGTGTTTAGGAACCCAGTGCTTATCCTACAGAACCATAGTGCCCTCCTCAGTATTATATTTATAAGATATTAAATATAGAAACATGAATTATCAGAAGGATATATGCCTATTAGAATACTTTTTCTACATTTAATATGAACTTGTGGTTTTTTATTTTACAGTGTACAGATACCATATAATAATAAGCTGATTCACATTAAAAAATATGGAGAACATAATATCTTGAATAGCCGTAGAGGAATCCTCTCTTTAATGTGGGGCAAACATAACACTCTCTCGGTAAGTCAATCTCTGGTTTTCTTGTGCCTTTTATTTTTTGCTTTCAATTGTAAAAATAATACATTAAAAGGAAAACAGAGCTAATATTTTTTGAGAACTCTATGCATTGATCACTGCACATGTATTATATCACTTAATATTCAAAATACATTGAAGTATATTTTATTATTAGTCTAGTTTTATAGATTATGAAACTCAGGAGATACAGTCTATAGAAAGTTCAATAATCTTTCCAAAGGCATATAACCATTAAGTGGTAGAGTTGGAATCCATGTCACATTCTAGAGTCTGGTCCTTTAAAAATGCCCACTAGTGTATCCATTGGAAGATTTGAATATGTGGAGGATCTGTCTTTTGTTTTAAGTCAATTTTGTCTTGGGAAATGTTCAATATTTTCTAAACATACAAATGTCATTTATTTTGAAGCTCACTCTTCATAAGCAATATGCTACTTGTGGTCTTTGTGGCAACTTCAACAGTACCCCAGGTAAGATTTCAATGGATTATTTCTTTAAAATTGCTTTCCTGTAGAAAATTTAAGTGGTTGTCTCATATTTAGATATATCTAATTACATACAATTTAAATTTATCTAAAGATTGATAAATTATTAAATAATATTTTCACATTTCCAAGTTAATATTTAACTTGAAAAAAAGTCTATTTGTATGTATATATTAATATATGTAATGAATATAATTTA
>NW_006408595.1:3738436-3785284 GCF_000296735.1 Chrysochloris asiatica
TGGTGAGTTTGAACTGTTGGCCGTGTGTTTCAAACCAACCTTACGGTTCATGCTTTACCCTACAGTGCCACACCAGGACTCCTTAACCACACTTTAAGCTCTACGCCTTAGCAACTCATTTCAAACTGGGTCCATAGTCACAGGAATAAAGAGATTTGGATTCACAATGCATCACAAAATGGAGAAATTTGGCTAGAAGGGGTGTAATAAATGATTTTCTGTCCTTCACCTCACACATTTTCTTCTTAGGATAAGCACTTCATGAAGTGACTTATAGTTTTGGAAATCCATGTATTGTACCCTTAAGAATTAGTTTCTTCTCTCACTCTTTTACTTTTGTCCTAGGTAACTAGTCTGAATGAGCTTTCCCCACCTTTTATTTTTTATTTGTAAAACTTTTTAATTACAGCACTTGACAAAAAGCACTATAGTCTTTGTACACTTTTTTACACTTTCAAAGGCAAGTCAAAAAGTACTGCAATTAGGATTCCAGTTCATACATGCATGGGATTATTCCAAATAAAACATGTTTAATTATATCTCTGTGACTATTTGATGCCTGAAGACAATTTCTTTCAGTAATACAATTGCCTTAGTCTCGTTGTTGTTGTTGTTTAGTACCATCGAGTCAGTTTCGACTCGTCGCGACCCTGTATAGGGTTTCCAAGGAGCGGCTGGTAAACTTGAACCACCGACCCTGTGGTTCCAACCGACATTGCAGTCCAGTGCATTAACACACAGCACCACACCAGGACTCAATGTTGTTGTTAAGTGCTGCCGAGTCGGTTCCACCAAGGACACATTGTTGTTGTTAAGTGCCGTCGAGTTGGTACTGACCCATAGCGACCCTGTATAGGGTTTCCGAGGAGTGACTGGTGAGCTTGAACCACCAACTTTACAGTTCAAACGGCTTTGCAGTCTGGCGCATTAACCCATAGCGCCACACCAGGACTCTCCAGGACTCATTAGGTTGCCTTAAAAAAACAAAGGATACTCTTTGTGTCATGTGAAAACTGATTTTGAGGACCCGAGTAATATCACATTCTAACAAAACTTAAGTAGACCTCTTCCTAGAGCATTGAAACTTTGCAACAAGTTTATCGGGATTCTGCCTCATATAAAAAAACCATATTTAGATGGATAAAGCATTTTAAAGACGTTTGGGAGACCTCAAAGATGAGTCAAGAGAGAGAAGGCCATCGTCCTTGACAAATGAAGACACTGACTGAAGCCCAGAAACTGGCAGAAGAAGATTGTAAAACTGCCATTGATGTGATAGCTACTAAAGTGGGATCTCACACAGTGTGGCATTTTCAAACTTAATTGAACATCTTGGCCTCTGCTTTTGGCTAAATAGATGCCTAAAGCATTGTGGGAAGATCCTAGCCCAAAGAGCTGATCTTTCCATTAGTCTTTTCAGCAAGATCAAAGATGATGATTTTATGAAATGAACTGTAACTAGGGAACAAGGTTTGAATTTACCAGTATAGTCCATGGTACAAGGTCCCATTAAAACAGTGGTTTCTGAGAGGATCTGTTGAGTCAGTTCAGTTAAAGGCAGAGAGGTCAGCTCAGTAGGTATTTTGGGATTCTAAAGGGTTATCCTGGAGTCCTGGTGTGACACTAGAGGGTCAGCACTGGACTGCTAATTGCAAGATCAGCAGTTCAATCACACCTGCCGCTTCTCGGAAAACCTATCTGGGGTTACTCTGAGTCAGAACCAACTCTACAGCACTTAACAACAACAATCTTGATAGATTTTCTTGGAAGGACACAGGGAAATCATTAGGAAGTCATTTTAAGAAAATGAAACACTGTATGGTTCACAAAAATGTCAGGATGTTGTGCTGAGGAAGTTTTCTCCATTACAGCAATGCCCCTGCTCAATGTTCAAGAGTACTTTGGGCTGTCCTAAAATAATTTCTTTGAGAAATGTTATGCTATCCATCCTATAGATGTGTTCTTGCCCCTTCATACTTCTTTTTATCTCAAAAGCTCAAAGAACATTTAAAAATAACATAATTTGAGTCCCTCAAGGATGCCCAAATTGCCATTTTGATGTGGTGTAAATTAGAGTGCACACTTTTTAAAGGAAAGATTACAGAAATGGAAACACTGCCTTCAGAAGTTAATAGACCAAGTTGAGAAACAATAGCTTCATATTTTTACAATTTTTAGGAAAAATTTCTATGATTTATGTAGTATGTTTTTATTTACCCTTATATGTAATTCTGTTAAGCAAAATTTAATAGATTGCATCCACTTGGTGACTCAATGAGTGCTCAAGTATTTCCAGTTCAACGTAAAATAAAATTATCAAGATGGAGATAATTGTTGTTTTGTAAAATGTTGAGTATTGCAGTATGAATACAAGATGTGTTTGTTTTATCTACAATATTTGTTTCATTTGACTTTATAGCCTTCTTATCTTCTAGCAAAGCAAATTACGCCATGACATATAATAAGATTGCCCTCCATTTTTCTTGTGAAATTCTCCTTGGTTATTGAAGTTTCTTTCTCCTTTTATGGTCATTGAAATATGCCTACGACACTCATGTGGCATTTATGATAAGACATCATGACCATATTTTCCTCATCGTCCCTACAAGATTATGAGTTCTGACATGACAAGGATTATGTTTTTATCTGTTGTAGTAGTTGCATAGCCAATAAACTTGTGACTGTTCAAAAATGTTAGTTGAATAAACATATATTTAGGTAAGGTCTTACAATGTGAAAGCATTGTGTTACACCAAGATGAGGCTTTCTACTCCCACAAAGATTTGAAGCCTTGGAAACCCTAAACAGGATCGCTATAGGTTGGAACCTACTCAACAACAACAATGTGAAAGCATTGTGTCATATCAAGAAGACACAAAGTTTCATTTCTTCCACTAAAGGGGCCTATAATCTAGTAAGAAAGAAACAAATGTTAAGAGAAGAAAAAATAATATGTGATTATTATATTTCATTTGTAGAATATTAACCAACTTTCCTAGTAACCAGTTAGTACAAATTGTCCAACTGATTGAGAGTAGATTTGTGTTTCTCTAGAAAAAAACATTGCTAAAAAGAAATTAGATAATGTGGTATTTGAAATATGATGAACTTTGAACTTTTCAAGCTCAACAATATTGGCTTCATTTCATTAACCAACATGAAGATAAATCTGTGATTTTCAGAGAAAATTTACATGGTCCCCATAAAGAAAGGAGAGTGTTACTTTATTTTACTTTCGTTAGTTTGTTCATCAAAAAATGAACAGACTAACAGCTAACAGGCCAATATCTCTTCTTTTTATGATATTCAGTCATATAGCATTCCATTATCAGTCATCCAAGTTTTCCTTTCCTCAGTTCTAAAACCCATGTCATACTTAAAGAAATTTTAGATATATTTAGTTATACTTGAAGTTATTATATAACTATCCAAAATTGCCAGTATTCTTTTTACAGTCACTACATGTACTGTAATACTTCAAAAAGCTCTATTTCAACCAGAACCTACCAACTCCCCCTGTCACATGATAGTGTGGGGGGAAAAATACAATTCCATTAGAATTTATATGGTTTATCTAATTTTCTTATTTTAATGTAACATCAATCTTTATTTCACAGCACTGCAACAGAATTATTGAAACCTACTTTGAGAAATGTGGAAAAGTTTCCTCTTTAGCCAATAACTACAAAATGATTTGTGCTGATGAATACTGCCAACACAGAGACAAAAAATCTACATGTGACACTTTCTCAGAATTGTCCCGCCTCTGTGCTGCAGATGGTCCTGGAGTCTATGAATCCTGGAGAGATGATTCTGATGTGGTTTGCAGTATGTTTTCAATTTTATAGTAGATCCCAATTAAATATGCTTTTATAAAACTTCAAAGTTAAGCGATGTTTCTAAGTAATATTACCAAAAGAGTCTTAGCTCTGAGAGGCAACTTGGAGAGTTGAGTCTTATCTCTCACATGTACTTCTGAAAATTAAACCTATTTTTGGGTAAAAATTTTGCCAGAAATACACACAGTGTTTTGTGTTAAGAATTTAATTACATTGAATAAGGAAACGTACAGTGCTTATAATCGGTAAAAGTTACAGAAGGAAGGATGAATGAATTATGTTTAAAAAAACTGGAAGAGTTATAAAACATACGCTGATAGTTTATTTCAAGAAGATTAAAACTAAATATGAGCTTCATACGAGTGTAAATGTATATTCCAATCCTTGTAAATTATAATATTTGTAGTATATCCATTTCAAATTAATATGCAATCAAATTACATGCAATATACATGTTTTTCCAAATTGAGTATTACAATACATGGTAAATTGGAATAATATAGATATATCAAGTATCTTAAAGACTGACTCATATCTTGAATCAGATACAAAGAATCCCATTTGAAATGCTATCCATTAAAATTGTATATTTATTACATGCATTTTCCTTTATTTTCTATACATATATATTTATATGTTCCTCCAGAAAAGCCTGTCTGTCCGAAAAAACACATCTACAAAGAATGTGGACTCTCAAATCCTGCAACTTGCTCTAATGTGGCTCCTTTCCAAGACAGTGAATGTGTGAGTGGCTGCACCTGCCCTGAAGGTAATACACCCTGTATGATGCACTAATACAGCTGAAAATCATTTGACACAAATACAGTGGTGTCTTATCTGAAACAAGAGGATCCCTGGGGGCAATGTGAGCTAAGCATTGGGATGCTAACTGCAAGATCACTGGTTCAAACCCACCAGACACTCTGGGAAGAGCAATGAAGCTGTCTGCATGTATAAAGAATTAGTCTCAGAAACTCTAAGGAGTAATTCTACTCTGTCCTAGAGTGTCGCTGCATCAGAATACTGACATGGCAGTGGGGTTGGTTTCAGTATCTGAAATAAAATACCTCATAAATTTAACTATTCCTACAACGTCCTCTTTACAAACTGTAAAAGAAGGATAGAGAGATTTTACAGCCACAGCAGTTTCTCTCTTCACAGTACCTGATGTCCCTGGTACTCCACAGATCATTCGCCAATATAACTACTCTGTGGATCACAATCTCAGGCTCAGAAAAGTGTTATCTGTACTCTTGTTAGATATCAAACTAGTAGAGACTGTTAAAACAGGAAATTGCCATTTTAAGAGCATGTTTACACTTGAAAGAACTAGCTGAAGATACATTTTCATAAAGCTCCTTGTGTTAGTTAACCTAGGGCTGCTCAAACAAAATGCACAACAAGCAGATGTCTTTATAAAACAGTAATTTATGTTCTTGCAGTTACTGAGGCTAAAAGTCCAAATCAGTGTCTCACCTGTGTTGATTCCATCTGTTGGCTCTTATCGTTCTTAGTTGTTGTTGTTGTTAAGTGCCGTCGAGTCGGGTCCGACCCATAGCGACCCTGTACAGGGTTTCCGAGGGTGTAAATCTTTACGGGAGTAGAAAGCCTCATCTTTCTCCCGCGGAGCGGCTGGTAGTTTCGAACCGCTGACCTTAAGGTTCGCAGCCCGATTCGTAACCACTACGCTACCAGAGCTCCTGTGTTGATTCCATCTGTTGGCTCTTATCGTTCTTAGTATCAGCTGGTAATCCTGTGTGAGTTTGCCTTCCTCACATCATCTGTGTTCCCCCTGCATGTGGGTCTATGTCTATTCTGCTTTTTGTAAGACACCACTTAGAAGTGATTAAGTTTAAGATCTATCTTGCTCTGATATGGCCTCATTCACATAACAAAAGAAACCCCCTATTTGCAAGCAAAATCACATTTATAGATACAGAGGGTAGGATTTCACATATCTTTTAGGGGAACACATTCAATCTATGACACACCGCTTGACAGTTTACTGATACTTACATAGTTTAAAATTTGACTTATGTAACATATTCCAGGCTATCTATTGGATGACATTGGAGACAAAGGAAAATGTGTATTAAAGGCTCACTGTCCCTGTGAATCTAATGGAAAAGTGTTTCAGTCAGGAGCAGTCCGAGAAGGTCCTTGTGGTTCTCGATGGTATGTGTGTGCTTTTCTGTTAACATTTTATTGATTGGGAAACTTAGTACATTTTCTTAAATGGGCCATAAAAGTAAAATTTTCAGAAATAAATAACAATTGGACTACATTTCCTGGGTTGTTGATGCTTTGGCTGTTTTTTTTTTTTTAGGAGGATTTAATGTATTTTTTATTGTAAAAATAATGAATATTTTGTGTGTCTTTTAAAGATAATAGTGTTCACTAACTGAAATAGTGTTTTGAATAGTAAACCAATTGGCAATTGCAAATAATAAACATAATACAAAGAATAATAATAATAAACATAATACAAAGAATAACATAATACAAAGAATTGGGTATAATAATGAATCAATAATTAAGCTAATTATGCCAAGTATTGAATGAAATGTGCATCAAAAAACAATAGCTACAAATAGCATAGATGTAGCTATACAGGTAAAGATAGTGTATTTAGTACTGACTGAATTTTAATGTATTGATAGTTATTGTACCAATAGCAAAGATGTCAGTTTGAGGACTAAGATGTGCATTACCTAAGTTATATTTTCAATCACCACCTATGTATATGAAAGTTGGATGATGAATATGAAAGACCAGAAAAGAGGCAATGTAATTGAATTATGGTGTTGGAGAAGAATAATAAAAGTACCATGACTGCCAGAAGAATGAAAATTCTGTCTTGGAAGAATTATAGTCAGAATACTTGTTAGAAGATAGGATGGTGAGACTTCATCTCTCACACTTTGGACATATAATCAAGAGGGACTAGTCCCTGGAGAAGGACAACATGCTTGATTAAGTGGAGGGTCAGTGACAAAGGGAAAGACCTTTAATGAGATAGATTGACAAGGTGGCAACAGCAATGGGCTTGAGAGTGGCAACATTTGACACTGGACCGGGAAGTGCTTTATTTTATTGTGCATAGGGTCACTATGAGTTGCAACCAACTCCATGGCACCTAACAAAACCAAAATAACATAGTAGTCACAGAACATTTTTCTTTTTTGAAGAATCAACATGATTCCAGATTTCTGCAAGACTTTTATAGAAATTTCTGTGTCTTTGTGAGGAAATAGTCAAGTTCAACTTTTATAAAAATCTATTATCCATAATATGATGTTTCTCTATAAATATAAAAATGTTTTATTATAGTGCAATACCATATTACATAATGAATAACATAATTATTAATCTGTCATGATGAATAGTACAGTGTAAGACAAATATAACATGAACCATAAATGTGACACACATGTGTGCATATACATGTGTGTATGTGTGCACATATATGTCATATACACATATATGTGTGTGTATATATATATATATATATATATATATATATATATATCACATTTATGGTTCATGTTATATTTGTCTTGCACAGTACTATTATAGACATTCAGTAAATCATGACATATTAATAATTATATATAAGGAGCTCTGGTAGCACAGTGGTTATGAATCAGGCTGCTAACCTCAAGTTGGCGGTTCGAAACTACCAGCTGGTTTGTGGGAGAAAGATGAGGCTTTCTGCTCCCATAAAGATTTGCAGCCTCAGAAACCCTGTGCAGGATCACTATGAGTTGGAACAGACTCCACAGTACTTAACATACATATATATATATATATATATATTACAATTTAAAAAATTTAGTACTCACATTTAAAAAAAACACAAAAGGAAACAGGTGAAATCAATTTTAATATATTTTATTTAACATAACATTAGACTGTTAACCACAAGGTCAGTAGTTCAAACCTAAAAGATGCCAAGATGCTCCATGGGAGAAAGTTGAGGTTTTTCTGCTCAGGTAAAGATGTACAACCTCAGAAACCCTATACAGGGGTCACTATGAGTTGAAACTGACTTGATGGCACTTAACAACAGAAAAAGTGAAACTATTATCAGTTCAACATACAGTCAAAATAAAACTGATAGACATTTCATCATATGTATTTTTATTTCAAAATTAAGTATGTATTGTATATTTACAAAAGACCTCAATTTGAACTAGCCACATTTCAAATGCTCTATAGCCACCTGTAGACTCCTGGTGTGGAGCTGTAGGATCAGCACGAGACTGCAAACCACAAGGTCATCAGGTCAAACCCACCAGCTGCTTCTCGGAAAGCCTATACCAGGTCACTATGAGTCAGAATGGAATCTATGGCACTTAACAACAACAATAGCCACTTGTGTTTGTATTGTATTGGACAGTGCAGGCTTATAAATATGATATATAGCAGATAGTTTGAGAGTAATAATTAAATGTATTCCATTTAAATGAACAAACTGATGAAATCTACTTTATAAGTATGCATATGTATAATGAAAGTGGAAGGTATATCATTCTAGTCAATGAAATTCAAGTCTTTTAAAATACCAGACATTTTATCAGAGCTAAGGTATTGGATACAGAATATGACCAAATAATTTATTTTGAGATTTGATTTTTTAAATGTTGTGATATTTATTTTGATCACAGAGAAAATATGATTGATGACTTTTAACATGCTCATTACATTTTAACAGTACATGCCAAGAAGCAAAGTGGTCTTGCACTGAAGCATTATGTCCTGGGAGATGTAAAGTGGAAGGAAGCTCACTGACCACTTTTGATGGTGTTAAATTCAACCATCCTGGAAACTGTCACTTCTTGGCCATACATGTATGTAGTAGTCTAGAACACTTGAGAAAACTTATGCAAACACCAAGATATTTTCCAATCCATTGAAAGTTCAATCTTCACTTTGAATTAGTATTAAATATATGAACTCTATTACTGATTATACCTTTCAATATCTCTTTGTTTGTTGTTGTTGTTGTTGTGTTTTGCCACATAGTGACATTTATCATTGGTATTGCCTGTGTTTCTTGGAAATCCATTGCTCATAAAACCCTTTACTCATGAATAATTCTGTAAATACACTGGACATTATTTTATTCTTGTACTTTTATTTACACGTGTCCACTAGTGCTTTAGACTAAGCAATCAGTTATATTACATGAAGCATTGTCTCCTTTCATCATTATTTCTTTACATTAATATTTTGTTTTCCTTATATAATATTCCCAGTATGATAGAGATCACAATTATGTTTAAATTATTTTCAGTACTAAATTATTTTGTAACTAATGCCTTTTGTGAGCATGAGACTATTCATGTTCATTTAATCTTCCTGATAAGATACAGAGATGAACAAAATTTATGAATCCTGAAATGAGAGATGTGGATCAACATCCAGTAAATCAACAAAATTTAGTTAGTACAAAAGGCAGTTATCTAAAACAAAGGTTGCTGATTGACTGTTACTATTTATATTTCTCTTCTCATAATCCATGAGGCTAGAGGATGGGGAAAAAGAAAGGGGAACATTGTTTCTTAAACATTAAGGATTCCTAGATCTTACATGTGAATTGGAAGTCAATATTTATCACTTATACTGCCATTTGCAGTTTTACAGGGTAAGTATCTCTCATACTGGATGTAGAGATTATGCACTGTCCAGAGAATAAACAAGTTAAAATACCTCTAATTTCTATGATTTTCCTCAATCCAGCACATTTCCCATTGAGGAGAACAAAATCAGTAAAGTTAAAAGAAAAATTGATGATTATGAAAATCAATCACATCATAAAATGTATGTATAGATTACACAAGGTGTATGGACCCTCTATAAAACTCTTGGATATCCAGGAACCAAACTAGGTTAAAAGATTGGTTGTATGTAAGACTTAAATATATTTAACATTTTTTAAATGCACTCTGAGTAAATCCCATGTACTAGCATACATATATGTAATAGCATATAACAAATAATATTTTACTAAACATTTTAATGAACTTTCTTTTTTAAAACAGGATAAGGATTGGTCTATTAGTATTGAACTTCGTCCATGTCCAAGTGGTCACACAGGAACATGTTTAAATAGTGTTACACTTCATATGAATTCTGTAAGTATTAAGCTTTCAAAGTTTGTTTATAGTAAAATGGAACCAAATACTTCACAAACTCAGAATTTTTAGAAGTTGGAGAAGCTTTGCTATGTAAATGAAAATGATAACTAAAATTATCCAGAAAATTGATAAAGTCTCTAGAAGCATTCCTAGGTCTAAGAAGCTTTAAACACACAAGTGTATACCAATTACAACATGTTGTTGTTGTTGTTAAGTGCTGTCAAGTGGGTTCAACTCATAGTGACCCTTACAGGGTTTCTGCAGAGTGGCTGGTGTGTTTAAACATCCAACTTTGTGGTTCAAACCGACCTTGCCGTCCAATGCTTTATTCTGCAGTGCCATTCATATTATCTGTTCATTAAATCATCAAACTCCATGGACCATACAAGAAGGCGATGACACTTGGTTAGAATTTCATGTATTTGGAATTGACAATATAATTGTAAATAGACCTAAATGGGGAAGGTAGGTTGGCTTTTGGCACTTACCTGCTATTTGACCTTTGGAAATTGAATTTACCCTCTTCGGTCTCAGTTTCCTCATCTAAAATTGGGAATGAAGTTTCTTTTACAATCTGCCTCATAGGGTTGATACAATAAACAATATGGCAAAGCATTAGAATGCTTTTTTAAAAAATATGTATTTTACATATTTGTAAATTAATATGATCAACTTAAACAAGTTAATGAGCTGGACCGCAAGGTCAGTTTGAACTGCGAGGTTAGTGGTTCAAGCTCCTTGGAAATCCTATACATAGTCACTGTGAATTGAGACCGACTCGAAAAAATTTCATAACAATAATATGGCACAAAAATTATGATTTGGTTTGGATAGCACATTAAAATTAACTTAAGAATATCAATGCATATGAACTAACAATATATTTTAAATATTAGTCTGTTACAGTGGACAAATATATATTCAATAGAGATGGCACAGTCACAAATGACAAGATAAGAAATCAAAGTTATTACTATTCAGGTATGTTTAATAGCACTAAAAAATAAATGTAAGAGACATTCATTTATTCATATTTTAAAAAATATTAAATGCCTCTGTTTTATAGATTGTAAAGTATTTGAGAAATTAAAAACTACTTACAATGTTAATTATTGTTAATAATTAATGATAATAATTATTTTAACAGATCAAGTACAGATCTTCAAAGCATCTTCCTCATACATTCAAGTGGAGACATCCTTTAAGGCAAAAATGCAAATACAAATTTTTCCTATAATGCAACTGTATGTTTCCATGCCACACAATCAATTCACAGACACCGTAGGTAAGTCTTCTGCATTAAAAATTTTTATTTTCAAGATTCCCATGTAACTATTATTTATTATCACTCAAATTATCATTCTGAAGACACTAAACCGTGAAGCATTTTAATTTCACTTCTCTCTCCCTGTTGTAGTACAATTCCAACTTGGATTTCATTGTAGACTGCATTATATATTACAGAAACTATTCACAAAAGGTTTTCAACAACTTAAATATTTTGAAGTTTTTAAATTAAGATTTGATATAATGTAATTTTATAATATATATTATTTATCATTTTGCTGGTATAATGTTTGTTAGTATACATTACTAAGTATGTATTTCATACTTGGCATGAAAAAGAATGAATGAAAATATTAGATCTATAAATGTTCTCAAAATAATTTGTCAACCACAAAAAACTATATTCTTTCTTGTCTTTTTGATTGGTTACATAGTCATACTTTTTCACTGAGGTTTTCTACCATAGAAATCAGCTCTTACACACTACCATAGTATGTAGAATGAAATGAACAAGTCAGCTATAACAAATCCCATAAGAGCTGTTGATTTACAGGCCACCAAGCTTTGGCTATATACCTTTACTTAAGGAGATGACATATTCATACATAGAAGAAAAAATGTGACTGGTGTGTCCATGTCAGAAAAAGCATACAACACAACTTGATTAAACTTTCCACTCTGAAGCCATGAAATATGCAGTTACAAGATTCCTCTTGCAGCCATGCTTTCTATTACATGTTACTAAATGTTCAGATATTTGTAAATTAATATGATCAACTTAAATAAACTAATGAGCTTGACACAAAGGCAAATGTATTCATGGCAAATGTTTCCTTGCTCCTGGAATTTGAATGAAATGGGGATATTAATTTGAAGTGACATGAAACTAATGTGTATAAAATATTTTCAAGTAGCTTCTACAGGTTTTGATTTGATGAAAGAACCATGCATGAGGTGAGGGTATCTATCCAAGAAGTTTAGTAGGTGAGGAGAGGTAAAACATGCTCTGTGCTTTTGTATAGGACTCTGTGGTTCCTACAACAACAAAGCGGAGGATGATTTCATGTCAAGTCAGAATATACTGGAGAAGACCTCAGAGGCTTTTGCTGAGTCTTGGGAAATGATGCCGTGCCCTAAAGGAAACCCAGCTTCATGTGTCAGCATAGAAACAGGTAATACCAACTAAACATCAAACTTTGTAATTCATATTTGGTGCAAAGAATTATATATTTACTTTTGTAATAACATGAGAATATTCATATGAGATCATTCTGGTTTTAGTTTGTGTTTGTCTCAGATTTAGAGGACAGGGCAGATAAGGACAGTCTGGCTGGGTGACTGGATACCTAGAATAAGAAAGGCTATTTTCTTGTATTTACAATTAAGAAAAGGAGACAGAGTCAAGCCTGCATTACACCGTTCCTATCTCTGCTTGCAAACCTCTTTCCAACAATAAACCTTTGCTTGTGTGGAAAAAAGAAAAAAGAGACTAAGAAAACACATTCTTAATTGGAGAGTCCTTACAATAATCTTCCCTATACCCTCTTTTTTACTCTTAAAACAGTTTTCTTCATAGATATAGAATCAATCACAGGACTGGTGTATACACATCATCTAGTTTATTCATTTTTCCTCTTAATCTAATTTCAGAAATAATCATTGATCAAATAAAAAGACCCAATTAATGGCAGAAGAGTAGCTAGATCTAGGCCTCCTAAGCATTGCTATTATGTATATCGGTTATACCAAGCACTGAAAATAGATCTTATTAATAATATTAGATTATCAAATAATTTCACATGTGAAAGTTCAATCCATTCCTACAAAAATTCATGGAGGACAAAGGTATGTGCCACTATTAATGCAGACATTGATAATGGGGACCAGAGAGTATTCTTAATAAGGACCAGAGATCATGAGGCCATCCAGGTATTTTTGAATCCAAGTATTTGCTTAATTGATCCTCAGATACTATGGGTTTTATTGAAGCCTTTATTTTACATTGTTTCTTTCAAAATAAGATATTCAGTAGAAGCTAAATTAAAATACGTTTTGTCGATATATTGGTTTTTCTAAATTAATCCACACATTTTAAAGAAATAATATTATCAACTTCATACTGTTGAAGTCCTTGTGTGACACTGTAGAATAAACATTGGGCTGCTAATCACAAGATCAGCAGTTCAAACCCACCAGCTGCTGCTTGGAAACCCTATACAGGGTCGCTATGAGTCAGAACTGACTCGATGACACTTAACAACAATGAACAACTTATAATAAAATTTAAAATTACTTTTGAAAGTTTCATTCATTTTAATTTTTAAAATCATTCAATAGCGACATTAGAAAAAAACATAGTAATTGACTGTGTATAATTTATCATTGGAATATTGCAATAAAAACACAATGGGAAAGAGAATAGGCAGAAAGAATGGACATCTCATGAGAAACCAATTGAATTGTTAGACTATATGGTGTGTCTGTGTGTATATGTATGTATGTATATATATATACATACACACACACATATATACATTTCAATAGTTTACATTTAATTTAATAAAATGAAATACAGAAAATTAAACTGCGTTTTAAAAAGCAGTTGTTAACCTGTGCATAATGTAGTAATACATGTAAAAGCAGTAAGTCAAAATTTTATAAATGATTGACCTCGGTGTCTTTTTTCAAAATTTATTGCTTTCTGGGGATATTAATATTTTAAATCAGTCAATACCCTGTTCTGATAACAACATAGATGAATGAATCCTACTAAACTACACTGAAGAGATCACTCCTATCTTATACATATTATTCTAGAAAACAGAAAGGAACAAAATTTTTCCAGATCGTTTTATGAAGTGGATGCATCCTTTTTTCCAGGTCCAACTACAGAGGTAGTACTAGGGAAGAAATGGACACAGTTTTATCCATGATGAGATTCACTTTGATCAAATAAATTTAATCTAGAAATATAATGATGGTCAGTGTCAGAAATCTATTATGCCATTAACTTTTCAGTAGAATAAAGAAGGAAATTCATAAAATTTCAACTTAATTCAACTTAGTCAATGTATACAAAGAGTTAAATTTCACCCGATGGAAAAGATCATAAACTGCACAATCTTATAGCAATCATATTTGTGAAAAAAACATGATACATTTTCAGATTAAGCAAAAGATGGTGGTGGTTGTGTATAACCATGTCAGTTTGATTCACAGAGACCCTGTATAGAGTTTCTGAGACTATAAATCTTTAAGGGAGCAGAAAGCCTCATCTTTCTCTCATGGAACAACTTGTAAACTCGAACTATTGACCTTGTGATTAGCAGTCCAGCTCCTAATCCCTACACTACCAAGGCTCCAAACAAAGTATTGTTGTTGTTAAGTGCCATCGAGTCAGTTCCGACCCATAGCGACCCTGTACAGGGTTTCCGAGGCCTCATCTTTCTCCCGCAGAGCGGCTGGTAGTTTCGAACTGCTGGCGTTAAGGTTCGCAGCTCGTTTTGTAACCACTATGCTACCAGAGCTCCAAACAAAGTATAGCATGTCCTTTATTGTTATAGTTATTTAACATAGTATTAAAGGTTCTATACATCAGATAGAAGAGAAAAGATATTTAATGGTTGTATATGATATAATTATCTAAGTAGAAAATATAAACTGAATAAACAAATTATTAGAAAAGTTTAAAAATTTTAAAATCAATGAATAGATTATTGAAAACATTTTTAAAGATGTTTGTCCCTTAGTCATGGTGATCAACTGTAAGCATTTGGGAACCAAGCATTTGCTATTCAAGATGCTATATGTGTGAATTTTATTTTCTGTTGACTTAATACTTACTTCGACTAGTTATTTATAAATTAAGCAAATATCAAATAAAAAAAGCTTAAAAAATTAATGTGTATGAATTATTGATTGTGGTCTTAATGTATGACCTTCAGAAAAACTTGTATCACCTTTCTGGGAAGAAAACAAAACAAAAAAAGCTGTCGAGTCTTCCCTTAGGAATCTGTGAAAATTAAACATGAATAGGCACCCTGGTGTAGCTGTTGCTCTGTGAGTTAAATCACTAGACTGCAAGATCAGTTGGAACTGCAAGGTCGAATGTTCAAGTTCACCAGTCACTCCTCAGAAACAGGGTCACTATGGGTTGGAGCTGACTCAGTGGCACTTAACGACAACAACAATAGTCCTTAAAGTTAAAAAATCACTTAAAGAAATGTCTCTACTTCTTCATATTTTATGTAGAAATTTCATTTCAGAGAGTAGGTAGCTGATTCAACTCATGGCGAGAGCTAGTACTTTGCCCCTAATATTACAAGGTATTTCTGATTATATCATGCTCTTTTTGAACATAGTAATAGAAATTTTATTTATTTTAGTAAAGCACTTTATGCTTCTAATTATTTTAGTCAATAAAGTTAAAGCTCTGTTATAAATATACATTTTCCAATTTAAATATTACATTATTAAAATTATTTTGTTTGTATTAATTTCTTTCAGAAAAATTTGCTGATAAGCATTGTGCAATTCTTCTTGATCCAGCTGGGCCCTTTGCTTCATGCCATCCTATTGTGAATCCTAAACCCTATCTTGAGGTATGTGAGGGTGTAATCACTACTTTTAAGAAACAATTTGTATGGTATCAATAAGATAACATCTACTGTCAATATATTAATGTATATGTTTAAATTTAACTTTATATTATCTCATTTATTCAATTGTTAGACATCCCAACTTAAAAAAAAAAAAAAGGCAATATTTAAAATAACCTGAAAATAACAATATTCTTGAACAAGTTACACTCATATTTTCTAAATTGTTTGACAACTAGGTTAATTATCATGCTTCTATTTTGTAAATTTTTGTAGAAAAATAGTTCCAAAAGATATCAAAGATTTTTTTCAGGATAGAAGAGTGGTTTTGAATTGAATAATTATACCCAGCTTACCTGTTCTTATTAATATTTCTATAATTAAATATAAATTTGATTCTTATTTTAAAGGAATGCAAAAAATATACTTGCAGTTGTGAAAATAGTGAAGATTGTCTGTGTGCAATGTTAGGCAACTATGTGAAAGCATGCGCTGAGAAGGAAACAGCCATAGTGGGATGGAGGACTGGACAATGTGGTAAGAGAATAGAGGTTTCAGATTACTCTACCTCCTTCTCCGTATGCGTATTCGTATGTGTAACCTTGTGTGTATGTGTGTGTGTGTGTGTGGTTCAGTTATGTGTGTTAATAAATCTTTATTTGTTTTTTGTTTTTTTTTCCAAAGATGTTCTCCTAAATATTTTAAAAATATACTTGAATAATTATTGTATCTTGATTTATTTCTTTCATCTTATTTTAATAGAGTCAAACATAAAAAAGAATAGGAATATATTTATCTATGCCTGTGTCTATATATGCTATGCTATGCTGAAATTTAAATAATATTCTGACTGCCAATGCATTTTCAAATGCTATTCTAATATTAGTACCTTATTTTGAGATAAACCAAATAAGGTACTTATGTTATAAGAAAAGAGAAGTAAATTAGGGACTCAACCATCAAGAGCTGATGTAAATCCCTGCCTAGCTTTAAATATATGTATTGCAATGCATCTCTAATAAATTATTTTTAGCACCTTATACCCCATGTCCAGTCCATCAACAAGATCTGCCATATTAATCTCCAAAATCCATCTCAAATCCATTTATATCTCTCCATCTCTATTGTCATTAGCTAGTTTCAAGACCATCCTTTTTCTCCTGATTGATTGCAATGGCCTCCTCAATATCCATTGTTGGCTCCCACTAACCTATTTCCTAAATAGTAAGATTTAAAGTAAAACAAAATCAGACTAATCCGATCATGTGATGCTCCAGTAAAACAATTCAATGACTTCATTGATCTAAGGTTAAAGACCAAACTGCAAAATCTCCCTACAAGATTTAACCATTGATTTCATCTCTAGGCTCACAGCTGCTATCTTCTACTTGCACATATTTGAAAAAATGCTTTCCATTTCCTGCTTGCACATAGTATTGCCTCTATCGGGACTATTTTATGACTCTCCTTCTATACATCTTCTCATGAAGTGAATAACCCCAGTTATATACACTTAAGACTTCTCATGTTATATTTTTGTAGCACTTAACTGCATTTTTCTTTCCTCTTAGGACTGAAATCCATGTTAAAGAATTATTTTGCCCATTATGTTTATGAGTTTTATCCCCAGGAAAATAGAAATATAGTAGGATTAGATATTGACTGAAAAAAAATGAATGCAAGAACCTATAAATAAGAAGCACCATTTAAAATAAATAAACTCAATTCTGTAAAAGACACTAATATTGATAAACATCAAGTTGAAATAAAGAAGGAAAATTCCCTGAACATATACCTATTCACTGTATTTTATTTTCTATAATAACAGAACACTCTTGTCCAAGTGGCCTAGTTTTCAAGTACAATGTCAAAGCCTGCAACAGTTCTTGCCGATCATTGTCAGAGAGAGATAGGAGCTGTGATGTCCAAGATGTTCCAGTTGATGGCTGTGCCTGCCCTGATGGAATGTACCAAAATAATGAAGGAAAATGTGTTCAGAAATCTCAGTGTGACTGCTATATCAATGATGAAGTATTGCAGCCAGGCAAACTCATCCATATTGATGACAATAAATGGTATGGATCCTATATAGAAACAGTACTATATACTTGCTATGGTACTGAAATTAAGGCACTGTATCCTTTTACAAAGAATAGTTTTTTTGCCAGTACAGAACTTCCTTGTTTCTGTTGTGTGCCACTGAGTCAATTTTGTGATGACAAAGAACAGAATTGAGCTGACCCATAAGGTTTTCTAGGCTGCAATCTCTTCTTTTTAAATTCTTTTGATGTACTGGGTGAAGATGGACAAAGCCAATTGGTTTTCCATTCAATAATTCATGCATATTTTGTTTCATATATTGGTTGCTCTCCTCACAATGGAATATTTATTGCTTACTCCACTTTCTCCCTATGTTCCCTGTTTCTATTCCTCCTCATTTTCTAACCCTTCTTGCTTTCTGAACTTTGTCCTTAGGTAAATGCTACGCTTTTTTATGTCAAATGGTTGACTATTCTAAGGAGTTCATACTTCCCTCGTGTTACTGGTCACCTAGGGACCTCACTATTGTTTGACTGAAAATGAAGCCACAGGCATGAGTTCAGGTCCTGTCCTAAAGGGAACTAAGGGCCACAGTCCCCACTCTCAATCAGATTAGGAAGCTTAGTCTTTTTAATGATTTTGAGTCATGTTCCATATTTTTTCCCACTCTGTCTACAACCTTCCAATGTTATCCCTTGTAGAGTTGTTGATAGTGGTGGATGGGCACCATCTAGTGCTTCTTGATCTCAGGGTCATGGATACTGAGGATTTTATGGTCCTTTAGTCTATTACAGTTGGGCTGCTAACCTTAAGGTCAGCAGTTCGAAACTACCAGATGTCCTGTGGGAAAAAGATGAGACATTTTGCTTCTGTAATGATTTACAGTCTTGGAAACCTTATGCTGTGTCGCTATGATTCAGAACCCACTCCACGGCACATAACCACCATCACCAGTCTATTACAGGAGCAGAGCACCTGGTCTTTTCTCTAAAGGAGTGACTGGTTGGTTAAAACCAATGACCTTGCAGTTAGCAGCTGAGTACTCAACCATTGAACCTCCTGAACTTCTGAAGCCTTCTCTGTTGTTTAGTGCCATAGAGTTAGCTTCAACTCATAGTGGCCCATAGAGTTTCTGAGGCTGTAAATCTTTGTGGAAGCAGGAAGTCTTTCTCCAACAGAGCAGCTGGTGGATTTGAACTGCTGACCTTGTGGTTAGCAGTCCAGTGCTCATCCTACGGTGCCACCAGTGCTCTATCCTTAGTCACCCTTCCTTATCTCAGCTTTCATTATTCCTCACATATTTTTTACTTTTGATTTCTTATGTTGTTTGTTGTTAAGTGCCGTTGAGTCAGTTCTGACCCATAGCGACTCTGTCTAGGGTTTCCGAGGGGTAGCTGGTGAGCTTGAACCACCAACCTTGTGGTTCAAACTGGCTTTGCAGTCCAGCACACCAACCCACAGTGCCACACCAGTTAGTTATTATCTCCTTAAACCTGGAGAGCTCCCTACTTCAGAATAGCTATAATAGCTGACTTATCCCACTCTGATTTGGTTTGGAATGCTAATAGAAAAATATTCTGGCAGTTCTTACATACAGAAAATGCAAACTAATTTCATATTGAACAATACTTTCTCTCAAGTATATATAATTAATTACTGATTTAGGCACCTTGTTCTGAATACTGGAGTTACAATGATGAATGAACATTGTCTTGGACCAACAATCTAGGAGATATGCTGATTATTGTAATGGAAATTTGTATACCATAATATGGCAGAAAAAGGACCAGTCTTTACTTGAGGAGATAAAAGAAAATTTCACAGAGGAAATCAGTATTTGCATCATACTATAGAATGAGCCATGATGTGGTGCTGTAGCAAAGATACTGAACTTCTAACCCTATCAAGGTTGGTGGTTCAAATCCACCAGCCACTCCTTCGAAATGCTATACAGGGTTGCTGTGAGTCGGAACCAACTTGATGGTACTTTAGAACATGAATGAATCTTTCTCCAGAAAACAAACAAACTATTTAGAGGAGTTTTCCCATAGAATAAAATAGAATGTGCTAAATAAGGAGCTCTGGTAGTGTAGTGGTTATGAATCGGGCTGCTAACCTCAAGGTCTGCAGTTCGAAACTACCAGCTGTTCTGTGGGAGAAAGGTGAGGTTTTCTGCTCCCGGAAAGATTGGCAGCCTTCGAAACCCTGTGTAGGGTTACTATGAGTCGGAACCAACTCCATGGTACTTAACAACAACAACAATGTAGGAAATGCCAGACGTATTTCCTACATGAGCTTTTGCATAGGATTGGGTCTAGAGTCCTCAGCTGCTCAGTCTCTCTGTGCCATCACCTCTGCTTCCGTCTCTGGTGTCGCTTCTTCTCTGGTTAGGATCCCATGCTTTCCTCATGCTCCTCCGTCTTGATGGTCCTAGGGTCCTCTGTTCCTGGATTGAAAGATTAACTACTCCTCCCTTTTTGTTACACATCTACCTTTACAGTTGTAACAATTGCATTGGTTATGATAACAATTACTTTCTACTGATCCAAAAGAATCCTATCCCTATCCTCTCCCATCCCCTTTCACCAGACCCACCTAGACAAGAAGAAAACGATTCAATGGGGATTCAACACTGCCCCCTCACTCTGAAACTAAGCACACTCTTGAAAACTTGTAAGGCAGCCATTACGTGCCTTTATAGCCCCCATTTTTGTTAGCTAACGTCTAAGTTGCCTGTCCCTATCAACCCTGTGTACTGAGGATACAGGCTTGATCATTGATGTGAAGTTGCCCTTCCTCTTAGTTGGAATTTTGAGCAACTATATCCATAAGCAAAGGTCAAGTTTACCAAATTGTAGCAATTTACACGTGCTTCCTGAATCAAACTTCTTTATTTTCCTCTAGTCGAGTTCTGATCAGCAAGTCATCCAAGCTAATTCAAATGGGTACTATCTGCTAGTTTGGGTGTTCTTGTATGCTTCCCCTCACTTCAGATCAGCTGACTACTCTACTATCACTTGAGCCCCCATTGGCTAGGCCAGAGTCCAGGGGTTCAGGAGTTCCCAGGTCTCTCTAAACTTTGGACCAACCAATCTGTCCTCTTCTCTCTCTCATCTCAAGTTCGATGGGAGTCTATGGAACATGGTCGAACTCAGCCCATGTCTTCATTGCTGTCTTTCCCCCATTTCCATTCACAAGTAGACCGAGGCAATTACCAGCAAGCTTACAAGTCTGCTTATGTATTCCCCATGGCGTTTCAGACTTAGAAGGGGGTTTGTCCTGATGGGCTGGATTTGTCAACATATTTAATCCATCGAGACAAATAGGAATTCTACACACTGAAGAGATGAAATCCCTGTTTAAAATGTTTTCAGATGGACCTTTCCTTTTTGTCTGGGTCCACGAATCTATCATTTAACAATGAATGTTGTTTTTTGGTTTTGTTTTTTTTTTACCATTGTAGTCACTTATTTGATTCATCTATCTCCTGCTCAACTGACAGATTTAGCTTGCTTTTTATTTTACTTAGTTTTTAATTTGTCTTTTCCTTCACCCAAGTTAATATGTGTTTACCCTTTGTTGTTGTTAAGTATCATTGAGTTGGTTCTAACTCATAGCAACCCTGTATAGGGTTGCAGTAATAGTGTTATAAGAGCTTGTTCTTGAAATTTGATGTTTAAATGTAACTTTTCCCTTTATTTCCAGTGTCTGTCGCAATGGAATTCTTCTTTGCCAAACTCCCCTTGATATAACCCTACGTAAGTATTGAAATCATGGCACAAAATTAAAATAACTACTTGGGTAAAAATAAATAAATTAAGAGGCTCTTAATTAACAACAACCTCCTTTATCCTGTAGAGAACTGTTCAGGTGGGGCTGAATATGTAGACTGTACTGATCCCAAGGCACAGAGAAGAACTGATACAACATGTAGCACTCGGAACATACCTACTTTTGATGTAAGTAGCATGATATTGGAGTCCTTATGAGGTGCACACAGTTAAATCCCTATGTGTAAAAATGGTTACTTGCATGGCTATGAAGCAAGTTTGGTGGTAGCCATTCGGAGGCATTTCAGAAGTAGTATTGTTGTTTGTAGGTGTCATAGAATCACTTCCAACTCATCTTGATCCTATCACCCTTCCAGGGAGCAGAAAGTCTTATCTTTCTGTCATGAAGCAGCTGGTGGGTTTGAACTGCTGAACTTGTGGTTTGCAGTCCAGTGCTTACTCTATAGTTCCAGCAAGGATTCTTTAGAAGTATACTTATATTAAATGCTGTCGAGTTGGTTCCAACTCACAGCGACCAAGGATAGGGTTTCCAATGAGTAGCTGGTGGTTTTGAGCTGCTAATCTTGTGATTAGCCATCCAGTGTATATCCTACAGCATCACACCAGAACTCCTTCAGAAGTATTGTTGTTGTTAAGTGCCATGGAGTTCGTTTGGACTCATAGTGACTCTTCAGGGTTTCCAAGGAGTGCCTGTGGGTTTGCACTCCAATTTTACAGTGAGCAGTCAACTGCTTATCCTACAATGCCACACCAGGACTCCATGTATAAGGCCCAGCAAACAATTTTAGCAAGAGCAAAGTGATGAATACTCTATGAAGTGCAGTTCTACTCTGCACCATTTGGACAATGAATAAGGAAGACTGTAGAATTGATGTATTTGAATTTTGGTGTTGGAGAAGAATATTAAAAGTACTATGGATTCCCAGAAGGACAAACAAATCTATGTTGGAAGAAGTACAGCTAGAATGCTCCTTAGAAACCAAGATGGTGAGACTTCGTCTCTATACCTTGGACATATTATCAGGAGGGAACAATTCCTGGAGAAGGACGTCATCCTTGGAAAAGTGGAGGGTTAGCAAAAAAGAAGACACCAACTAGATGGATTGGCACAGTGGCAGCAACAATGGTCTCAGGAAAACAAAACAAAACAATTGTGAGAACGGCACAGGACCGGGCAGTGTTTCATTCTGTTGTGCATAGGATCGCTATGAATTGGAACCAACTCAATGACACCTAACAACAACAATGAGCCAGAATTGACTCGACAGCAAATGGTGGTTTTTAACATGGCATTAGAATTTAGATTTTAGAAAACTTTATTGCAGAATAGAAGGAAACAGAAACTTCAGTGAAACAAAAATTAAATAAATGTCATTTAATTTATTGTATATAATTCTAACTTCTTAATTGTAATGTACACTAGTTATATTTATGTATTGTACATAAATGTACATAGCATTATGTGATTATAGCTTCATGGCATGTATTTATGTTTCTTCCTATAGGAGAACTTGCCTTGCAAACGTGGGTGCTATTGTCCAGTGGGAATGGTTCGAAATTCCAAAGGGCAATGTGTGTTTCCTGATGACTGCCCATGCTCTTTTGGTGGACAAGAATATGAACAAGGAAGTGTTACTTCAGTTGGATGTAATAAATGGTACATATTAAAAGATGAATATTTTATTAGTTTTGCATATTGGAAAATGTACAGTCTGCTATTTTTACAGGAAAAAAGTTAGTTACACTTGGTGATATTTGGGAAAATCATGGTTAAATGTTAAAACTTGCTATTGTTTTTATAGTTAAAAAAATATATTAGTGGTAGTGGTGTGCTGTGGAGTATGTTCCGACTCATAGCGACCCCACATAGGGCTTCCAAAGCTGTAAATTTTTATGGGAGCAGAAAGCCTCATCTTTCTCCCACAGAATAGCTAGTAGTTTCGAACTGATGACCTTCAGATTCGCAGTCCGACTCATAACCACTATTCTACCAGAATATAATGATCATAAGACATTATAATAAAGATAATTCTAAAATGTAAATCAACATGTATTTTTGTTGTAAAATCAACATGTAATGTATAAAACAATTTGTGCTGCTTTACAAAAATCATATGAGTATATAAATATTGGCATACTTTAATTACCACTTTTTTTTCTTTCCTTTAGTACTTGCAGAAAAGGATCATGGAACTGTACACAAAATGAATGTCAAAACACTTGCCACGTGTATGGGGAAGGTCATGTTATAACTTTTGATGGAAAAAGTTATAGCTTTGATGGTCTCTGCCAGTATTCCTTTCTTGAGGTAATTGGACGTATGTTTTATTATCGTTTTTCATATTTCTTAATTATTACTTGTAGATGAGTGCTGCAGAATTTTATTCTCGGAATAGGGAATTAACAAAGCAAATCTATAGAGAAAGCAGTAAAATGTACCACAACATAATGCTATGGAGGTGTAGATTTGAACCCTGGCCCTATGTTTATCAGCTGTGTGACTTTGGGCACATTTTTTAACCTCTCTGTGTCTCAGTTTCTATGTTTGTAAAATGGGGGATAATAATAGCCCCTTGTTGAAATTTAAGGAGCGCTGCTAGCATAGTGGTTACAAGTCGAGCTGCTAACCTCAAGGTCAGCAGCTCCCAGTGAGGCTTTCTGCTCTTGTAAAGAGTTCCAGCCCCGGAAACCCTGTACAGGGTCACTATGAGTCGGAACAGACTCCGCGGCACATAACCACCCTCACCACTTGAAATTTGGGAGCATGGTAGCTCCGCATTGGACTACAAACTACAAGGTTGGTGGTTCTAGCCCACCAGTCACTCTGAGGGAGAAAGATAGGGTTTCTGTTCCCGAAAAAGATTCACAGCCTCAGAAACCCTACACAAGGTCACTGTAAATCAAAACTGACTCCACTTAACAAAAACGGAATTTGAAATTAGAGCAAACACTGGAGTGCCCAGTAAGTCCTCAACTGATGTGAAATATTATTCTTATCTGACTAGCACTAGCAACACCAATAACAATTACTATCTATGAGTACTTACTGTGCCAGTGATTTACACGGTTTATTGTACTTAATCATTGTAACACTACAATACTGGTATTATTGTTCCTATTGTTCCTATACAGAGGAGAAATGAATACTTAGAGAGGTTAAGCTATTAGTAAATGGAAAATGTCAATTCTAGATCTTCATGATTGTTACATACAACTAAGGTGCTTTCCAAGCAATACTTACTGAGAAAATTTTATATTGTTTTGTGAGTTTTAGCTTTGAATGAAATCAAGTTTAATATAAATCTCTAAAGAAGGAAGCCACCTTTCTCTAGGTATTTACAGATTTTAGACATATATCTTTAAGTTCAAACATAAAATATTTATATTTCTTAATAGGTTGTTGTTAAGTTCTTAAGTACCATGGAGTAGGTTCCAATTAATAGAATTTCCGAGGAGCGACTGGTAGATTTGAACCACTGGCCTTGTGGTTCAAATTGACCTTGTGGTCCTGTGCTTATTCACACCAGGACTCCAAAATATTTTTATATCTATAGTATAATTGGAGTTCTGGCGTGATGCTGTAGGATAAGCATTGGACTGTTAACCACAAGGTTATACAGGCTTGCTGTGAATTGGAACTGACTTTGTTGTTGCTATGTGCCATCGAGTTGGTTCTGACTCATAGCGACCCTGCATAGGAGGAGCAGCTAATGCACTTAAACTGCTGACCTTGTGGTTCAAACCTACCTTGCAGTCCAGTACATTAATCTGCAGTGCCACACCAGTACTCCTAGAACTGATTAGACAGCACTTAACAACAAGTAATAATTATGAACATGTGAATTAAGTAATGAGAAAAGGGCTGCATCCAAGGAAGTTAAGTAAATTGTATTCAGCTGAGGCCTTACCTATGAATTCATTGTCTTTTAGAGGTTCCATAACATAGCACAAGATGATTTGCTGAATTTAAAATTTCACCCTCTAGGAAATGTTTTTTGATACAAATATTGCAATTGAGTTCCAGGTCCTCCTTGTTCATAAACTATTATTATAATTTCATTTTTAAGGACTATTGTGGCAGTGAAAACGGCACATTCCGTGTTTTAACTGAAAGTGTCCCTTGCTGTGAAGATGGGCTTACATGCTCAAGAAAAATTGTAGTTGCTTTTAAGGTACAGAACAATTTCTATTTATTTCTTTTTTTTTCATGCAGATTAAGAAAAGTCAAATAAAACAGATGTTATTTTAGTGATTCTTTTCAATTCTTTTTATTTATAGAACCAGAATGTTGTTTTGCAAGATGGTAAAGTTACAGCAGTCAAAACTGCAGAAAGTAAGGAATGTGGAATCAGTGAAAACACATATTCCATTCATACCGTTGGTTTGTACTTGATTCTGAAATTTGTATCTGGAATAACTCTGATTTGGGACAAAAATACAAGAATCTCTGCTATATTGGATCCACGCTGGAATGTATGTACATTACTAATAAGCGATTAATGGGGAAGCAAAATCATTTCTTTTATTAAAAATTAAAGATGGGTGTTCAAAGGTAGTGAGTGGGAGGGTGGTGAATGGCAGATTACTGATATAGTAACAAACCTTTCACCTTCACTTAAGCTTAGAAATATAATAGTTATACAAAGATAAGAGATTCTAATAAAAATGTAGTCAAATTAAATTATTGTGGTATAACCATATTTGATTATTTGTGGTTATCACATGGTATGATTTAGAAGTAGTTGGTATATATGAAATTTAGTGTATTCCACAGAGAAAATATTCTAAAATACTAGAGTCTGAATATATATAATTTAAAGCTAGCTAATATAATTATTTCTTATTTCTTAATTTTACTTGATACTAGATAATTTTGCAACATAGGATACCAGATTAAATGAGAATAGAATCTTATCCAGGAATTCTGGTTTCTTCCCAAAATTTAGAATTTAAAATAGACTCATGATACAGTAAGAAATTGTGATATCTTTATCTTTTATCTCTATCTATCTATCTATCTGTCTGTCTGTCTGTCTGTCTGTCTGTTGGTCTGTCTATCAAGGTTAAGAAAAAATCTTACAAACAGAACAAGGGGTTACTAAAAAGTTATGTAGTGGAGTGGTGTTTTTCAAACTCTATGCTGAACAAATAATCTGAGAAGCCAGATTATATGAAGAACACGGAGTCAGGATTAGAGGAAGACTCTTAACAGCCTACAATATGCAGATGATACAAACTTGCTTACTGAAAGTGAAGGCAACTTGAATCACTTACTGATGAAGGCCAAAGACTACAGCTTTCAACTTGGAATACACCTTAACATAAAGAAAACACTCAAGACTGGACCAATAAATAGCGCCATGATAAATGGTGAAGAAATTGAAGTTGTGATTCTACTTGAATCAGCAATTTATGCCCATGGAAGCAGCAATGAAGAAATTGAACAGCATATTGCATTGGGAAAGTCTGCTACAAAACACTGGTTTGAAGTGTTAAAAAGCAAAGATGTCACTTTGATGATTAACAGACTCCTGACTCAAGCCATGATCTTTTTAGTCATCTCTTACTCATGTAAAAGCTGGACAATGAGAAAAGAAGATGGAAGGAAAATTTGTGCATTTGAATTGTGGTATTGATAAAGAATATTGAATATACCTTTGATTACCAAAGAACTAACAAATCCATCTTGGAGGAAGTACAAACAGAATGCGCCTTAGAAATGAAGATAATAAGACTTTGTCTTGCTCATGTTAGATATAGCATCAAGAAAGACCAGTCTCTAGAAAAGGCATCACATTTGGTAAAGAGTCCGCAACATCTAGAACTCCTCTATGATATGAATTGACTTGTGACTGCAATGATGAACTCAAACATAAGAATGATTGTGAGGATGACCCTGTACCACACACTGTTTTGTTTTGTTATATAAAAGGTCTCCAAAAGTTAGAGATGACTCAGTGGCAACTAACAGTAACAACATCTGTCATCTATCTTTCTAGTATTTCTATCTATCTATCTATCTATCTATCTATCTATCTATCTATCTATCTATCTATCTATTTATCAATAGTTGTGAGATAAAGGACTTAATTTTATTCAAAATAAATACCAAACTTTAATTTTTTAAAAAGTTTCCCTTTTGGATCTATACAGGGCAAAGTCTGTGGTCTTTGTGGAAATAACAATGGGGATCTTAAGGATGATTTCACAACTAGATATTCATCATTAGCTGCTGGACCACTGGAATTTGGAAATAGTTGGAAAACAAGTCAAGAATGTTCAGACACAGTAGCTCAAACTTTCCCATGTGATTCAAATCCATACTGCAAAGCCTGGGCTGTACAGAAATGTGAGATAATCCGGGACGTCACCTTCAGAGACTGCCACAACAAGGTAGCACTGTTCTGAAAGCAATGACTTGCACAGATTTTTCTCCCAGAGACTTACGTTCTATTCTCGGCCTAGGTTGATCCCATTGCTTACTATGATGCTTGTATTGAAGAAGCCTGTGCATGTGACATGGAAGGAAAGTATCTTGGATATTGCACTGCTGTCGCTATGTATGCAGAGGCATGCAGCGCAGTTGGTGTCTGTATCCCATGGAGAAAGCCAAATCTCTGCCGTAAGTAAACTATATCATTGTTCCTTAATAAAAAAGTAATTAGATAGAATTGATATGGTAGATCACCAATGTGTCTTCCATATTTTCTGTACAGTATTTGTTCTTGGACCTGAAAGGGTGTAAAAATATATTAATAAATTCTTTAAAGCAGAATTAGGTGGAGTTGGGGGGGGGGTACCCATACTAATAGGACAGCATGTGACACAGAGCTTCAAGTTCAGTTTTCATTTTCACCATCCTTGTGTTTATAAGAAGTAAGTATAGAATGCTAATGGAAAATACTTCTTATTTATTTATACTTAGATGAACTATTTGTTTATACTTAGATTTATACTTAAATGAGGTATTTATCTACCTTGGTACACTCACACATCCCTAAATGTGTACTTTACATAGGATTTTTGGTTCAAGTTCTTACACATATTTCGTATTAAAAACTTTTATAGAGCCCCATTGAAGATGAACCTTAAATTGAATATAAACAAAATCTTTATATATGTAGAATGTAATAACCTTTATAGAAATCATGTGACTCTTTTCACCCCAAAGGAAGGCATTCTGAGAGAAAATATAATGAAATGGGAAGTGCCCAAATAAAAATCTCATTTTATTTGATTTAGTATGCAAAGCATTATATCAAACTGAAACCTTTGTTTACCTCATTTGGGGATTACTTTTTAACATATTAAATAAGCATAATTTTCCCAGAGGCTTATTTTACCTATTTCTGTTTTAATATTAAAGTCAGGAATCTAGTTTAAGATCTAAAGAATCTCAAGATGGGAAAATTGTTAACATTTCCACATCAAGCTCACTTAAGTCTGTGGTGTCAAAGGAAAGCGCTATTCTGAATTCTCTATGTTTCCCTTTTCTGGGTGAATCTGCCCAGATTCAAATGTAGAAAAATTTTGACTTATTAGGTAATTTAGGTAACACAACCAAAAACTTTTTAAATAAGACAGAACAGTTTACTTTAACTCTGCTTATTACTAATATCATTCAAAATCATTTTTTAAATGCCTGCATTTGAAAATGAAGGTTGAAAATTGTCGTAGAATGAGTGGGAATCATTTGCTATCATTCCATTGCAGCTGTGTACTGTGATTACTACAATGCACCTGGGGAATGCAACTGGCATTATGAGCCCTGTGGGACAGTCACTGCAAAAACATGCAAAGATCGGGTCATTGGACAGAAATTTTCTGCACTTTTAGAAGGTAAGGTGTATTTTAATAATATATATGAAGCAGTGTAAACAATATTGATCTTTTAAGAATGGGAAATGTTATACGTTTCTCTCACTTCGGTATCTTACACTTTGTAATTTAATGAAGTTGTTATATTTATTATGACATTTATATCACTATACTAGGAGCATTTTCTTTAGATATAAATGATCTGTTTAATAAAAGCAAGGGAAAGAGAAAAAAGAGAGAGAGCAAGGGCAAGTAAGAGAAAAGGAGAGAGAGAGAGAGGTGATCTGTCAATCTTTATACCTCTCATTAGGCAACGCAGTTTGGAGAGAATGCAGTTTCAGCAAGTAACATATCATAAAGTCTCACCTGAATAGAGTCTAATTAGCTATATCCCACACTTCACAGCATTTTTTCCTCTTTTAATATTATATATTTTAAGAGAGAATGTAATTAGTGTCAAGAAAACAAGCTGATGCAAAAACTTTCCAGAGGTCATATCTGTGTTAAACCTTGGCTTTGGAAAGTTACAGACTATTTTGCTACGACTTTTCTAGCTTCATCTACCTTTCAATAATTAGATATTTAGAATTGACTTTCAACTTTTTAATTATTATTTACATATTTATCAAAGACATATTATGTTCAATACTGTACCCATAATTAAACCAGCAATTCATCTAAAAAGTAGTTTAGGAGACATTTTAGGAAAACATGCAAACAGTCAAAATTAGTAAACACAGGCTGGCCTTTCATTGCAGAAGCCTCTGACTCCTGTTTTGTTCATATATTTTCATTATGAGTATGTTACCTTGCTATTATCTACATCAGTTCTTGAAATCATGTAACTTAAAAAAATATATAGTCATATCCCTCTCAGTATGATTGTTTTGGTCACCCTTCAAAATGAATGCTGCCTAGATATTTTCAAAGACTGGTAATGCTTGATACATATGAGTAGTCATCTATAGTATAGTATAGGACGATGAGTTTCAGTAAAGTAGAGCTGAACTGTGGGTCATTTTACATACAGGTTGCTATGCTAAGTGCCCAGAGAGTGCTCCCTATTTGGACGAAAACACGATGAAATGCGTCAGTTCATCAGAATGCAGCTGCTTCTATAATGATATCATACCAGCTGGGGGAGTTATCCAAGACAATTGTGGAAGAACATGGTATATGCCCTTCTAAATTTCCAATAAGCAATTGGATTTGTTTTATTTTCATTTAGAATTACGCTTGAGTGTGTGTGAGTGTGTGTGTGTGTAGATATTGATAAAGATACAGATATAGTCATATACTATTATTGTTAAATGTCGTCAAGTTGGTTCGAACTCATAGTGACCCTGTATACATTTCCAAGGAGTGGCTGGTGAGTCTGTTTCACCAACCTTGAGGCTCAAACCAACCTTGTGGTTGAGTGCTTATCTTGTAGTGCCACACCAGAACGCCATGTGTATATACATGGTGGCTGTTGTGTGTCATCTAGTCAGTTCTGACTCACAGTGATCCTGTATAGGGTTTCTAAGGCTATAAATCTTTACAGAAGCAGAAAGCCTCATCTTTGAGACTTTCTGGTAGAGTTGAACTTCTGACCTTTCAGTTAGCAGCCCAGCTTGTAATCAGCTATGCTAGCAGGGCTCCGTATCTGTCTGTCTTTATCTTTATCTATCTATTTAGCTAAAGTTTAAAAGATAATAGAATTTTTCCCTAAATTTTTTGAAACCCCTTCATATATTCATATATATATATAAAACAAGTCCTGTGGTGATGCTATAGGGTCAGCTCTGGACTACTAACTATAAGGCTTGGCAGTTCAAACTCACCAGCCACTCATCAGAAACCCTATACAGGGTCTCTGTGAGTCAGAACTGATACAACAGCACTTAACAACAACAATATTTATTACCCTCATATAAAAATGAAAACCCTCACAACTTCCATATATATAAATTCTTACCCTGTCCTTTCTAAATGAGAAGTCCAGATTTAGGTACAGTTTATGTCAGTTATGTAAATAATTTTGTATTGCAGAAACCCCACAGACCAATATGGGCAGCTTGCTAAAACCTTATACCTAATAATACAGAGAAGAGAACAGAAAACTCACTATGTAATTTTAGATGAAGCAAAGTTTTAATTTTATAAATAGGAGATTATGTTTACAGGCTCTCAAACGTTCACTGGAATGAAATAAAAGAGGTTATATTAGAACAGTGTGGCCATCAAAAAACTTCATCATTGAAACTGACAGTCTAAGAATTAACTTTACAACTTGCAAACCATTCTTTTAGGCTTCAAGAACTTTTAAGTGGAATGACTGAGGGAAACAGTACCTGGAAAAAATGAATTGAGAGTATGATCTTGAAGGGGGGAAAAATCTCTTTTACTTGGTTCTGTTTTGGTCTTTCTTCTATTTATTTTTATTTATGTGACACATTGTCATTAGGAATCAAAATGTCAACCTCATTCTTGTGTTTTTTGACTTTCAGCTATTGTATTGCAGGGGAGTTGGAGTGCAATGGTGAGTCATTATATTTTATTCTAGTTGTTTAGAAAAGATAAGTTAAGGAACTACTGGCTATCCAGCCAACTCATAGAGATCCTAAAGCATAGAGTAGAACTGACCCAGAGGATTGCCAAGGTAGTAAATCTTTATAGACACAGACTGTCAACCTTTTTCCCATGAAACAACTGGTGGGCTCAAAGTGCCAACCATGCAGTTAGCAGCCAAGCACTTTAACTACTGCACCACAAGGGTGGCACCAGAGAAGAAGGTACTTAATGTATTAGAGGACTCCTCTGTCCCATTGGACAATCCCATCTTAGTGTGATTGTTTGGGTCTTTCTTTAAAATGAATGCTGTCAATGTATCCCCAGTAACAGGCTGGTTGAGTAATGGCTGATATGCAAGGGTATTTCTACTGTATATGTACCGTTACCTACTTGTAGGTTCTGGGGACTAAGGAAGTAAGGAACCAGTCCAAATATTTTAATGAAGAAATGGAGTGGATGTTGATAAGCAATACAGAAAGAATGAAATAATCAAAGGGTCACTTACAAGGAACACATATCTTTAAACTAAATCTCAGTGAACTTCAAAGAAATACATGCACTGTATATTTTTCAGTATTAGAAATTGTGAGAACTAAAAGATAGATGACTTATAGACAACTTGAGATCTAGATTCCGTTCAAGATTTTTTATTATCAATAATAGTAATTTATGATTATTTTCAGATACTGCAACAAATTCAACATTTACAGGTAAAATCTTTATGTTTTAAATGTGTACCTGTAGGTTTGTTTGTGTGTGCGTCTCATTCTTTGTAGTTACACATGAATTTGTGTCAGTGAAAGATATATTGGTAAATATATAAAACTTTTAAAATTAAAATGAGTAGTTACTAGGAAATGTCTAAATATTATTCCATTATATTCCTTTAATTAAGATAGGAATATGATTATAACACATAATATATTACATGTAATTATTAGTTAAATATCATCAGCCAAAATGCTTTTTTTTATAATGGCCAGAATTTTGGAATGAAATAGAAGATAGTTGTCTCCTGGGAAGTTAGTATTTGTACATTATGATCATATTGGGGATGTTTTATAAACATGGAAATCCAAATAGTTAATTTAGTTTTCTAAAATCATGAAAGTTGTTGTTGTTAAGTGCTGTTGAGTCAGTTCAGACTCATAGCGACTCATAGGGTTTCCAAAGAGTGTCTGCTGAGTTTGAAACATCAAACTGACCTTGCATTCCAATGCTTTATCCCACAGTTCCACATCAGGAGTCCATTTAAGATTTAGGGCCATTTTAATTGTGCCCACTGGAAAATTCTTACAAAATGTAGTTTAGCTTTAGTTTGGAGAAATTAATGTATTAGCAATAAATCTATACCTGTGGTGTGGTTGCTGCAATACCCTTTACACATTTCTGTCTTGTGTGATTACAGGGGAATATTATTTCCTGCTGGGTGATATTTGGAGATGGCATAAATTAAAAGCACAGTATATTAGAAACATTAGGTTTTGATAATGCATTTAAAAGATGAGGCTTTCTGCTCCCATAAGATTTACAGCCTCGGAAACCCTGTTCAGGGTCGCTATGGGTCGGAACCGACTCGACGGCATTTAACCACAACAATATAACTTTAAGTTCTTTGAAATTGCTTTTATTTTAGTTAACATTGGCCACTTACCCTAAAACCTGTGAGCTTGGTAGATTCATATGATAAGCACTGGACTGCAAATCACAAAGTTCAGAGTTGGAGCTGCCAGACACTACCTGGTAGAAATATAAGGATTTCTGCTCCAGTGAACTTTTAAAGCCTAGGAAACCAAAT
Organism: Chrysochloris asiatica; assembly: GCF_000296735.1. Taxonomy (NCBI): domain Eukaryota; kingdom Metazoa; phylum Chordata; class Mammalia; order Afrosoricida; family Chrysochloridae; genus Chrysochloris; species Chrysochloris asiatica. The sequence continues at coordinate 3,772,301 of NW_006408595.1, forward strand.
ACAGGGTCACTATGAGTTGGAATCAACTGTAGGGTACTTAACAAAAACAGCAACAACCTTAAAATGTAGATAGTACATGTCAAGTACTGAACCTAATTTCTTGGTTTGTAAATGGAGACCTGGTGTGGTACTGTAGGATACACACTGAATCACATGGTCCTTTAGAATTGCAAGATCAACAGTTCAAACTCACCAGCTGCTCCTTGGAAACCCTATCTATACAGGGTCACTATAAGTAGGAAATGACTCAATAGAATTTAACAACAACAAATAGCTCTTATAAAGTTCCTGTGATTAAGTGGTATTAGCAGAAATAGTTATTTTGGGTAGATATAAATAAAAATAAAATTGTATTTGTATTATTTTAAATGAAAAATTATGTTGTCATTTGATTTCTGCATACAAATTTAATCTATGTTTTATTTTATTTTATGGTAACATTTCTTAAACTGAATTTCCCAGCAGAAATTACTTATTCTCACAAATAATGTTCTCTTAAACAGTTTCTACTACAAGAGCTACCTCAGTATTAAGCACAGAGACAGGTAAGATGCCTTTTTTTAAGACTGCTAAATTTCGTAGCAAATTTAATTTTCAACTCTAGCATTTTGGCCCTTTTTCAAATGTCATTTTCTATTTATTCATTTCTTAAATGCCAATGCTAAGTAGTATCAGGATCTATATAGAATTGTAATGTTAATAAACATCCTACCTAAGTAGAAAAAGAATGTTCTGCATACTATTATTGAGTTAAAACATTTTATAGTGAATTGGATGAAGGTTTACAGAGCAGATCAGTTTCCTGTTTAACAATTTATGCACATGTTGTTTCATCTTATTGATTGCAGCCCCCACACTACAACATCATTTATCTCACTTCCTCCCTTGTTTCCTGTTTCCATCCTCCTTCTTTTCTAACACTTCTGAACTGTGCCCTTGGGCAAATGCTGCCCTTTGGACACCAATTGGTTGATTATTCTAAAGTGTGCATACCTCCCTTGTGTTAACATTTGCCTTAGAAACCTGCCTATAGTTTGGCTGAAAACTGAATCTTTGTTTGATTTCATTTCTAGATCTGATAGGTGACTAAGGGCTATAGCCTCAGAGGTTTCACCAATCTCTATTCAACAAGTAAACCTTGTTTGGTTTATGATTTTGAGTTTTGTTCCATATTTTTCTCCCATTCTGTCTAGGCCTTTCTAATATGATCCTTTATGGAAATGTTGGTAGTTGGTAGCTAGGTACCATCTGATTCTGGTCTCAGGGCCATGGAGACTGATGTTCACATGGTCCATTAACCCTTTGGGCTAATTGTTTCCATGCGTCTTCAATTTTCTTCACTCTTCTTTCCTCTGGACAGGGAGAGACCAATAATTGCACTTTACATGGCCACTCACAGTTTTTCAGAACCCAGTCATTACTCACCAAAGTAGAATGTAGAACACTGTCTTCTGTTATGCCATGTGATCCTGGTGTCTCCCAAGATTATGAGCTTATCTATGTTAAAGTTTTAATAGAGTTTACAATTTGTTTTTTAACTTGTGCAGAATAATTTTAATTAAAGCAGTGACCAACGGAATACAAAGTATACTATGAGACATAAATATCTATAATATTTGTTTTATTTGTTCATTTATTTTCATTCTAGAGATTTACAAACACATCTTTTTAAATACTCTAAACTTGTTTTTCCAGTACTATTTTAACATACATTTCCAATATTTTTTTTTCTCGGTGTAGCAATGACACTGGTCACAAGAACCCCTGACACAGGTAAACCATAACTTCTAACTACAACTGAATTTAAACAAAATCTCCTTTTTAAGTATTGCAGCTTGATAATTCCAAATGAAATGCACATGGTATTTAAAGAATGTGTTAGTGGAAACATTAGGAGAAAATTTTTTACAATATGATCCAAGTTTTGTGATCTTTTACTTATTATCTCTAGATTTAAAACTTTAATTTCACTTATTTAATAAAATTTCTCAGAAACATTAGTTTTAACCTAATTCATTTTATATGTGACTATAGATGTTCTCAGAAGTATCATTTTCCCCCTACAAAAAACTTACTTTGTTTTCTCTTGTTTTCTGAAACTCAGCAGCATACATTCCAGAAATTACAACATCAAACACTGCAACAATAGGTAGGTGAATTAGAAAACCTGTAAATGCCTAATAAAAATCAATTTTTTTTTTCCTAAAACAAATTTAGAGCAACTAGATATTAGAATCACCATCAATCTTATACTTTTGAAATACTTAGCTATAAGTTTTCTCTCTAATCATCCAAACAATGTTCCTAGTTCAGTTTGTCATTTCTACCTAAACTTTAAAACGCATTAAGTAGGTTTCTGTGTCTTAAACATGAAAGAAAATGTAGAAAGAGAAGAACTTGAACAGCGCAGCTAACCAACAATTTATCACAGTGTCTCCATATCATATTTTTGTGAGTAGTAGAACCTTCCTCTGTTAAAACTAATTATAAGTTTACAAAGAAAAATTAACCACCAATATTTATTTTGCTCAATTTAAGATTCACACCTATAATTTGAACTGTCATTTCTTTCTAAGGGCCTAAATGTTTGAGAAAATGGCTAATAGAGTTAGGATTGCCTCTTTATGATTTTTGCTATTTCATTGGAGCAATATTTCTCTTTTTCCTTATATTTATTAATTTCCTTAGTTTAAATTTTAAGTTCCTTGAGAGCACAGTTTGCCATATTTGTATTGCCAGTTGTATCTCATACCAAGTTATATAATAATTAATACTCAGGAAATATTTGTCAAATTAATACATGGCTCTTTTTTCTCCCTATTGAATATTGATAAACCAGAGTTTTATATTTGGTCAAATAATTTCCAGTGAAGGTTAGATATTATTATATTGATAAATCCTTGTAATTTATATATTTCACTCATGAGAGCAAATATTCCTTCTCTAGAAGTCAAACATATAATGTAAAACCAAGATGGTTCAGCACTGGACAGCTAGCCGCAAGGTTGGTGATTCAAACCCACCACCCACTTCTCGAAAATCCTATCAAGGGTCACTATGAGTCAGAACTGACTCGGGGACACTTAACAACAACAAAATATACAATTGTGATGATAACATTGGCTCTATTTTATAAATCTTAGTGTTATTTGATTTTTTGGTAATTAATACATTACTTATATGCAATAGTCAAATATATATCTTACAGTCTCTACCACCATAGTATGTAATATTATCAAAAGAATTCCAAACAAAATTGTTTAGTTTTTAACAAACGCCCTTGCGAGTGATATTATTAGCAACACGTAACTCAGTTGACCCTTTCAATGTTAAAGTTAGAAAAAGTGACAAAATGCAGACATGTTTTTATTCATTCTGTATGTTGTTAAGTGCTGTCCAGTCAGTCCTGACTCATAGCGACTCGTGTAAGGTTTCCTAGGAGTGGCTGGTGAGTTTGAACTGCCAACACTGTGGTTCAAACCAACTTTGTGCTTATCCTATAGCACCACACCAGGCATATGTATATATATACCTATATACATACATATATATTGTTGTTAAGTGCCGATGAGTCAGTTCCAACCCACAGCGACCCTTTGGAGGATTTCTGAGGAGCGGCCAGTAAGTTAGAACCGCCGACCTTGGAGTTCAAACTGACCTTTCAGTCCAGTACATTAATCTGAAGCACCACATCAGGACTCCAAATATCTGGACTGCTATGTATATACAAGGTGGGCACTATGAGTCAGAACTGACTCCATGACACTAACAACAGCAACAATATATATATGAGGATAGTAGTCAGAAGACTATCACAAAACAGCAGATGTGTATGTATTGATAATTTTATTCTGAAGTGCTAAATGATAAAAGTGTATTGAATTCCTAGTTTGTATTTTCCATATACGAATGAGGCATTTTAGGTTAAGGCACACTAATATATACATATTTTTTGTGTGTGCTAAATTCATTCAACGAGTATCACTGCAAAGTAAAAATAAAATGGTTTTGAATGGTTGCTTTTGGTGGTGGTGGTTATGTGCCACTGAGACAGTTCTGATTCCTAGTGACTCTGTATAGGGTTTCTGAGGCTGTAAATCATTATAGTATGGCACACTGTATGATAAGCACTCGAGTGATAACCACAAGGTCTGCAGTTCAAACCCACTAGCTACTCTCAGAAACCCTATACAGCATTGCTATGTGTCAGAACTAGTTGAATGGCACTCTCATCAACAACAAAAACAAATCTTTACAGGAGCAGAGAGCCTCATCTGTCTCCGGTGAGTGGACTTGAACTGCTGACTTTTCAGCTAGCAGCCAAATCTGTAACCCACTATGCTACCAGCGCTCCTTGGTTGCTTTTAGAAAACTTTAAAAATAAAGATCTTTTTGTGTGTGGAGCAAATTAATTGCCTTGCACAAATTTCAGGCTTGAAAATGATCTCATTTAATTTATTGACATCAGTGGTTTAAAAGATGAATAATATCTGACAGCTCATGACAAATTAATAACTAGAAAATGAATTTTTTCTTTAAGACATCTAGGGGGAAGACTTGTTAGGTCAGTGATGAAATCAAAGAATCCCAAAATAAAAGAATCCCATCACCACTAGCAATGTTCCTTGTGTGGTTGTTTTTTTTTTTTTGTCCCGAAGCAAAATATATATCAACTAAAAACATTCCAGTAAAGATTCAAGAGTTAAAGATTAGTATTTTCAGATATAAAAGAGGACACCTCATTTTAAATATGCATTGTCTCTCCATGAACTGATTATCATGGATTGAAGGGCAGCTTCTTAGACACGGCAACCTGCTTTACTTAGAAATATTGATTTATAGTTTTGGAATTCGAAATGTCATATCATTTGGATAACGTATTAATTCTTATGACTTGAATCAATGTGATGAGTGAGGTGATTTAACTTACTCGCAGCTTTTCTACTTTTATTTTCTGCTTTGTCTTGAATTTGGTATAATAACCTATACTCTTGAGCACAAAGGTGAGATGCATTTTAAAAGGAAACAGAGCAAAAGGGCAGCTTTTTGCCACTAACTTACAAAGTACTAGATCAAGTACTTCCCTGGGTCAAGTACTTTTCACTACATTCATTCTTTCCTTCATTCATGTCCTGTACCTTTAAAGGATTAGAGAAGACATTTTAAAGTTTATTCCCATAAATTCTAATCATCTGTCTCAGGAGGACAAAATGTATTCTTGCCATAAAGGAGGAGAAATGATCAGCTCCCATGAAAAATCTTAGTGATGATATGCTTGACTTTATACTCAAATGGTAAACTTTGATAGAAGTTCAGGTATAATTTCTTCCTTGCATGTATCTAAACCTTTTTGTTGAGGTAAATAGCACTTAAGTATACTTTCAAAGAATTTAGAAAAACATTATTGTTGTTGTTGTGAAGTGCCATTGAGTTGGTTCTGACCCATAGTGACCCTGTGTAGGATTTCCAAGGAGCAGCTGGTGAGCTTGCAGTTCAAACGACTTTGCAGTCTGGAGTATTAACCCACAACACCACACCAGGACTCCAGAAAAACATTATAGAAACCCACAAAAACACAAGAAAAGCAATATGAGAACTGTTATATATATCCCATTCTTGAACGCTAGTTTCTATGTAGTAAGTGGCTTCAAATGGCTAAAGTACTTTGAATGATAACTAACAAGTACTTATAGCACTAAGATGACTATTCTAATAAATGTTACTTTTAGAAGAAAAAAAGATATACAATTATAGATTTTCCCTTTTTAGATCCACAGATCTTGATACAGAGCTAGTATTAATTAAGTACTCCGATGCTTTAGGATAAGCACTTGACCTCCAGATTGGTTTGTACTGCAAGATCAGCAGTTCAAACTCACCAGCCACTCCTTGGAAACCCTATAGGATATTTAGGATTCAGAATTGACTTAATGGCACTTAACAACAACAACATTTAAAATATTTAGTTACAATCGACTCAATAATATGTCCTTTGATATAAAAAAACATTCTCTATTTTCCCCAATTAACAAATAAAGAAATGGAAGCACAAAAAGATGAAATAGAAATAACATGTTTACCGTTGCTAATGAGTGATAGAAATTTAAAATCCAGGTTGTTTTTTACACTCCAATCTTAATGCCTCTGTGCTTTGATGTTATAGAAAGAAAAAGAAAAGGTTGAATTGAATTTAAAGTCTGTCATTGCAGTACCAATATATAATTTGTAGATTCCAGGTTCAGAGTGGGACTTTTGTTATAATATGTACAGGCATATTTCAGAGCTATTGCAGGTTTGGTCCCAGACTACTGTAATAAGTGAATATTGCAGTAAAACTGAGTCGCATACTTTTTTACCCAATGTATATAAATTATGTTTATCCTTTATTATAGTCTGTTAAGTGTACAATAGCATTATGAAAAAGTTTGAAATCTTGTGACAACATGCTGTTGGAAAAATGCACCAATAGACTTGCTCACCATAGGGTTACCACAAACCTTCAACTTGTAAAAAGCACAATATCTGAAAAGCACAATAAAGCAAGGTCTAACTGTAATTAGATTACTAAGTTTCTATTAAAACTGAAAAATTAGTCAACTGTTGTTGTTAAGTGCCATGGAGTTGATTCTGACTCATAGTGACCCTGCATAGGGTTGCCAAAGAGCGGCTGGTGTGCTTGAACTTCTAACTTTGGAGTTCAAACTGACCTTACAGTCCAGTGCTTTATTCCACAGAAGCACCCAGGGCTCATCAAATGTAGGTGATCCTAATTCAGATCATTAAAAATTGGGTTTCTATTATACAAAAAATGTTGTTGTTATTGTTAAGTGCAATTAAGTGAGTTCTGACTCATAGTGACGCTGCATAGGGTTTCCGAGGCTGTAAATCTTTGCAAGAGCAGAAAGCCTCATCTTTCTCTCATGGAGTGGCTGGTAGGCTCAAACTGCCAACTTTGTGATTTGTAGTCCAGTGTTCCCTATACAACAATATGATATATTAAATGAAAATTTCCTTTTCTAAAAAACAAAACTCTCAGAATGTTAGGCTATGTTGTTGTGTTAAGTGTCATCAAGTTAGTTATAATTCTTAGTGACCCCCATATAGGGTTTCCAAGGAGCAGCTGGTGGGTTTGAACTTCTGACCTTATGGTTAGCAATCCAGTGCTTATTTTACAGAGCTACAGGATTCTGTTACAGCTATGTTGTTGTTACGTGCAGTTACGTCCATTATGACTCATAGAGACCCTTATAGGGTTTTTGAGGAGCAACTGGTGGGTTTGAACCCCCGATGTTGTGGTTAGCAGTCCAGTGCTTATCTTAAAGTGTCACACAGGATACCATTAGGTTTATATTATTTTTATTTGTTATATTCTGTTCTAAATTAGCATTGGGCAGACAGAAATGAATTGTATCTGATTATTATAGTGACACAGCTGAGTCTTGTGGGCTGTTGGCATCAGTATAATAAAAATTTGAAACCTTTCTCTTTTATTTATTAGCTGAATGATGTTTGTTTAAGTCTCTCAGAAACCCTTAGAATTTGTTTCCTTATCTGTTAAACAGGAAAGTTAATATATCTACTTTATAGAATTTGAAAAAGTAGTCAATAAATTGGTGTAGTTTAACAATATATAGTAAGAACTGAAAAAAATAAACTTTATTATCAATGATAGTTTTATGAAGAATAATTCACTATTTAAGTGGACTCAAAATTAAAAAAGGAGTTTAGTATTTTTTTCAGTAATTAATCACAAACATACTGTTTCCTGGATTAAAGTCATTTTAACAATTTAAAAAGTTTACATTTTATTCTATAATATTTTATAGAAGTGATCAATTTTATATTACCAAGTTTGATATTTATAAGGGGTAAAGTTATGAATATTCCTTAAATTTTATTTCCTTCTAGACTTTTATATTAGGAAAAATTATGGCTCTAAAGGGAAATGTAAAATAGTTTTTCTTATTAATTAAAGCAGTCTTTAACTATAAAGTATTAATTCCTGGTGTGATGCTGTAGGATAAGCCCTGAACTGCTAATCAAAGGTTGGTGGTTCAAACCCACCAGATGCTCCTTGGAAACCCTATATAGGGTCGCTATGACTTGGAACTAACTCAACCATACTTAACAACAATATGATGCATAAAAATATAATGGCAACTAGAAAATTAATTCCAAAGTCTTATTTTAAATATTAAAATTATGATGAGGTAAAAAACAATTGAACCAAGTTCACTTTGAAAATGTGTGAGGGTGGAGGTATGCAGAACTAGCTATATATTAGAAAGGTAGCTCTTTTTAACATTTAGAGGGGAGCTTCAAAAAGTTCATGGGAAAATTACATTATCTTTTAATTCTATTTTTCCACAAACTTTTTGAAACCTCCTAGTATTTTGTGATACCAAGGAAGCTGCTATAGGGTAATTCATATAGTCATGTACTTCTACATGTACGTTCATTTGCAATTAATGGAAAAATTCACTGAAATCATAATGGCTGTGTATGCTCTTAATGAGAACAGTGATGCTTTAAAAAAATCTATGAGTTTTGGGAATTAAACCATGAACAAAAGTCGATTCTCATATATTACTGCTAGTAAAGGCTTATCCCTACTTTTATTGCTGTATCAACAATTTCAGACTTACATCTTCCGAAGTTCACTCGTGGAAAAAGGGAGCTATATCATAGTAGCCTGACTGGTATGTACTCCAATCTGTGACTAGTTCAGATATTGCTAATGACCCTGATAAAAGATGGGTCCTTCAGATCTTCTTTGGAGCCCGTTGCCCTATTGTTGTTGTTAAGTGCCGTCGAGTCAGTTCCGACTCATAGCAACCCTGTATAGGGTTTCCAAGGAGTGTCTGGTGAGTTTAAACTACTGACTTTGTGGTTCAAACCGACCTTTCGGTCCAGTGCTTTATCCCACAGCACCACACCAGGACTCCCAATTAGCCATGCCAATTACAAGGAAAGGTTCATGAATGTATGCCTTGTACATATGTTAAAAATGGCAACATGTGCACTAACATATATGGGGTGTGATTGTGCTTCTCTCTGAATAAGCTGATCAGAGCATATTCAGATGCGAAACTGTGGTTAGCATTGTGTTCTACTTCTTATAATACTGCCTTCTAATTAAATGTAATTGTCTTCAATTTTAAAATACTCAGATTGGGATGATTGGAATTTCTTAAAGGTTACATCTACATTGGAATAAAAAAACTGAAAACCTTTTGAAGTGGAAGGTTTATCCTGCAACATCATTATAATCTTTTGTGTTTTTTTTTGTTTTGTTTTGTTTTTTTTAACTTGAACTGGGTGAAGGTTTAAAGAGCGGATCATCAGTTTTACATTCAACAAATCATACACACTTCATTTTATCTGATTGCAATCTCCTCAATATAAAACATAATTATCAGCTTGAAGATGTCTGTGGTTTATGGCATAGTGTCTTTCTGTACTACACTGGCACTTCTATCAGCAAGACATTTTAGTTAAAATGCCCAGGTCTTGAATTTGTCAATGAGAATAAATAGCAAGATCTGGGTTGGGTTGATACTGATTTTGATAACACTCTCAATTAAAGTTTTATACTAACTAGAGAATTTCCAAACAATAACACTGATTTTGAAATATTTCACATCAACTTCAAAAAATCGATTTAGTGTGCATATAATGTATCCATTTTGTAAAACAATCTGGGGAAACAGCATATTTTATTAGTTACTTGGATACTGCATTCTAATTTCTAATATTTCCACACACACACACACACAAATTAAGTACTGAACTGCTAACCAAAAGGTTGTATCACAAGCTGTTCCACAGGAGAAAAACATGTTATTCTATTTCTGTCAAGATTTACAGCCTTGGAAATCAAATAGAGTAGTTCTACTATTTCCTGTAGGGGCCATGATGAGTCAGAATCAACTTAATGGCAATGAGCTCATTTAAAAAAAAAAAGAAAGAAAAGAAGAAGAAAAAAGAAACCGCAAGAGATATGCTATATTGTATAGATGAAACAATACGTAAAGAGCTTTTTGGTCACATGACTTGGTACTAGACAACTTAGATTGTAGCCTCAGGTTGATTACTAACCAGCAAGTGAATTAATAAAATTGATTAAATTTTTAACCCAATTTTTGATACACAAATTCACATAACTCTTTGATTCCACTCATTCATTCTATTGGTAAATACTTTTCAAACATCTATTATGTGCTAGTGTGGCACTGTGGGTTAATGAACTGGACTACAAGGTTGGTTTGAACCACTGGATCAGCAGTTCAAGCTCACCAGCAGCTCCTCGGAAACTCTATACAGGGTTGTTATGAGTCAGAACCAACTCGACAGCATTTAACAACAAGAAACAACAATTATGTACAAAGAGGGTGGTGCTGTAGGTTAAATGTTGAGATGCATACCAGGAGGTTCAAGCCACAAACCACTCCATGGAAGAGTGAAGGTCAGTAAGAGATTATATGAGAGATTCTTTTTCTTAATTGTGAAACACTATAAAATTTTAAGGACTGCTGGTGTGGCGCTTTAGTATCAGTCTGGACTTCCAGTCACAAGGTTGGCAGTTCAAACCCATGAGCTGCTCCTTGGAAACCCTATACAGGGTCACTATAAGTCAAAACTGACTGAGTGAAAGGCACTTAACAACAACAATAAAATTGTACAGTGACAATCTCAATAACATGAACAATAGAATTCCAGGTAAGTTCAATGCAAATGAAGACTAGAATTCAGAAAATACCTGGATATTTATTATTCTCGCCCACCAGTTGCTCCATGGAAGAAAGCTGTGGCAGTCTGCTTCCTTAAAGATTATAGCCTTGGATACCCTATGGGCAGTTCTAGTCCATCATATATGGTCCCTATGAGTCAGAATTGACTTGACTGCAGGAGGTGTTTGGTTTGAAGCAATTGAAAAAAGGTTATATATTTGAGGAGTGGTGAATTTGAAATTTTGTTTAGAAATATTAATTTGATGAATGCATACAGATGAAATATAATGAGGAAACATTGCAGGATAAAGGTTGAATACTTAATACAGTTTGATGGTAGTGGGGATAAGAAGAGCGAGTAGGTGTGAGACGTAGCCTAACTGGAAAGGAGCATGATCAACAGTAAAATCAACATATACACCATCTCAATATTATTTCTGTTCTTTTCTTTGCCTGGTTCAGTGGGATCATCAGTAGGACCAACGACTGGGGCAGGGACTCCTTCACCAGGCAGTGAAGTTACATCATCTGAAGGCAAGTCAAGATGCTTAATATATAACATAGACATGGTGCCCATGCATTGCCAACATATTATTTATAAATTTTAGAGTGAATTGCAGGTCAGCATCCTGGGATCCATCAACAGAGTATTTATTTCTCTTTTTCTCTCATTAAAATCATTCAGGCAAAACTCGGACACCGCATGAATCCGAAAGTAGCAGCACCTCTGGGAAAACTGAGACTGGAACTACAAATTCTTCACAATCAGGCAAGTCCATATGTGACATTTAAGAGTTTCCAAACACGTTCTCTTGTCACAGTTTCAGATTTAATCAGAAGGTTAAGCTATAACTAACATATTTCCTAACAGAGGGATAAGGATAAATTATTTGACTTCCATTTTCAAAAGGAACTTGTATGGCTTTTCATCAGAACAGACATAGATTACCTTATTCATGATTTCATGGATTTCAGGGACCTCAGGAGTCTCTGCTGGTCCTACCACAACCAGCCCTGGGAGTGAGGGCATAAATGGACCATCACTTACACTGACCACAGCCACAAGAAGCCAAGCAGGTAAGGAGTTTGCTCATGGAAAAATGGAATATATTGGGACCCTTCCCTATTGTAATATCTATCAATGTTGTATAGAATGGAATAAAACAAAAACAGAAAGGAGATAGGAATCCCAATAACAGGATACTTCAAATGACAAGGGAGAGCTATGTATAATAGATACTGCTTCCCTATCATTATAATAATCTGATGATTATATTGCCAAGCGTAGACATCCATATTCCAAGGTTTCACTCCAGTTAATTTAAATCTGGTGAATTCGGGTAGGGGGCACATGTAGAAACATGTCTCTATTTAACAGAGTTAGGTTATTTGGTTATTAGCCAATTTGTAGGAACAAACTAGAGGGAAAAAACTGCAAGTGGAGAAGTGTGAAAAAATACTTTAAAAAATATATTTTAAAGATTTACAGTCATATATTCTTCTGAATATAGCAAATGATTATGATATTACATTATTCTTCATTTTAACAGAAACAAATGGGCCATCAGCTGGTACTCGTTTACCATCAGCTGGTACACAGGCACCATCAGAGGGTACACAGGGACCATCACCTGTTACACCTGGATCATCAGCTAGTTCACCAGGACACTCAGCTGGTACACGTTTACCAACAGCTGGTACACAGGGACCTTCCGAGAGCACACAGGGACCATCACCTAGTACACCTGGATCATCAGCTAGTACACGTGGACATTCAGCTGGTACACAGGGACCATCAGAGAGCACACAAGGACCATCAGATAGTCCAACTGGACCATCCGCTGTTACACAGGAACCATCAGAGAGTACACGTGGACCATCAGCTAATACACTTATAACATCAGAGGGTACACAGGGATCATCAGAGCTTACACAGGGACCATCACCTGTTACACCTGGTTCATCAGCTAGTACATTGGGATCGTCAGCTGGTACACAGGGACCATCAGTTGGTACAAAGGGACCATCAGAGGGTACACAGGGACCATCAGCAGGTACAAAGGGACCATCAGCTGGTACAAAGGGACCATCAGCTAGTACAATGGGACCATCAGAGGGTACACAGGGAAAATCAGCTGGTACACGGGGACCATCAGCTAGTACAAAGGGACCATCAGCTGGAACAGAGGGACCATCAGTTGGTACACAGGGACCATCAGCTGATACACAGGCACCATCAGCTGGTACAAAGGGA
>NW_006408595.1:3786610-3787806 GCF_000296735.1 Chrysochloris asiatica
GTACAAAGGGACCATCAGCTGGCACACAGGGACCATCAGTTGGTACAAAGGGACCATCAGCTGGTACAAAGGGACCATCAGCTGGTACACAGGGACCATCAGCTAGTACAATGGGACCATCAGAGGGTACACAGGGACCATCAGCTGGTACACGTGGACTATCAGCTAGTACAAAGGGCCCATCGGAGGGTACACAGGGCCCATCAGCTGGTACAAATGGACCATCAGCTAGTACAAAGGGACCTTCAGAGCGTACAAAGGAACCTTCAGAGGGTACAAAGGGACCATCAGCTGGCACACAGGGACCATCAGCTGGCACACAGGGACCATCAGTTGGTACAAAGGGACCATCAGCTGGTACACAGGGACCATCAGCTCGTACAATGGGACCATTAGAGGGTACACAGGGACCATCAGCTGGTACAAGTGGACCATCAGCTAGTACAAAGGGACCATCAGCTGGCACACAGGGACCATCAGAGGGTACACTTGGACCATCAGCTGGTACAAAGGGACCATCACCTGGCACACAGGGACCATCAGCTGGAACAAAGTGGCCATCAGCAGGCACACAGGGACCATCAGTTGCTACACAGGACCCATCAGAGGGTACACAGGGCCCATCAGAGGGTACACAGGGCCCATCAGAGGGTACAAATGGACCATCAGCTAGTACAAAGGGACCTTCAGAGGATACAAAGGGACCATCAGCTGGCACACAGGGACCATCAGAGGGTACACAGGGACCATCAGTTAGTACAAAGGGACCATCAGCTAGTACAAAGGAACCATCAGCTGGTACACAGGGACCATCAGCTAGTACAATGGGACCATCAGAGGGTACACAGGGACCATCAGCTAGTACAATGGGACCATCAGAGGGTACACAGGGACCATCAGCTGGTACAAAGGGACCATCAGCTGGAACAGAGGGACCATCAGTTGGTACACAAGGACCATCAGAGGTTACACAGGGACCATCAGCTGGTACAAATGGACCATCAGAGGGTACACAGGGACCATCAGCTAGTACAATGGGACCATCAGAGGGTACAAAGGGACCATCAGCTAGCACACAGGGACCATCAGTTGGTACACAGGGACCAACACATGGTACACTGGGGCCATCAGCTGGTACAAATGGACCATCAGCTGGTACAAAGACACCATCAGAGGGTACACAGGGACCATCAGCT
>NW_006408595.1:3788273-3806377 GCF_000296735.1 Chrysochloris asiatica
GTACAAAGGAACCATCAGCTGGCACACAGGGACCATCAGAGGGTACACAGAGACCATCAGTTGGTACACGTGGACCATCAGCAAGTACGAAAGGACCATCAGAGGGTACACAGGGACCATCAGCTGGCACACACGGACCATCAATTGGTACAGAGAGACCTTCAGAGGGTACACAGGAACTATCAGCTAGTACACGTGGACCATCAGCTAGTACAAAGGAACCATCAGACGGTACAAAGGGGCCATCGGTTGGTACAAAGGAACCATCAGAGGGCACACAGAGACCTTCAGATGGTACACAGGGCCCACCAGCTGGTACAACGGGACCATCAGCTAGTACAAAGGGACCATCAGACAGTACACAGGGACCATCAGCTGGCACACAAGGACCATCAGCTAGTACACAGGGACCATCAGCTAGTACAATGGGACCATCAGAGGGTACAAACGAACCATCAGCTGGCACACAGGGACCATCTGTTAGTACACAGAGACCATCAGAGAGTACACGTGGACCATCAGCTGGTACAAAGGGACCATCAGCTGCCACACAGGGACCATCAGCTAGTACAATGGGACCATCAGAGGGTACAAATGAACCATCAGCTGGCACACAGGGACCATCTGTTGGTACACAGAGACCATCAGAGAGTACACGTGGACCATCAGCTACCACAAAGGGACCATCAGCTGCCACACAGGGACCATCAGAGGGTACACAGGGACCATCAGAGGGTGCACAGGAACCATCAACTGGTACACGTGGACCATCAGCCAGTACAAAAGGACCATCAGAAGGTACAAAGGGACAATCAGCTGGTACACAGGGACCATCAGCTGGCACACAGGGACCATCAGCTGGCACACAGGGACCATCAGCAGGCACACAGGGAACATCAGTTGGTACACAGGGACCATCAGAGGGTACACTTGGACCATCAGCTAGTACAAAGGGACCATCACCTGGCACACAGGGACCATCAGTTGGTACAAATGGACCATCAGCTAGTACAACGGGACCTTCAGAGGGTACAAAGGGACCATCAGCTGGAACACAGGGACCATCAGCTGGTACAAAGGGACCATCAGAGGGTACACAGGGACCATCAGCTGGTACACGTGGACCATCAGCTGGTACAAAGGGGCCATCAGCTGGAACACAGGGACCATCAGCTGGTACAAAGGGACAATCAGCTAGTACAAAGGGACCATCAGCTAGTACAATGGGACCATCAGAGGGTACACAGGGACCATCAGCTGGTACACGTGGACCATCAGCTAGTACAAAGGGACCATCAGAGGGTACAAAGAGACCTTCAGCTGGCACACAGGGACCATCAGCTGGCACACAGGGACCATCAGTTGGTACACAGGGACCATCAGAGAGTACACTTGGACCATCAGCTGGTACAAAGGGACCATCAGCTGGTACACAGGGACCATCAGTTGGTACTCAGGGACCATCAGCTGGAACAGAGTGGCCATCAGTTGGTACACTTGTACCATCAGCTGGTACAAAGGGACCATCAGCTGGCACACAGGGACCATCGGTTGGTACACAGGGGCCATCAGCTGGAACAGAGTGGCCATCAGTTGGTACACAAGGACCGTCAGCTGGTACAAATGGACCATCAGCTAGTACAAAGGGACCATCAGCTGGCACACAGGGACCATCAGGTGGTACACAGGGACCATCAACTGGTACACATGGACCATCAGCTAGTACTAACGGACCATCAGAGGGTACAAAGGGACCATCAGCTGGTACACCGGGACCATCAGTTGGCACACAGAGACCATCAGCTGGTACACGTGGACCATCAGCTAGTACAAAGGGACCATCAGAGGGTACAAAGGAACCATCAGCTGGCACACAGGGACCATCAGCTGGTACAAAGGGACCATCAGCTAGTACAATGGGACCATCAGCTGGTACAAAGGGACCATTAGCTAGTACAATGGGACCATCAGCTGGTACACGTGGTGGACCATCAGCTAGTACAAAGGGACCATCAGCAGGTACACAGGGACCATCAGCTAGTACAATGGGACCATCAGATGGTACACAGGGACCATCAGCTGGTACACGTGGACCATCAGCTAGTACAAAGGGACATTCAGAGGGTACAAAGGGACCATCAGCTGGCACACAGGGACCATCAGAGGGTACACATGGACCATCAGCTGATACTAAGGGACCTTCAGAGGGTACAAAGGGACCATCAGCTGGCACACAGGGACCATCAGAGGGTACACGTGGACCATCAGCTGATACAGAGGGACCATCAGCTGGAACAGAGGGACCATCAGTTGGTACACAGGGACCATCAGAAGGTACACAGGGACCATCAGTTGGTACACAGGGACCATCAGCTGGTACACAGGGACCATCAGCTAGTACACATGGTTTATCTTATGGTACACGTGGACCATCAGCTGGTACAAAGGGACCATCAGAGGATACACAGGAACCTTCAAGGCGCACAGAGGGACCATCACTTGTTACACCTGGATCATCAGCTGGTACACAGGGACCATCACAGGGTACACAGGGACCATCACCTGGTATACCTAGATCATCAGCTAGTACGCCTGGATCATCGGCTCATACATCAGGACCATCAGCTGGCACACCAAGACCATCAGCTAGTACACGTGTACCCTCAGCTAGTACACCACAACCATCAGGTGGTACACAGGGACCATCAGGAGGTACATCTGGATCATCAGAGGGTATACTGGGACCATCCGCTGGTACACCTAAAGGGCCAAATGGAATAACTGGAGCACCAAGCAGCGAAGTGACACCATCTGAAGGCAAGTCAGGTGAGTTTAGTACAGCACTCCAAAGCCATTGCTTCCATGGTCAATAATAATTACAAGTTAAAGTTCTGAATCATTTCCAGTTTTTAACAAAAGTCAACTGTTAAAATATGTAGATGATGGATAAAAGACAAACATTTTCAAAAGGATTGAAGTTTTTACTTGAATTCCTGAATCTCCTTCAGATGCACTGTTGTTTGAGCCCATTGTTACTATGTTTATCAGGGGCAACAGGAGGGTCTCTGGGAGTGACCACAGTAGCAGACAAAGGAAGCACAATTGAATCATCCGGCACTGGGGCCATCAATGCTGGAAACATTTCAGCTGAGGGGCTGTGAAGGGCCAAACATAAGTTTAGCCAAAATCACAGATTTTTATAATGAGATTATGTAAAGGTGACAAAGAACAGCATTTGAGAAGCTAATGACACGAATGAAGCTGGGAAAGTATTCAAGAGTGATTGCTTCTGTGTGTTTAAATTAAATACCACTGTTCTTCTCAATTAGGTACAGGAGCAACTGATGTAGCCACCACTGAAGCTACTGGTGAAAATACATCTGGAGTATCAGGTAATAAAGGAGCAGAACTAATATGAAATCCAGTCAAAATTTAGTCAAGGAGAAGGTTTTCTAGGGGTACCAGTGTGGTGCTGCAGGATAATGTGCTGGACCAAAAGGTCAGTTTGCAAGGTTAGCGGCTCAAAACCACTATCGCTCCTAGGAAACCCTATACAGGGTCACTATGAGTAGGAACCAACTGGAAAGTACATAGAAACAACAACAGCAACAATAGGTTTTCCTAGTAATTTAAGTATTGTTATTTGTGTCATGTCCAGTGCCATCAAGACTGGCAATACACCAACAAATATTTTCTGTGAACCTAGTACTGTGTTAGGTATTCTGAACATAGAAAACTTAGTAGGTCAGTATCTCAGCTCTCATTCTGCTTTATCTTGGAAAGACAAAATGTGTGCAAGATAGGAGTTAATCAAGTGGGAAAAAGGTCTGTGCTGTGACATAAAGTTGTTGTTGTTGTTAAGTGCCTTCGAGTCGGTTCCGACCCATAGCGACCCTGTACAGGGTTTCCGAGGGTGTAAATCCTTACGGGAGTAGAAAGCCTCATCTTTCTCCCGCGGAGCAGCTGGTAGTTTCGAACTGCTGACCTTATGGTTCGCAGCCCGATTCGTAACCACTACGCTACCAGAAGTTAGAAGAGACAAAATAATTCAATGTTGAACACACAAATGAGCTGCATGATTACTGTATTTCACATCAACACCTTACAATTGTACCATCATCAGACTTATCAATCTGATTTACTTTCCGTAGGAATAAAAAAAAAAATCAAGCCTATTTGAGGTCATTTTCATAAAACTGACATTTTTTCATATGATAAAAAATCAGGCACACCTGCGGTACCACCTGGAACAACCTCTGGAGTCGGAAGGAGCAGCAGCCCTGGAGAAGCAAGCTCTGGAAGCCCAGGGTCTGGTAAGAGATGCCAGGCTGCTCATGATGCCTCAGCAGTTGCCATCCAGTCCTTCCCCTGCAGACAATGATCTGTAAAATCATGCTCTAACTAGTACCAGAAAACAGGGCTGAGGCAAGTTGGAGGGGGTAGTGTCTTTCACTTCCATTTATCTGGAAATTCCCAACTTCTCTTAATAGAATAGTAGCTGCAGGTTTAACATCTACCCTGGTCTTTGGTTTCAGCATTCAGGGTCATCTCTTGTGCCTACACCACCACCAGTCCTGGGAGTGAAGGCTCTAATAAAGCCTCAGCTACCCTGGATGGCCAGGAGCTCTGGTAGCATAGAGGTTATGAGTTGGGCTGCCTACCACAAGATCAGCAGTTCGAAATTACCAGTGGTTCCTTGGGAGAAAGATGAGACATTCTGTTCCCGTAAAGATTTACAGTCTCAGAAACCCTGTGCAGGGTCACTATGAGTCGGAACTGACTCCATGGTACTTAACAACAGCAACAACCCTGGCTGGCCACAACCTCTAATAGCAAATTAGTAATTTTGCAGGTGTAAAATGGAATGTTCATTGTTTAAATTGGTCAGTATCATACAGAATGGAACAGAATAAAAAGAGCTCAGCGTTAGGGAGCCCACGCACTGACCAGAAGTATTACATGTAGCAATAAATAGTTATTTCCTTAGTCATGTACAATCAGTAGAACTCCTGGGTGTCCTGATGGAGCATACACATTCCCAGGTTCCTAGTAATTTAAGTATTGTTCCTGTCCTAAAACTTCTGAGACAGTGATTGTGGCATGGGAATTCTGGTGTAACACTGTAGGATAGGCACCGGACTGTTATCGAAAGGCTGTTGATTCAAACCAACCAGCCACTCCTTGGAAACTCTGTGCAGGGTTGCTATGAGTTGGAATGGACCAAACGGCATTTAACACCACCACTAATAACATAGCTAACAATTCAAATCCTGGCTACAAATTCAAGTCAATTAGATAAGTTTTTGACACTAATGCAAAAGAGCTTAAGGTGCTCTGGTAGTGTAGTGGTTGCGAATCAGGCTGTGAACCTTCAGGTCAGCAGTTCAAAACTACCAGCTGTTCCATGGGAGAAAGATGAGGCTTTCTGCTCCCAGTAAAGATTTACAGCCTCAGAAACCCTATACAGGGTCGCTATGAGTCGGAACTGACTCCATGGCACATAACAACAACAACAACTAAAGAGCTTATGATGGCGTAATTGAACCTGAATCCCAAGAAAAGGGGCCCCGTTATAGGTATATATTTTTTAAACCTCACAGTTAATTTCAATGTGTAGTCTGTGTAGAGAACCAAGACATTAGGATATCTGAATATGTGGCAAGAAAGACCGAGATCCTCTTGATTACATTTTTAATGACTTGTGAAAATGCACATGCAAAATATTTGGAAACTGAAGAATAGCATGCTGTGTTTTGCTAATGTAAGATGATATATAGTTTTTGTTTGTTCTAAAAGGGGTTACTGGATCATCAGGTGGTGAAACAACTCCAGACAGGGAAGTGACACCATCTGAAGGGACATCAGGTGAATATAGGGCATCAGTCATCAACCAAATACCATCCAACAAATAATGTAGAACCGTAAATAAATGATTGACATCTCAAGTGGAGTTTTATATTTCTACAAGTTGAAACCTACTCCATAGTACATAAGCACCGCCACCACCACTTTCTATGTTGTTGTTGTTGTTGTTATGTGCTGTGAAGTCGGTTCCGACTCATAGCAACCCCACACAGGGTTTCCGAGGCTGTAAATCTTTATGGGAGCAGACCGCCTCATCTTTCTCCCGCGGAACGGCTGGTAGTTTCGAACTGCTGACCTTGTGGCTTGCAGCCTGATTCATAACCACTACACTACCAGAGACTCCCCCAAAGCACTGCTGTGCCGTCACAATAAGTATGTGCTCTTCCAACATTGTGATTATCAGATGTGACCAGAGAGTCTGTTGAAACGACCCCTGGGACTGGCCGTCATTCACTGGCTCCAGCACAGCTGGGAATCCAGCAGGCAAGGCTCAGGGTGCCTGGGTGCTCTGGTGGGGGAGGATCACACACTCAGCTGAGGCCTCACATTCTTATGAGGAGTTTAAGTGGATTTAACTGAGGCTAGTTATTGGGCTTGCTAACCCGAAGAGCAGCAGTTCAAACCCACCAGCTGATCTCAGAAACCCTATAATTAGGAACCAACTCCATTGTACACAGCAACAAATGGCTTTAATAAGGACCCTGATCATGCAGTGATTAAGCACTCGGCTACTCAGCAAAAGGTCTGCAGTTTAAACCTGCCAACTATTTATTCTATGAGAAAAATATATCATTTGGCTTCTGAGAGATTGTTGTTGTTAAGTGCTGTTGAGTCAGTTCCAGCTCATAGTGATCCTAGTGTCTGGGCCACGACTGGTCACAGTCACTTCAAGAGCAAGGAGTTTGGTTGTTTTATGATTTTAATAAAGTCCCTGGATGGTGCAAAGGGCTAAAGACTTTGGCAGCTATCCAAAAGGTTGCTGGTTGGAGTCCTCTAAGAGGTACCTCAGAAGAAAGTCCTGGTGAGCTACTTCAGAAAAATTCAGACTTTGAAAATGCTATGGAGCAGAGTTCTACTTTGATACACATGGGTCACCATGAGTAATCGTCAACATAATGACAACTGGAAATGGTTTTAATTTGAGAACAAATGATCATGGATAACTTAAGTCCTATTGCATTCCCAACCCCACAAAAACACTCGAAAATGTCTCTAAAGATCATTTTATCCAAACTAGGAGTCTTGGTGTGGCTCTGTGGGTTAATGCGCTAGATTGCAAAGTCAGTTTGAACCGCAGTGTCAGTGGTTCAAGCTCATCAGCTGCTCCTCAGAAACCCTATAGAGGGTCGCTATGAATTGGAACTGACTTGATGGCACTTAACAACAACAACAACAACAACATCTATAGTGGTGGTGGTGGTGGTGTGTTGTGGAGTTGGTTCAGACTCATAGTGACCCTGCACAGGGTTTTCTAAATCTTTACAGGAGCAGAAAGCTTCATCTTTCTTCCTTGGAATGGCTGGTAGTTTCAAACTGCTGGCCTTGAGGTTAGCAGCCCGACTCATAACTACTACAAAGACTAGAATTTCCAGATAAAATACAAGATGTGAGTTAAATTTGAATTTCCTAGAAACAAAAAGTATTTTTTTTTATAAGAATGTTTCATGTAGTACTGTTTCGTAGGAAACAGTTGTTCATTGCTTATATAGAGTTCCCCTTTAACTGGGGATTCTGCATTTTATTTGCTGCATCTGGCCAATCCCAATGTAGGTTGAGCAGACATGTTCTTTTCAATTAGGAATAACTGGAGGGCGAAATGGAGTTACCACTGGGGCAACTGGTGAAGATACCTCTGGAGTACCAGGTACTGAGCAAGCAAACCCAGCTCCAGATACAATGATAGAACTGGGATTACTTGTCTTCAAATTTTGTCAGAGATGAGGTTTCCTAAGCAATTTTATAATTATTACTTGTATTGTTAAAATAGCTGAAGGTCAGAAATAAATGAAGGGATATTTATTATAAGTATAATATTGTGCTGGGTAATCTAGACAGCATGAGAGAACAAGAGTAAAACTTGGGTGAATTTTAATTTTTATGGAGAGAAATTAAAAGTTATCTACATTCCAAAGTGTGTGTGGGGGGCGGGGGAGAGGGGGGACACAAGGCAAAAGGTAATCAAAGTCGAGGTTATCTTCAGAGACAAGCATTGGAGTAGGACCTCCAGAAGCAATTCTAGTAAGACAACTGATTCTTGGGGATTTAAAAATGACAAAAATTTAACTTTTAAATGATATGATACTATAATCATGATATATTCATTTTCTAAAGCTGGCGATTCTATATCCCTTTTCTTAGGTAAAAAATATACATCACCAGGAAACTGTGAAATGTTAGGGATATTTTCATTTATTCAGGGGAGTAAACACACACATTTCAGGAGTTCTTCTTTAAGAGATCACATTATAAATAGCTGATGTTTTTCTTGTATTATAAAATTAAGCCACACGTGGGGAATCACCTGGAACAAGCTCTGGAGCTGGAGATGGCCGCAGCACTGGGGAAGCAGACCCTGGAACCACGAGCCCTGGGAAGTCAGGCAAGTCTGGAAGGAATGTCTCCCCAGTTCCCCACCAGGCTTTCCTCAACAGGCTGTGAACTGGAGTAAGGGTCCAATTATAGTTCACTGTAGGGGTAAGGGAAGTCATATTCAGTGTCTCAGGGGCCCAGTTTATCCATAGCCTCATCTTCGTTTAATAAGATAAGAATGGAGGTAGTGGTGGTGGTTATGTGGTGTGGAGTCAGTGCTGTTAAGATTTGTTGTTGTTAAGTGCCATTGAATTGGTGCCAAATCATAGCAACCCTGTATAGGGTTTCTGAGGAGTGGCTGGTGAGCTTGAACTACCATCCAGCTCCTTAAGAATGTTGTTATTGTTGTTAGGTGCCATCGAGTCGGTACCGACTCATAGCGACCTTAAGCACAAGAGAAAGAAACTCTGCCCCATCCTGGGCCAACCTCACAATTGTTGCCATGCTTGAGCCCATTGATGCTGCCACTTTGCCAATTCATCTCACTGGGGGTCTTCCTCTTTTTTTGTGACCCTCCATCTTACAAACATGATCTCCTTCTCCAGCAACTGGTCCTTCCTGACAATATGTCCAAAGTGTGAGAGACGAAGTTTGGCCATCCTGGCCTCCAAGGAGCACTCTGGCTGTGCTTCTTCCAACACAGATCTATTGGTTCTTTTGGTAGTCCATGGCACTTTCAATATTCTCCTCCAACACCATAACTCAAAGGCATCAATTCTTCTACGGTCTAGAGTTGAGTAATTGGGAGTGATTACCATGCTCCTCTGTTGGTTTCAGGAACCCCTGATGCTTCTTCTGGTTCCACCACCATCCCTGAGAGTAAGAACACACAAGGAATTGCAGCTACCACAGCCACAACCTCTGGCAGTCAAACAGGTAAGGAAGATGAGAATTCAGTGCCTTGTGCAAGAACCTCATCATTCTTACTAAAATAGCCTCAAACACTTCTATAGCTAGCTAACATTTACTTGGCATTTATGTGCCAGACATTATCCTGAGAATCTCATCAACTCATTTTGTCTCCTCAACAGCTCTAGGCAGTGGGCCTCACATTACAGATGAAGACGTTGAGACCACAGTAGTAAAGTGATTTGCCTGAGGTCCTTTAGCTAATAAATTTTAATGGAGCAGGGACCCCAACCTGTGTACTCTAACATTATAGCTCTCATTTTTATCTAAGCTATCATACTGAACTATGATTTAGCAACTTCAGATACTAGAAATTAATCATTGAATTGATAAAGGTGTGTTGTTGTTAAAAGCCGTCAAGTTCGTTCTTGACTCATAGCAACCCTGTATAGGGTTTCTGAGGATCAGCTGGTGGGTTTGAACTGCTGACCTTGTGGTTCACGTTTAGTGCTGATCCTACAGCACCATACCAGGAGCCCCAAAAGCCTACAGCACCCGGTATTCCCAGGTGATCTCCCATCCAAGTACTAACCAGGCCTGCCCCTGCTTAGTTCAAGTTCAAACAAGATCGGGCGCATTCAGGGTGGTATGTCTATAGACTGATAATGGTGCAGCATGTTTCATATACTTAGTTTAGAAACCAATTGATCCCAGAGTTAAAGAGTGTTTCTGTGAATAATTGTCCTCTTTCTCCTTGCCATTAGGCACGGTTGGCACATCAGCTGGGATAACAAGTGCAGGTGAAAGCTCTCCTGGACTATCTAGGACCACAGTCTCTCGAAATGAAGCAGGTAAGTGAGATTCCTTGCTTTAGTGAAGTAGTCACAGCTGAATCTTTGGAGAAGCTTGTTGTTTTTGTTAATGCTGTCGAGTCAGTTTCCAAGGAGCAGCTGGTGAGCTTGAATTGCTGACCTTGCTGTTCAAACCAACCTGCACCGCCACACCAGGACTCCTGTGGAGAAGCTTAGTTTCAATCTTTTAAATATTGCATCTGTGTTGTGAACTTCTGATGACCTGGTTAAATGTTCAGATACTCCAAAATTGATTTCATCACAAGTATAATGTAGTTCTAGTAGACGTGGGATTTTTATTTGCTACATCAGGCAAATCTTAATGTAAAGCTGAACATCCTTGTTTCTTTAATTAGGAACAACTGGAGAGGAAATTGGAGCTACCACTGGGGCAGCTGGTATAAGCAGTTCTGGAGCATCAGGTACTGAACAAGCAAACCTAGCACTAAATCCAACCAAAGAAATGTGGTTTCTTCAAATGTTGTCAAATATTAGGTTTCCTGGGGAACATAATTGTAATTTGTGTGATGTCCAAACATCTGTAGATCAGAAATAAATCTAGAAAATTTATTATCTGTATAACGTTGTGCTGTGTACTCTTGAGGACATAAAAGGAAAAGAGTAAGGCACCAGTGACTTATATATTTAATGAGGAATTAATATGTATACACCTGCCAAAAGCAAAAAAAAAAAAAGAAAACAGGGCAGAAGATAATTAAAGTTTAAGGTAATGTTAATAGACAAGTGTTGGAGTAGGCACTCTAGAGACCATTCTAGTAAGAAGAGAATTGATTAGTTGGGGATTAAAAACAGCAAAATTATTTTGTTTTAAATGATGGGATGTTGTAATCAGGGCTTTATAAGCTATATTTTTATTTGCTAATTCTGGTAAATCTGTATTCCTAATCTCTGACCAAAATTTTAAAACACTAGTAAACTGAATAAAATTTTAAGGATATATTCGTTTTCAGGGGAATAAAGACATATCAGACATGTATTTCATGAGAAACTCACAAGGTGATAAAGTAATAATTTAGTAAGCTAACACTTTTATTCTAATAAAATTAAGCCGCCTTACTTATAATTTCATGGGTTTCAGGAACCTCAGGAATCCCTGTAGGTGGGGGGAGTGAGGGCATAAATGGAGTCTCACCAACACGGACCACAACCACCAGAAGCCAGACAGGTAGATAAAGGGGAAAACATATAGAGCTTGTTCAAGAATAAAATGGAAAGTTTACAGGCCACTCAGTCAGATAGAATGGAATGAAATAAAAGTAGACTGGAGATAGGGAGCCCAATGTAAAGCTATTTCAAATGTAGAGTAGAGGTATGACCTAGATTTCCTGTCATTATAACCATCTGTTGGTTATATTCCTAGATGTGTTTATTAGATGCTAATACTCCAAGGCTCCACTCCTGTCAATTCAGATTATTTGAATCTTGGTGGGCATCAGGAGCAGGTAGAAACATGTCTCTATTTAACAAACGTACTAGGTGATTATTTTTATCATTAAATTTGTAAGAACAAAATTGGAGCAATGGCACAAGAATGGAGAGGTGTGACTAAGTATTTGGAGATATAAAGTCACATATTCCTCTGATTATAACAAACGATCATGATATTATCATTTTCCTTCATTTTGACAGGGACAATGGGACCAGCAGCTGGGACTCCTGGAGCGTCATCTGGTACTCCCAGGCCATCAGCTGGTACACCTAAAGGACCAAGTGGAACAACTGGATCACAAAGCAGTGAAGTGACAGCATCAGGTGAGGTGTAGACAGCACTCCCAGGCAGTTGCTTATGTGGTCATTAATAACTATGGGTCAGAATTCTGTTTCTTTTCATCAGTGTGTTTTTAATAAGTTTGCTGTTGTTATCAAATGCTGTCGAATCAGTTCCGATCCCTATTGACCCTGTATAGTGTTTCTGAGGAGCAGCTGGTAAGCTTGAACCACCAGTGCAGTTCAAACCAACTTTGCAGTCCAGTGCATTAACCCATAGTGCCACACAATTATCAAAACACTATCAATTGAGCCCATTGTTACTATGCTTACCAGGAACAACAGGAGAGTCTCTGGGAGTGACCACAGGAATAGGCACAAGAAACACAGCTGGAGCATCAGGCAGTAGGACCCCCAGTGCTGGAAACCCAGCAGGTAAACAAAACCACAGCTGGGGGGCCAAACACAAGTTTAGCCAAAACCACTGATTTTTATAATGAAATTAAGGGACTAAGGACAGCATTTTTGAAGCTAATGACATGAATAAAGCTGTGAAAGTATGAGTGCTTTCTTTGCATCTAAATTCAAAACAAAACAAAACACTGCTCTTCTCAATTAGGTACAGGAACAACAGATGCAGCCACCACGGGAGCTGGTGGTGAAAACACATCAGGTAACAAACGGACGGAACCAATAGGAAATCCTGTTGGTACACGTGAGCCTTTTGCTCAAAGTTTAGACAGGGATTATGTTTCCTGGGGAATTTAATCAATCCAATTTTGTAACTCTTGCTTTTGTTTAAATGCCGTCGAGACGGTTCTGACTCACAGCATCCTTGTATAAAGTTTCCAAGGAGCAGCTGGTGGGTTTGAACCACTGACTTTTTGGTTATTAGTCCAGTACTCATCCTATAGCCCCATACCAGGAGCCCATGTAATGCTTAGTTAAAAAAAATCAGAAACCTATAGCAAACATTTGTTGTGTGATTAATACAGTTAGGTGCTCTGAAAAATATAGGAAAAACATTAGGTCAATATACCTGCTCTAATTCTACTTTCTCTTGGAGAGAGTGATTAATTAGTCTTTTAGAGATGAGATGACAACGTTTAAACAACACAGGAGTTAATCACATGGGAATAAGGTATATGATGAAGCATAAGGCATCTAGTAAGAATTCCGATGTTGAACACTGAATGACATACGTGATCACTATATTTCATAATACTGAGTTCCTTAAAGTAGCCATTATATTATCAGGCTTATCTATTTGATTTACCTTGCATAGGATAAGTACTCAATTACAAGGCTGGTTTGATCCACAAAGTTGGCAGTTAAAACTCACTAGCTGCTACTGAGAAACCCTATACATGGTCTCTGAGTCTGCTCATTGGCACTTAACAACAAGGAATTTAAAGCACCCATGAAATTTATGGGATACATTGTTTTTAAGGGAAAAGCAAGCATATTTAAGGTCGCTGTCAAGAGGCAAGAGAAAGATGAGTCTTTCTGTTCCAGTCAAGATTGACAGCCTTGGGAACCTTATATAGGGTTGCTATGCATCAGAACTGACTAGATGGCATACAACCACCCCTACCACCTCGTAAGAGGATCTCACTTTTTCTTAAACTGATTTTCTTTTCATATGATTAAAAAATCAGGCACACCTGGGGTACCACCTGGAACAACCTCTGGAGTCGGAAGGAGCAGCAGCCCTGGAGAAGCAGGCTCTGGAACCCCAGGGTCTGGTAAGAGAGGCCAGGCTGCTAATGATGCCTCAGCAGTTCCCATCCAGTCCCTCCCCAGCAGACAATGATCTGTGAAATCATGCTCTAACTAGTACCAAAAAACAGGGCTGAGGCAAGTTGGAGGGGTAATGTCTTTTACTGTTTATTGGAAATTGTCGACTTCTATCAGAATAGTAGTTGCAGGTTTAACATTCATTGATATTCTTTCTTTCAGGACCCTCAGGAGTCTTTGCAGGGTCTGCTACCACTAGCCTAGGGAATGAGGGCTCAGCATCTAGGATCCCTCAACAGAATACTTATTATTTACCTTTTTCTCTCATTGATATAAATAAGACAAAACTGGGGTGTCACCTGACATAACACCTGAATCAGGAAGTTGTTGTTGTTGTTGTTAAGTGCTGTTGAGTCAGTTCCGATCCATAGCGACCCTGTACAGGGTTTCCGAGGCTGTGAATCTTTATGGGGGCAGAATGCCTCATCATTCTCCCGTGGAGCGGCTGGTAGTTTCGAACTGCTGGCCTTACGGTTCGTAGCCTGATTCGTAACCACTACGCTACCAGAGCTCCTTGAATTAGGAAGTAACACCAGATATAAGTGCTGGGAGCACGGAGAGTGGGCACAAAAGGCAAAATTTGATTCCCACTGAAGGGATCTGAAAAGTCAGGTTTGGGAGTTAAGACTTCACTCAAAAAGCAAGGAAGCCCATAAACTTTGTTAATCAGAAAGATCTGGAATCTTTGGGTAGAATTGTGCAGAATATATTTATCCAGTAGGGGGCATAGAAGGGAGAGAAATAGATCACTTAAGAGAGGCCATTATTATATACTAGCTGAAGGAATGAGGCTTTGAACGTCTGAGATTAAAAAGTACTGTGATTCTCTGATCTTCAAGCTGGAACCATGATAAAAGTGCAGTCAATGTATTCTGTTACTTCTTTTTGGTCAAAACAAAAATTGGCCCATGGACTGGACCAACTATAAGGCCTAGAAGAATCCTGGAGCCTCGGGTAGTGAGGTTATACCACCTGAATTCAAGTCAGGTTTCCTTCCATAGAACTACTACTGTAAAACAGCTAAATCATGGGAGAATAGATTGCCCATTCTCTATGCATGCTTGTTACCATCACCATGTCTGTATCAGAATTGAACCTCTTAAAAGGACCTATTAAATGTATTCCTGAATGAATGACTGTAACTCCTAGAAGATTAATTCTTTGGATTGACTCTCCATAAGAATTACTGCCCAAGTATGTCATCATGACTGCTTGTTTGCCTGTCAGACACAACTGGCAGGTCACGAAGAAGCACTATGGAAGTTGGCAGGGGAAGCACAACTGGTCTATTAGACGCCGATGTCGCCACTACTGGAGAGAGTGCAGGTCAGCTAGTGGTACCCTAAGATTTTGGCAGGGCTTAAATTAACAAGGACTCTGGATTCTTACATATTTAGCCATAGACCTAAATACTAGGAAATATTATCAAAGGGAATTATTGTCTTAAATGGCATCAATCTGACCATAACAACTTCCCAACATTCATTTTGACAGAGACAAATCAAGCATCCTCTTGATTATCCATTTAGTGTGGAAAATTCAATGTTCCTTCCAATTCCTACTTTTGTTGCATGTGTATAAACTTGCCTAATTTAAATAGGCATTTAAAGACTCGAATTTGTGAATGATGGGCCTTTTTTTTTTTTTTTAGAACATTATTGTTTTGAATTAGTGTCTCCAAACTACTTGAATAGTTAGTTTTTCATCATTGATTTTTCATCCCCCACTATCAGGTGCCACTGGAGGGTCAGCTATCACAGGAGCAGGCAGGGAAAGCACTGGAATAGCAGGTTCTAGGACCACCACTGCTGGGGACCAAGCAGGTGAGACTCATCTGGGTGATCTGGTAAGGGGTTCAACACAAGTATGGCTTATGATAATGAGTTTAAGTTGGAACAACAGTCTAACTTAAGGAGACATGATAAAGGGATGCTCTAGATATATTGACGTCTAGTTTTGAAATTTACTTAAATGGCAGTAAGTTAACTTTTTAACTTTTAGTAAAATAAACCAAGTAAAGGTAATGGTTAATAACCCCTTTTAACCAGGCACAGCTGAAGAACCATATGGAGGAACCACTAAATCAGGTGAAGGTACAACTATAGCACCAGGTGCTGGGTTAACCACATTTGCAAAATCTGGTGAGTGGAAAGGACAACATTGTGACTCACCATATGTTTTCTGAGAAAACTAATAACGCTAATTGTAAGTAAGGCATTCTAAGTAATTATGATAAAGGAAATATGAGAAAATCAGATTCAACCCATCTCATATTTACAAGCTTGTATTTGGTACTTTAGGACAATAATAAAAGAATAGGAAATTGTCTTCACAGTGCTGACTACTTCAGGAGACAAACCTAGACAAAGAAGTCTGAAACAAAGAGGGGAAAGAAAGAGAGAAAAGAAACCCCATAATGAGACCTTCCTATGATCCAAGAACTTTTCAGTTATAAAAGATGTAATTGAGTTTCACAGCAACCAGTGAGATAGGGCTGTTTCTATCTGTATTTTCAGACAAGGAAGCTGAGGGACAATTTGTTTAGGAGGTGCAAGTCTGGACTTAAACCTGAATGGTCTGGTACCCATTACATTGTCCTCCATCCCATGGCAGTAGGAAAACTAGGGCAGAAAGGAAATAAAAAATCAGCCTACAGTTTCTAAGAAGACATTGTTGGTACCTAGGAATCACTTAAGTACTACATTTGCAAACATTACTCCATCAATTTAATTTGTATGCTTTGAAATAATTTGTAAGCTGAATGACAAAATGCATTTTGGAGGTGGCATCAGGGGAAGTTGACAATGGCTGGGATGGAGGACTTGGTAAAAAGTAATTTGCTAGCTTCTGTCAGATACAAAGTAAGGGATAATCATAGCACTTATTGAAACAGGAAATGCTTAAAGAATAGCATTATGGTGGAAAGATCATGAATTTGGGTTAAGTAAATTAAATTTGAGACATCAGTGGGAAGTCCAAGTAAGATTACCTACTATATTATTACAATTCTTGTTCATTCGTTTCCTTTAAATTCAGGTACACCTGGGGTATCTGTTGGAACTTCGAGAGAAACTAATGAAGAAAGTCCAGCTGTCACATCAGGTATTGATACCATACCACGTGAATTAAAAGTAGGTATGCTGATAAATGTTCAGATTAAAATCAAAGCACTACTCATTACTTTCTATTTTTAGATTCAGGTCCCACAGGAGGTATCCCTGGCTCCACAACTGTTCGAGGAGGTGCTACTACCAGTAAGTAAAATGGATGTCAGATGTATGATGGGACTTCAAAACGTGGAATTAAATGATAATGGAACTTTCCAGAAACTTTTTGAAGCTCCCTCACATTCTCTGACATGTTTTCATGCTCATTGGCTGGTTAAAATATGATGAAATAATAATAATTCCAGTGATGTAATGACAATATTCCTAAGCATATGGTCTCATTTAAGTTCTATTATTCTTAGAACAACTACTGTTAACTCAATTTTGTGAGGAGAAGCTTAGAGGAAAATATTACCAAACTTAGTCTAGGTTTCACAGATAGTCAAATGATGGAGCCAATACATCCATCCACAGTTAGCACTTTAAAACTTGTGCTCCTAAATCAGGGATGTGTTCTGGCCTTTAATGACCAATCAAAAGTCTGTTTTCTAAAATTACAAAGTTTAAATTCCCCTGTTTCTAACTACAAGGACTATGGTGGTGGTAGTTATGTGCCATGGAGTTGGTTCCGATTCATAGTGACCCTGTACAGGACTATAGTAACAGTTAATAAAATGAGATAGTAAAATTAAAGTTATTATTTTTTATACAAGGTTAAATTCTGTGGCATTTGTTATTCTGAAATAGCAAAATCAGAGGCATTTTATTTGACAGAATTATAATACTGTTGTTTAATAAGACAAATTATTGTAATTTTTCTTGAAGATTATTAACATAAAATTCATGCCATAGAACTGATCTCACTCATAGGAAAGTTGTCTAGGGTTTCTGAGGACATAAATCTTTATAGGAACAGTAAACCTCGTGTTTCTCCTGCAGTTCTGTAGGTGGGTTTGAACCACTAACCTTGAGGTTAACAGACAAGTGCTGACCCTACAGCACCACCAGAGCTTCTTTGTACTGATTAAATTAATCAAAACATTTCAAGGTCGTAGTAAAGTTTCTAGACTAATAATACACTCAATAATACACAGTGTTTTATTGGTAACATTTCTTGAGCTAGCATTTCTAAATTTACAGAGTATCAGAACCTATGCAGTAGTGACTGTATTTCCATTCTTAATTTAAGTAGTAGATTATTTGTATTTAGTTTTTCTAGCAAAGATTTCTACTGCATTTGTAATAACTACTGTTATAAAATCTCCTTATATAAATTTAGTTTACACATTAGTTATAAGGAAATAAATAATTTTATTTA
>NW_006408595.1:3806979-3830476 GCF_000296735.1 Chrysochloris asiatica
TAAAT
This sequence comes from Chrysochloris asiatica, assembly GCF_000296735.1. Taxonomy (NCBI): domain Eukaryota; kingdom Metazoa; phylum Chordata; class Mammalia; order Afrosoricida; family Chrysochloridae; genus Chrysochloris; species Chrysochloris asiatica. The sequence goes on from NW_006408595.1 coordinate 3,806,985, forward strand.
AGTTTACATGGGGGAAAAGGCAAAGGTTTTCATTTCATCTTGATCATTTGTAAATCAAAGGTAATTTGTTTTAAAAGCACTTTATGATTTTCTCCTACAAGCTTTCTCACCCTTCTTGAATTTCTAAGATAGCCTTTATGGAAATAACATAGTTTTGCTTTTTAATACAAGTTTTACATCTAATGACAATCGAAGAACTGTTACATAATGTTTAAAATTTAAGTATGTTCTTTAATTGAAACATCTAACCTTTCTTTTATTAGATCCAGATAATGAAATTCCACCGGAACTTGTTGAAGGTAAGTTGAAATTGAAATAACTAAAAAAATATGCTTCTGTTCAATGTAGCTTGAAATAGCATTTCTATCTTTTCTGTTGGAGTACTGAAAAGAATCTGCAGTACTGTGAAATTCTTCTAAAACTAATCTAATATAAATTCATTTTTGTGGATTGAGACATATTTAAAATGTACATTTATAAATATACTTGCCTTTATATTTCAGTGCCACCAAAACAGCCAGAAATACCAGGTAAGAAAATATGTCTGTTTTGGGGGTTGGGGTGAAGAAATGGTAGTATAGTTTTTAGAATAATAGATATTTTGATTTATCAGATTAACTGAACTTTTAATTAGATTTTGGTAACAGGCCTCTTGCTTTTTCTATTCTTGTTGTTAAGTACCATGGAGTTGGTTCTGACTCACAGTGATCCTGCACAGAGTTCCAAGGCTATAAATCTTTACGGGAGCAAAACGCCTCATTTTTCTCCCGCGGAACTGCTGGTAGTTTCGAACTGCTGACCTTGAGGTTGGCAGCCCGACTCATAACCACAATGCTAACAGAGCTCCTTTTTTCTATGCTTAGTTGTTGTTAAGTACCGTCAAGTAGGTTCTGACCCATAGAGACCCTGTATAGGGTTTCCAAGGAGAGACTGGTGAGCTTGAACCACTGACTTTGCAGTTCCAAACGGCTTTGCAGTCAGGCACATTAACCCACAGCGCCACACATCATTTGAATGATGCAGACATTATTTGCCCTAATTTGTTGCTTTTGTTGTTGTTGTTAAGTGCCTTCGAGTCGGAGCCGACCCATAGCGACCCTGTACAGGGTTTCCGAGGGTGTAAATCCTTACGGGAGTAGAAAGCCTCATCTTTCTCCCGCGGAGCGGCTGGTAGTTTTGAACCGCTGACCTTAAGGTTCGCAGCCCGATTCGTAACCACTACGCTACCAGAGCTCCTTTAATTTTAAAACCTGAGCTGTTTCTACTCCACTACATTTTGCTTAGTTGAGTGAGTTCACACACTCACACTAACCTTGAGTCTAGTCTACTGCAGGCAAGTTTCTCATCTCCATTTTTCTCTGTGTTCTATATACCAAATAGCAGAAGATGATCCTATATTATTACTTCAGTTCATGTCATTTCTGTCTCTACAGCTATCCATTGTCTTTCAGATAAATTCAGGAGTCTTGACTCTTATTATTTGAATCCTCTATAGTGCTTCTTTCTAAATGTATTTCCTGTTATCCTCTTTCACACATCAGCTTTAAGCCTTGCTGAACTACTTGTCAGCCCCATGCCTCCCTTACATTTTGCTTCTAACTACCATGGCGGCACTGTGGATTAATGCTCCAGATTGCAAAACCATTTGAACTGCAAGGTTGGCAGTTCAAGCTCACCAGTTGCTCCTTGGAAACCCTATATAAGGTCGCTATGGGTCGGAACCGACTCAATGGCAACAACCATGATGAAGTCCCTTTATTTAAAAAAAATTAAAATGACAAACTAGGCAATAAGAAGTTATTTTATTGCTTACTGCATACTATATTTGATAGATTTTCTGCACATTGAAATGATTTGTTTCTCTAACCCTTGGCTCTTCCTGTGTCTCCCTGTTCAAATGTTCTCTCCTTCTTGAGGCCTTCCTTGATCCTGTTCATTGGGAGTCGTGTTGCCCTTATTGAACTTCCCAGCTCTCCGTGTACTTTTCTCCTGTAGCATCTGTAGATTCCTGGTGGTGATGTCACACTACCAAGTGCATGGTTGGAGGTTCAAACCCCCCTGCTGCTCTGTAGGAGAAAGATAAAGGCCGTCTGTTCCCTTAAAGATCTGTAGTCTTAGCAACTCTATAAAGGTTCACTTGTAGTCACACTAGAATCTATGACAGTGGGTTTGGTTTTTGTTTTGTTTTATTTTTAGTGGCATTTGTCAGTAAGCACCTTCTTTATAATTTCTTAAGATATGGTCAAGAAAACAAGCTAAGGAAGGCAGGATCTATTTACCTTTGTTGGTAATAAAATTTTAGGAATATAGTAGTAGTAGTGTTGGTGGTGTGCCATGTGACACACAGTGACCCTACACAGAGTTTCTGAGGCGGTTAATCTTTGCTGTTGTTGTTAGGTGCCATCGAGTCAGTACGGACTCATAGTGACCTATGCACAGCAGAATGAAACTGCCCGATCTTGAGCCAACCTCACAATTGTTCCCACGCTTGAGCCCATTGATGCTGCCACTTTGCCAATCCATCTCACTGGGGGTAAATCTTTATAGGAGCAGAAAGCCTCATCTTTCTCCCACGGAATGGCTGGCTGGAAGTTAGTTTCACACTGCTGACCTTGAACTAGCAGCCTGACTTGTAACCACTACACTACCAGAGCTCCTTAGGAATATAATAACTAAGTTTATGTTTTACATATTTATTTAGTTAATAGTAAGTATAGCATAGAAGATCATAATAGAAACTTTCTGTGGAAATTGAGAAATTAGAATGAGAAGAATTTCTCCATCACTGATTTAGCTGAATATTAAATAAAATGTTATTGGGAAGTGTTAGACATACTCAACATGCCTATTTTGGTGTGATGACATCCTTTTCCTGACAATATCCCTGGTACCACAAAGATACTGGCTACTATGTTTGGTGACCTAGCAAGCCATGGCCCAGATAAGCAAAGGCAAGTCAGATAAATTTCATATATTTGACTTGCTATGTAGGATTTCTCCCAACATAATAAAGATAAAAATATCTCATTATAAGAGTGATGGCTATGTTCTTAAAAACACAGGAGAATTCCTGTTTCACTTCTTTTCGGGGCTCATTACTGGAACAAGGCACTGGATGTAAAGCAAGGCTAAGTAAAACAAGTGAAGCTCGGAATACCTGTATGCAGCTACCACTGGGCGTGAAAATGGTGGCTGAATGGCAGCCCAGAACATGAGTATCGTTTATCTTTTCCTAATTTGTCTCTACAGGATAAGCACTGGACTGCTAACTCTAAGGTTGGCACTTCAAACTCACTAACTGCTCCTTGGAACCTCTATACAGGGTCACTATGAGTTGGAGCAGACTTGATGGCACGTAACAAGAAACAGATACTGAGAAGGGGGCTTTTACTGAAAGTGCTATTTCTAAACAGCAAATTCTACCTCTTCTCTTTTTCAATGTCATCTTTTTACAAGTCATTCTCCCAAAGTGACACTTTCTCATAATTAATGTAAAGCAAATAAAAAGGGCAGAGGCCTAAAATTGGAAGATGAAGAGATGCACTAAAAAACAAGAAAAAAGAAAAACAGCAAAAGCAGAATGTCCAGTGTTATAATTTAGAGGTGAGGGGGATGATCCGACGATACAGCAGTAGTAAAGCAATGAGTATTGGCAGTCTAAAGCGTTTGAACCTTCCTCTATTTTCTTCTTCTCAGGAACCATAAATGGAGAACTTAGAAAACAGATTCCTAGCAACAAAACAGGAATGTATTTTTATTGAGTCCTATAAAACAGTATCCCCAGGGTTCAGAAAAAGAAGCTCTGGTAGCATAGTGGTCATGAATCGGGCTGTGAACCGCAAGGTCAGCAGTTCGAAACTACTAGCTGCTCCGTGGGAGAAAGATGAGGCGTTCTGCTCCCATAAAGATTTACAGCCTTGGAAACCCTGTACAGAGTCGCTATGAGTCGGAACCGACTCCATGGCACACAGCCACCACCAGGGTTCAGAAGTTTGCCTTTGCATTTCTTTAGAGACTGAATGGTTCTGGAAAAAATGAGCACAATTTCTCTGTTTGTGGAACCAGAGCCCTGGTAGAAGCTTCAAATCCATCTTTAGACTTTTCCTCTCTTTTCTTTTATGTTATAAAAGAAATGCTGAGCTCACCTTTTCCCTTTTCTTATTTTAGGAACAACACAAGTAGCCTCAGGCTCAACAATGGTACCTGAAATTGCAAACACTGGTAAGGAACATACATATTTCATCAAGAAGAATTTGGCTGGGTATAGGATCACACCCACTACCATTCAATGCCTCACTTTCTCGTTTTCCTCACTCAGAGGCCACAACTTCTACAGAAGGCAACAAAACCATTGTAAATGTAATAAAAACAAGTCAGAATAAGTAGTTCAGAACTCCTTGACATCCTCATTTATGTTTGTTTCTGAATGGCAACCTGAGTGAGAACAGTATGAAAAGATAATTTCTTCCAAACTGAATTTTGTGTGTTATTCTCTAATCTTAATTTATTATATATCCAGGAGCCTAGACTAATTAACAGTGATGCGCAAAGAAATAGGTCAAATCACAGAATGAAATGGTTGAAAGTTATTGTCTTTATCTCTAAATGTTTTTACATTTACCTTTTTAGGTACAATTTCAGTATCAGCTAGAGTCACTAACTCAAAAAAAAAAAAAAGATATGCTTTTTGAGATTAAGAATCATGTCTTAATCTTTTATTTCTATAGGAAGAATTCTATTTGGTTGGAAGTAGGCTTTATCTATATATTTTCTGATTAAAATATGAATTTATTGTCATATTTTAGACTTTTCCACCATCATACTATTCAGGTTTTCTTTCTCTAACATTAATAGTGATGAATAAGGTTCAAACACATTTGAACTTTCCTCATTTTTCCATCCACTTAGGAGCCAGCAATGGGTCAGGGAGCCAATCCACTATTATTAAAACAGATGAGTAGTAAAGATTGAGATCCATTATCTATTATTTCTCATTGAACCCTTAGAAAAGCACCCCCATGAGCCAGAAACTTGCTACTGCAGTTGTGTGAGGTGTGGAATGACACATGGACAAGATTGACTTCTTCCTAGGAAGGGAACCTTGAGACAAACTTACTGACTGCTGTAGCTGCACCCTGTGTCATGCTGGCTGCAGCAGCATAGCATGTTGACACTTCTTCCTTAACAGGAAATAATTTCTTTGTATAGGCACCTTGTTGTTGTTGTTAGGTGCCATCGAGTCGATATTGACTCATAGCGACCCTATGCACAGCAGAACGAAACACTGCCCAATCCTGGGCTGACCTCACTTTAGGTGGTGAATGATTTCTTCTAGGGGTACCTGCACTTGCACTCATAGATCTTTTCAAAATGTTTTTAAATCCCATAAACACACCACTTTTCTGTTTTTTTCTGTCAGAGGCCACAACTTCTACAGGAAACAGTGTAACCACTGGACTTGAACTAAAAACAGCTGGGCACTGGCAAATGCTGGCTTTCATAGTCTCTTAAATTCCTCAACTGATTTCACTCCATGGATGAGGATGAGGGTAAAGGAAGGACAAAGAGAGTGCTATGCTTACTTTGAGATCAATATGTGGATAACTTTCAAGAGTTGTCCTGATCTCAGAGTCTTCATACTTAAAAATTCTAACATATTTGGGTATCATTGGTTTTAATGCCTAAAATGCCTCCGTAATTCGCACTATCGGTAGTACCACATTATCAAATGGGGTTGTTGTTGTTGTTAAGTGCCGTCTAGTTGGTTCCGACCCATAGCGACCCTGTACAGGCTTTCCGAGGCTATAAATCTTTACAGGAGCAGAAAGCCTCCTCTTTCTCCCGCAGAGCAGGTGGTAGTTTCGAACTGCTGACCTTGTGGTTTGCAGCCCGATTCGTAACCACTACACTACCAGAATGGGGTTATTAGGAGTTATTTCCAAATTAGTAAAGTGACAAGGAACCATGGAGATTTAAATGTATATTTTCCTTTGGAGATATTCAAAGTGGCCTTGCTACTGTTTATTCTAACATCCCCAAACTCTCCTTGATGTTCCCTCTTTAGGAGACATAACGAAAGCACAAGGGAGTGAAGTCATTGTCAGTACAACAGGTGAGTTGAAGAGTCCTTTGCTTGCCCATGAGCCCTAGAAAAAACTTCCTCGGGGGAAAAATCAATACCACTGCATTTTATGTGGGAATGAAACAAAATGGGAAAAACTATTCATTTATGTTTAAATTGCTTCTGGCAAATGAGTGCTGATATAGAACTTTCTACCATTTCAGGACAACAATAGAATTGTTTTTATGACTGTAGAGACAGATGAGACTGACTTTTCTCTTTCTCATTTCAGGGACCAATAAGGAAGCCTTTGGTTCAAGTGTTGCACCTGGAGGTTCTAACACAGGTTTGTCAATAAGTAGGGGTGTTCCATAAGTGAAAAAAGAAAAATAATATAATTTTTCTAGATCTCCAACCTGTGTTGATTTTCTCCTTCAGGAGCCACAACTTCCACAAGAGGCAATGAACCTACTAAAGTGGAAACACAAACAAGTAAGTTTCAGAAGACCGTCACTTTTGATTTGGAGGCAATGTACCATTAACTTTCTCATCTGCAAAATGGGGATAACAGTATCCACCTCACAGGTTAGCACAGTAATTTATACATGCAAATTTCATAGAATAAGTCCTGATCCATGATAAGTACTCACTAAAAACTGAACATTTCTATTTGGGAAGGTTTCAGCAGTTTTCTTGCTTTCCCGAATACAGTTGACAAGTCAGGAAGAGAATATACTTTTCTAGTGTTGTTGTTAAGTGCCGTGGAGTCGGTTCCGACTCATAGCGACCCTGCACAGGGTTTCCGAGGCTGTTAATCTTTACGTGAGCAGAACGCCTCATCTTTCTCCCCCGGAACTGCTGGTAGTTTCGAACTGCTGACCTTGCGGTTCGCAGCCCGATTCGTAACCACTAGGCTACCAGAGCTACTTTTCTATAGTGACCTAATATGTGAATGATAAATTTTAGAGTTCGTAGAAAGGATGATGTTGGTTCCTTCATTAGGAAAGGGATTGTTATTCTAACTAGCACTGTGTTCCTCTTTGGAAGAGATGTTTAGGAAGGGTACAAGGCCATATTAAACATTTAAAGATTGATCATAGAGCTAATAGTAAGTTTTCCTTTCTCAGGTGCCACTGGTGTATTTTCAGACACTACCATTACATGGGGAAGTCCCAACACAGATAGTTTAATAAGAAAAACATCCTTATTTTAATCTCAGATGAACTCAAGTCCATATGTACATTATGAAATAATGTACACTGTCTTGTCCAGTATCCCAAAACTTCTGTATTTACCATTCTTTATTTTCCCCTATTGTTGTTAAGTGCCACCGAGTCAATTCCTACCCATAGTGACCCTCTATAGGGTTTCTGAGGAGCAGATGGTGAGCTTGAACCACCAACCTTGCAGTTCAAATGGTTTTGCAGTCTGGTGCGTTAACTCAGGATTCCCTTTTCCACTGAGAAGGCCACAGATTCCTTGGATAGATGCTTTTTTTGCTCACACTATCAATGAAGATACTTGCTAGTTGTCACTCTAGTTGTTTCGGAAATGAAATGGTGAAAGGGAAGACTCATACAATAATTATTTGCAAATATCCAGCAAAAATATCTTTTGAAATAGAAAGGACATTTAAGACAAAATTTCATTTTTCCTTGTCTTAGTCTTCTCAGACAAACTGAGTCACATTATAACTACTCTTGTTTGCCTTTTAGACAACCCAGGGATGTCCTCTGGCACAACTATTGCTGGAAATTCCAAAACAGGTAAATTAATAGTTGATTGATGATCCCCTCATCAGAGGTTCTCATGCTGAGATGACTTCTCTGGTATTTCTCTGAAGGAGTACCAGCATAATTTTCCTGCTTCCTAAAGTTTTCCCAGTCATCTCTTTAAATTGTTTCATTGTTTTGTAGAAGCCACAACTACCCTAGGAGGGCATGAAACAACAAAAGGCAAAATGGCCACAGGTGAGTACTGCTAGACCATTAACAACATTGTCTACTAATTTCCTAAAAATAATGTTGGCTAAAACATATCTACAGTATGTTTCTTTCTTTCAGAACACAAATTACCAGTGAACATTTTGCATCAATGACTGACATTTATAATAACCATTCATTCTTTCTTTGGTCATCTTCAAAAAACAAAACACAAAAAAAGCTAGGGCATCTTGGGGACCAGTTGCTAAGAACCAGATAGTGATTTGAAGGGACAACCCTAGTTTTCTGGTCACAAACATCTAAAGAAAGGAATCCAAATGTTGAGAATTCTCTTAGTAAAGTTGCTATGTAAAATTGTGCTCTTAAAAAGAATTCCAGTGTTACTTTCAGTGTAATCTTAAGCCTGTTTAGCTTGGAGCAAGACAGCAGAAAGCAGAGCTTTTATAAAATGTTTCTGGTCCTACAATTGCCTTGTTGCTGTCGGGACCCAGATTCACATCTTAAACCTGAGGAGCTAGATAGCTCCCTTCTGTCCTCCCTCTCGCTCCCACGTTTCCTGCTTTCATAAAAATAACAAATAAATGACTTGACTCTTCCTCAAAAAAAAAAAAAAAAAAGTTACTGTAGAAAAGAAATCATACATAAAAATGCATGTGACTTTGCCCCTAGTACATGAAAACCAAGATAGTTGCCTTGACTGATTACCAAAATACATAGTTATCACCCTAGAGGCCCACTTTTTAGCCAAGAAGTAGATAGGTATAGAGGGGACCAATGGCAGTAGTAAGGTATGCTCAGCATGGAATAGCCCATCATTACAAATCAAAAGAGCAGCATTTACCTAAGAGATATGCTGAGAAGGGATGGAAAGGTGGCTGGAATGGAACTAGGAACCACAGGGAGGAAATGGATAACTGCAGTTGCATGGAGGGGATTGTAATCATTGAGATGAAGCCAAGTGTATGATTTATTGAATGTAAAACTGATGATCTTACCTGTAAACCTTTACTCACTTCACAACCAAAAGTTTAAAAAAACCCACAAAACCCACATAGTTATTTTTAGTCATTTTCATTGTAATTCAAGAATTGAAATAATGATAATTATCCCTTTCTGTTATCATCAGGTACTACTGGCATGCCCTCTCGCCAAACTCTGGAACCTGGAAAATACAATACAGGTAAGTTAAAAACATACCTGCACACTGGTGCCTCAGTAACATTTTTGCACTCATTCCATCACATTTCCTCCCCAAATCTTGAATCTTCCACACTGTGGTCCTTTTTCTCTTTTCAGACTATAGTTGGTAGTGGTACGGGGAGAGCCTCGAGGTCAATATAAGATACAAACAGTACAATTTTCCAACCATAACTTTCTGAGGGCAAGATGACTATAGCATATGTGATTATGCCTGTTGCCTTACAAACATCAGCAGATATCAGATGAAGTCCACAAAAGTTCTCCTCCTTTGTGCTAGAAACATACACCAGGAAGCCATCAATATGCTTGTTCTGTATAAATACTTTATTGCTCAAACAATAGTGATGCATAGTAGGTTCCCATTGTCTCAAGCAGTCAACATATGAAAGCCATCTTTTGTCCAGAAGAGTTAAAGCACTACAAGTAAATCTAGTGGACATGGGAGGAAATCTTCTTTGTTTCTTCCCAGGGATTACCAGAAAATGATGTCTGAAGAGATAATAGTGTTTCTCTGAATGTTTTGGGAAGGACATAATCAAATGGGGGAAACACAGAATTATGCATCTGCCAAAGGTGCCCAAAGAGTCTTTTGTTATAGTAAAAGATTACATCTGGATTCAGGTTTTCTCAAGCCAGAATGGGTCACTGTGCTGAACACAGGACCTGTTGTGTTTCAGGTACCACTGGAGTAGCCCTTGTCACTACTCCTTCCCCTAGAAGTTCTAACACAGTGAGAAAATAAGCTGAGTGGAATTTTCACATTAACACTTCTTTAAAGAAAATGTTTCCTCAGGTTTTATTTCTAGAGAAGTTTATCACTCTAATTTCAAAATATTTCAAGCGTTTCAAGCTGTGTCTCTCTTTCCTCCATTTGAGAGGCTACACCTTCCTTAGGAGGAAATGGAGGTAGAATAACCTCCAGTTGAGTACTGCTAAGCCATTACCAAAAGAGCTTTAGTAGTGTAGTGGTTATGAGTAGGGCTGCTAACCTCAAGGTCAGAGTTCAAGACTACCAACCATTCTGTGGGAGAAAGATGAGGCAGAAAGCTCCCATAAAGATCTCACTAGGAGTCAGAACCCACTCCCTGGCCCACCACCACCAAGCCATTAGCAATATTCTCCAATCATTTCACAATTAATACTATTAGTTGAAATGTAAGCAGGGTGTTTTATGCTCATCGCTTAAACTTTTATTTAAAAATGAATACTAGATAGAAAATGAGAAGATCTTTTTCTACTTCAAGGGTCTCATTAAAAGTCCTTGAAGAGCCCTAGTCAGTAGTAGATGGATACATATATGCAGAGAAAATTTATTACCTGTTACTGAGACTTAGCACACAAAAAAAGAAGTCAAGAGTTAAAAAAAATTTTTGTCAGGGATTTTGTTGTGGAAAAGAAACATATGGATTTTACATTTGGGAAATGCAAGGAAAGATCTTGCTAATATATTTGCATAAGAATATTTTAACGGGCAATTCTAATTCTCATGTCATGCATAATGACCACAATCTCTTATTTCAGGTACCACTCGTAGTGTCTCTGGCAAAACCCTCAAACCTGGAAGCTCTGACACAAGTAAGTCACCAATCACTAAGGGGTCCTGGAGAGGTGATAGGTTTCTCCACTGAACCCAAGTAGATTTTGACTTCACTCCTTGTTTTCTTTTTACCTGCAGAGGCCACAACTGCCACAGGGGACAGCAGGACCCCTGGAACAAAACTGCCAGGAGGTGAGTGTTGTCATACTAAGACTCTGGGTTCCAATGGCACATTGATTGAATTGACTACAAAGAACAGAAGAACGTGGAGGTAGACTTAGGAATGGGCCCACACCTCCTCTGGGATTTAACAAACAAAGGCAAATCTACTTGTTAATCCCTGTGGAAATAATTGAATTCAGACCCAGTCTCAGAAATAGTTCTCAGAAGACAGAGATGAATGTATCACTGCTTGGAAGTTCATATTATTTCTTCTTACAGGTACCACGATCCTTTCTCCTGAAGTCAGTGGCAGTTCAGAAATTTCTAACCCAGGTAATAATTAATTAAAAAAAAAAAATTACTACAGTAGGATCTTATTTCCATAAGATTTTGTTGATATTTTTCAGTATGTTATGAAAACAACCACATAAGCCACAAAAATGCCCAGAGATTAATATTTACAAAGGCTTGTATCTTCCTTTTTTCTCCCTCAGTGGACACACCAGGGAGACAGATAGCAGGAAGTGAAACAGATGAGCATGAAATGAAATCCCCGTCCATCTGTCAGTAGTAGGCTAGAGTAGAGAGATGGATGTTCAGTTGGAAGAAGGCTTTGAATAAATGGGCCAGTAGGATGAAATGAGAGAAGAACATTCACAATTTATCATTTGGAACATTAAGTCTTCAGGAAAGTGCTGTAAGGCCATTACTACTTCCAGGAAAGTGCTGTAAGGCCATTACTACTTCCAAGATAGGTGGGGACATATTGTTTAGTTTAATTGTTTCTTGTTCTAGGTATCACTGGAGCAGTCTCAGAGACATCCATTAAAACAGGAATTACCAATACAGGTAGAGTTAAAATCATATATACATGTGTGTGTGTATGTATATAGTTAAGTGCTCTCGAGTCGGTTGCGACTCTGTTTAGGATTTCCAAGAAGCAGCTGGTGAGCTTGAACCACTGACCTTGCAGTTCAGAGAGTAATTCATCTATCAATGGAGCACTGGTAGTATAGTGAGTGTGTTATAAGTTGCACTGCTAACTAAAAAGGTCAGCAGTTTAAATCTGCAGGCCACTCCACGGGAGAAAGATGAGGCTTTTTTGCTCCTGTAAAGGTGTGCAGACTTGGCAGCCCTATGTAGTATCGCTATGAGTTGGAACTTCCTTCACATTCAGAAACACACAATTTCATTCTCATTTTTATTACTTTAAACAGGCTCTTGAACAATCATGCAGTCAATTTGACTGACAGTTATATAGATTATCTATAGTAATAACCCCTATCACCCTATTATTGAACACCAAAGGAACTCAGTAATTAAAAATTTACTGGGTAATTTATTGTAGTAAAGATATAACCTGAAGAATGTCTGAATTTTCCTTTGGCATTAGGGCCTAGCTTACAGAAATACTAAAGACACATACACTTTATTCACTTATTGCTTGTAAACCTGTACCCATCTCATGTTGTCACAAAAGTCTGAACCATGACCATCCATATTTAGCTACCACTAGTATAATCTCTGCTATTTATAAAGTTTTCAGCGACTAAATATTCAGAAGTAGTTCGTCACTCCTTCTTCCTAGTCTGTCATCTGAAACCTGTTCACCATGGGTGACTCTGCTGGTATTTAAAGTACCGGTGGCATAGCTTTCAAAATCACGGCAACTCACAAGCCACCACAGTATGACAAACTGACAGACAAGTGGTGATGACTATACACATGGACCTCACCAGATGGAATACATAGAAATCAAATTGACTACATCTGTGGAAAGAGACCATGGAAAAGCTCCATATCTTCAGTCAAAACAAGGCCATGGGCAGACTGTGGAACAGACCATTAATTACTCATATGCAAATTCAAACTAAAGCTGAAGAAAATGAAAACAAATCCACGAGAGCCAAAATATGACTTTGAATATATCCCACATGAATTTAGAGATCATCTGAAGAACAGATTTGATACATTAAACACTAAAGACCAAAGACCAGAAGAGTTGTGGGATAGCATCAAGAACATCATACATGAAGAAAGCAAAAGGTCATTGAGAAGACAAGAAAGAAGGAAAAGGTCAAAAGAGACACTGAAACTTGCTCTCCAGTGTAGACATAACTAAAGCAAATGGGAGAAATGAGGAGGTACAAGAACTGAACAGAAAATTTCAAAGATGAGCTCAAGAAGATAGAGCCAAATATTACAACAAAATGTGCAAAGATCTGTAATCAGAAAACCAAAAAGGAAGAACAAACACACTCAGCATTTATCAAGCTGGGGGAACTGAAGAAAAATTTCAAGCCTCAACTTTTGTTATTGAAAGATTCTGTGGGCTAATTATTGAATGATGCAGAAAGCATCAAGAGAAGATAGAAGGTATATACAGAATCACTGTACCAAAGGGAAATGGTTGATGGTCAACCATTTCAGGAGGTAGCTTATGATCAAGAGCCAATGATAGTGAAGGACGAAGTCCAAGATGCATTGAAGGAATTGGCAAAGGGCAAGGCACCAGGAATTGATGGGATAAAAATTGAAATCTTTCAAGAAAGTGAGGCGGCACAGGAGGCACTCACTCATCTCTGCCAGTAATAAGTTGGACGACAACTATCTGGACAACTGGTTGGATGAGATCCGTATTTGTGCCCGTTCTAAAGAGGTGACTCAACCAAATGCAGAAGTCATTGGATAATATCATTGATATCCCATGGAAGTATAGTTTTAATAAAGATAATACAGAAACGGCTTCAAGCATACATTGACAGAGAACTTCCAGAGGTTCAAGCTGGATTCAGAAGAGGCCGTGGAATGAGGGATATCATTGCTGATGTCCGATGGATCTTGATTGAAAGCAGAGACTATCAGAAAGATGTTTACCTGTGTTTCATTGATTACACAAAGGCTTTTGATTGTGTGGATAATGACAAGTTATGGACAACATTGCGAAGTATGAGTATTCCTGAACACTTAATCGTGCTCATGAGGAATCTGTACCTGGACCCAGAAGCAGTTGTTCCAACAGAACATGGGAACACTGAATGTTTTAAAATTAAGAAAGGTGTGCGACAAGGTTGTATTCTTTCACCATACTTATTCAACCTACATGATGAGCAAATAATCTGAGAAGCTGGGTTCTATTAAGAAAAACGTGCATCAGGATTGGAGAAAGACTCATTAACAACCTGCAGTGATACAACCTTGCTTGCTGAAAGTGAAGAGAACTTAAAACATTTACTGATGAAGATCAAAGAGCACAGCTTTCGGTATGGATTATATCTCAATGTAAAGAAAACAAAAATCCTCACCGCTGTACCAATAAACAACATTCTTATCAATGGAGAAAAGATTGAAGTTGTCAAGGGCTTCATTTTTATTGGATCAACTATCAACACTCAAGAAAACAGCAGTCAAGAGATCAAACGATGGTATTGCATTAGGCAAATCTGCTGCACAAGACCTTTTGAAAATGTTGAAGAGCAAAGATGTCAGCTTGAGGACTAGGTGTACCTGACCCAAGCCATGGTATTTTCAATGCATGCGAAAGCTGGACAGTGAATAAGGAAGAATGTAGAACTGATGTGTTTGAATTATGGTGTTGGAGGAGGATATTGAAAGTGCCATGGGCTGCCAAAAGAACCAGTAAATCCATTTTGAAAGAAGTGCAGCCAGAGTGCTCCTTGGAGGCCAGGATGGCCAAACTTTGTCTCTCATACTTTGGACATATTGTCAGGAGGGACCAGTCACTGGAGAAGGATATCATATTTGGTAAGGTGGAGGGTCAGAGAAAAAGAGGAAGACCCCGAATGAGATGGATTGGCCAAGTGGCAGCATCGATGGAATCAAGCGTGGTAACAGTAGTGAGGTTGGCCCAGGATCGGGCAGTGTTTCATTCTGCTGTGCATAAGGTTGCTATGAGTCAGTACTAAATCAATGGCACCTAACGACAACAACAACAACAACAAAGGTAATATAAAGGAGCTCTGGTTGCATAGTGGATATGAATCAGGCAGCTAACCTCAAGGTCAGCAGTTCAAAAGTACCAGCTGTTGCATGGGAGAAAGATAAGGCGTTCTGCTCCTGTAAAGATTTACAGCCTCAGTAACCCTGTGCAAGGTCACTGAGTAGGAACCGACTCCATGGTACTTAACAACAACAAAAAGTAATATAATCTTATATTCCTGACTTAATTCCTTTCTTTCTCTCCTCAGAGCGTACAACTTCAACAGGAGGAAGCAGGACTACTGGGGCAGAACTTCCAGGAGGTGAGTTTTGTCAGTCCAAGGTTTTGGGGTTTTCATTACTTCTCTGTTTTAGTGAAAAAATATGTGTGAAGGTGGGGTGTCTTAGGTATTATAATGTTGCTATAATAGGATTAGCATGAATGAATGACTTTAACAAACAAATTTATTCTCTTACGATTCAGAAGGCCAGAAGTCTGAATTCACAGTGCCAGCTTTAGATAAATACTTCCTCTTTCTGTTGGCTCGCAGTTAACAAGCCTAAGTCCTTTTCTAAGCTAATAAACTCTCTCCCTTGGTGGATCAGCTCCTAGTTGTCTTGGCAGCGGTCTCCTGCTTCTGTTGTGGCCATTTCTTTGTCACTGCTTCTCATTGTCTATGCTGTCTCTCCATTATTCCATCTCTTTTCACATCCGGAACCCTCACCAGGATTGCATCTGATGTCCATAATGCCATCAACAGTTCCTTCAAGGGAATCTTAAGTTTTTACTTTTACACACGTTAATAATCTTTTAGAGTCCCAGTGTGATGCTTCTGGTTAATGCACTGAACTGCAAGGTCAGTTTGAATCATAAGGTTGGTGGTTCATGTTTACCAGTCACTCCTCAGAAACCCTATACAGGGTTGCCATGAGTTGGAACCAACTCAATAGAACTTAACAATATCATCAACAATATTCTTTCACCCTCTGTGCAGTATCCAATTCCAAAACTGCTGCCACAATTTACATATCTGCAAGAGCAGAATCCCAATCTTGTACCAACTTCTGTCTTAGTTATGTAGTGCTGCCAATTCAGAAACACATATTTGCGGGGGGTGGGAGGGACATTGCATAATTCAATCTATGGCAATGGACCAAATAAAAAGGACTTCATTTTGTCTGAAGCACAATATTTCAAATCTGACAATCCTAGGTTGTTCTGCTAAAGATTTCCAGGAATTTGCTACTGTAGGGTAGACTTTCCTCTGTGTCTTATTTGACGTTCATAGTTATTGGGTACCTGACTGAGCATCACATGTGGCACTGTAGAAGCCTCTCTCATATACCCTTCCTTCTCCCCACCCTGCTCACCATGGTTCTCCAAAGTACCTTTTCACATGATAACATCTATCTAACCTATTTATCTCTCAAGTGTAAATTCACGCAAGGACAGAGATTTTTGTATTCTACTCACTGTTAGACTATTAGACGTAGAGAAGATGCTCATTAAATACAAGCTGAATGACAGGTAAATCCTTATTTTGAGCATCACTTTATTTACTTCAATATGTACCACTGTGGTTTCATCTGAAGTCAGTAGCAGTTCACAAGATCCCAAAACAGATAGGATGGACTACTGGGGAAGGTGTAAATGGCCCATAAATGTCTCTATTTAGACATTGATTATCTTATCAAAATATTACAAGTTATACAATGAGAGTATTTAGAATTATTAAGACCATCATCTGATTGATTGTTTGTTTGTTTCTCTATCATGGAGTGCCAGGAATATTACTTCAAGTTGAGGAATTGGCCTCTCTGTTGTGATAATGTAATGATTGATGAAAAGCAAAACTAGAGCAAGGGCCCTTTGATACAACAAAGGTCTAAATAAAAATAGATTCCTCCTAGAAACAGGTCTTCAGGAAACATACTTGGGTCATTGCAAAGATCCTCAGCTACTCCTAGAACATCTTAAGGTGCCAAGTCAGTAGAAGTGAAATCTTGTTAAATGTCTTCAAGTTGGTTACAATTCATAGCAACTCTGTATTGGGTTTCTGTAGAGTGGCTGGTTTAGTTTGAACCCCTGACTTTATGGTTAGCATACAGTGCTTATCCTACAGCATCACACCAGGACACCCAGAAGTAAAATAGGTAAAGTGAAATTAAGCCTGTCTTCTTTTCTAACAGGCACTTGGCTACTGCTATCAAATAGCAAGTAGCTCTGGTAGTGTAGTGTAGTTCGAAACTACCAGAGGTTTTGCAGGAGAAAGATGAGGTGTTCTGTCCCCATAAAGATTAAAGCCTTGGAAACTCTGTACAGGGTCACTATGAGTCAGAACCGACTCCGCGGTACTTAACAATCAAGTAGTAAAACATTAATTTAAAAAGTTGGCCAAAAGTTCCCTTCATAAAGCAGAAATCTTCAGTGCTTCCAATATTGTATACTAGCACCTTTTCTTTTCAATTTAGATACTTCTGGTGAATTCTCTGGAACAACCATTACATCTGGAAATTCCAATACAGGTAATTCTTCATCTTGGATGTATGATAATTTTGTTGAACTGCTTCAACAAAGTCTCACCTCGTTTTTGTTTTTTTTAACCAGTATACGTAATTCACAAACCTCATGATGCTCCTCTTTTTCCTTTCAGGAGCTACAACTTTCACAGAAGGGAGAGGAGGAAGTACTGGGACTGAACCCAAAAGAGGTAAGGGCGAACAACCCATGATTTGGATTGACACCATTAATGATTGTCATTATGCTGAGCTGCTTAGAAGTGGGTTCTCCATAGAGTATTGTGTGTTTATTTAGGGATGATACATCAGAGACCAAATAGATTTCCTTTTTAGATTTAGCATCTTAAAGATCTACCAAGACCAGAATTACGCCTCTCCACCATAACTCTTCTAATTGGCACAGTTGTTATAATTGTCCTGAGAAATTTCTCCTGTGACATTACATATAAACACTGCAAGGTCAGTGGTTCAAGGTCACCAGCCACTCCTTGGAAAACTCTATATAGGGTCACTATGAGTCTGAACCGACTTGTTGACATTCAGCAACAACAGAGTATCATCAATATGAACAAAAAAGTTATTCCTAAGAAGTAAAGAAAGTCTAAATTCTATATGAACCTTAGAAAAATATCTATGCTGCTTAGATATTTCTGTGCCGCCCAAATAATACAAACCTTCTCAATTTCTTCACTCTCTAAAATTTTCAGTAAACGAAAACAATATTTTTGTCTTTCAATCATAGTAAAGAGCAATGTAGCACCAGAAATCCAAGTCTCTGGCAGTAAAACAAACCACTTAGGGAGAAAGTGTGACTTTTTTCAAATTGAGGAATTGGCCTCTCTGTTGTGATAATATAATGATAGATGGAAAGCAAACTAGAGCAAGGGCCCTTTGATACAACAAAGGTCTAAATACAAATAGATTCCTTCTAGAAACAGGTCTTCAGGAAACATACTTGGGTCATTGCAGTGATACCTATCGTTTCTGTGTTTTAGGCACCACTGGGGTAGCTCCTGGCACAACTGTTGTCTCTGGCAGTTCCAACACAAGTAAGTCAACCGGTTTACATGGAATCTTCCATGTGTCCTCCCATAATTCAGTGTCTCATCTAGTATTATTGTTTGTACAAATAATTTCAAATATTCTCTATGGTCCTTTTTATAATTTCATCTCTTTTTCTCCTTCAGAGGCTACAACTTTCCCAGAGGAACGTGAAACAAGAGATAAAATAGTCACAGGTGAGTACTGTTAGTCCAAAACCTGCACTTCCTAATAAATGTCTTTAAACAGTCTTCTAAAAAATGTGTCTATAGTATATATACATATCTGATGTGGTGTTGTAGGATAAGCACTGGACTGAAAGGTCAGCTTTAACTGCAAGGCCTGCAGTTCAAATCTACTAGTTGCTCCTTGGAAATCTTTCACAGAATTACTCTGAGAGCTGACTTAATGACACTTAACAGCAACAACACAAAATAGTCATTACATTGCTTCCTCACTTCCTAGCTTTATTCTACCAGAATTCGTAACTAATGACACATAAATAGGTCATACAGAGAAATTTTTTTTCTGTCTCCCTGTAACAAAACCCTAAAGAAAGAGAGATGATAGTTAAGAATTTACTTAATAAATTTACTGTGGAAAACAAGTATTTCACGGGACATATAAGGATTACTTTTTAACATTAGAAATCTTAGTGTAATAGTATTCTGCTACAGTGAAGAAGCATTGATATTTTATTTAAATTAAATGACAAACAAGTAATTCAACTATTGACCACCATCCCTTTGTGGTTTAGGCACTACTGATGTAGTCTCTGGAAAGACGCTGGAACCTGGAAGGCACAGCACAAGTGAGTCTAAACTTACATTGAAAATCCTAGACATTGGCATCTTGGAAGATATATTTGGACAGTAGCACCAGCAAGTCCTTTCCCATATTCTGGACTTAACGCTTCCTTTATATGATCTCTCAGAGGCCACAACTTCCATAGAAGGCAGAGGAACCACCCAGACAGAACTGCCAGGAGGTGAGCTTTGCCAGGCTGAGACTCTGGGATTCACATCAAATTTTTGTTTGGGTAGTTTCAGTGAATACATGAATCTGCATGTGCACCCAGGAAATGGCTTTGTTGCAGATAAAACAATCATTGCATTATTTTCTTATTTCTTGTCCTTAATAAAGCCTGTAATGCCCCAGTTACAAACTGGTTTGTCTATGAATTTCATGACCTCTAATGTCTCTGACTGGTAGTGTAGTGGTAACGAATCGAGCTGCTAATCTCACAGTCAGCAGTTCGAAACTACCAGCTGTTCTGCGGGAGAAAGATAAAGCTTTCTGCACCTGTAAATATTTACAGCCTTGGAAACCCTGTACAGGGTCACTATGAGTCAGAACCGACTCCACGGTAATTAACAACAACAACAACATAATAGTTTGTAGGGCTACTCAGATGAAATATAACCAGAAGCCTTCCTCCAGTGTCCCAAATCTTTATACCTCATCATGTATCATTTTCTTCTTTCAGCAGCGACATTAACAGAAGGAATTGGATCCAGACCAAGTAAGCATGAGCAGCTCACAGTTTGGGTTTAGCATGGATTATGAATCCCCATAGGGGAGATGTGCTTTTCTGCACAGTAGTTTGTACTTACTTTAGGAATTCTCTTAGATTTAACCCATTTCTAGTGTAGTCGTCAATGCCAGGGTCTGGCTGTAATTTTCTAAAGACAGGGTGATCATGGTAATTGGTACGACAGGTTTCTCCAGTGATATCATCCACATCACTAGGGTGTCAGTGGGAGCCATAAAGTACCATATGTCTGGGAAAGAGAGAAAAAAAGGTGAATCCTGGAAGCAGGCTATTCTATATAAAGATTTTCTTACTAAAGACAAAACTGATATTAAATATTTTCACATGCTCTCAGCATACTGAAATATTTTTTTGAATTGTTTTCTACTTCACAGCAGGCACTACTGTAGCACCAGAAGACCAAGGAACTGGGAGTTTGACAGGTGAACATGGGAGCTAAAACAGGTTTCCTTGTTACAGAGCAAGTGGGATGGCACAGGAGGCATCTCTGCTTGAGAACATGACTTATTTTTTTAATTGCTTTTGGAATGAAAAGGGTCACAGAAAAGGCATAGGATTCTCACCTGGTCAGGAGGCAGTGGAAGGTGCCTTTAATTCAACAAAGATATACCCAGGCCCCTTCTAGGAGCAGTTCTTTAGGACGCAAATATGATTCATTGTGTTTCAGGCACAACTGTGATAGTCCCAGGCACAACTGGTGCCCCTGGCAGTTCCAGCACAGGTAAGTCAACAGATTTGGCATGGAATCTTCCATGAGTCTATCTGTGCTAGTTCTCTTCCACTGGGATCCCTAATAAGAGAACTGTCAGATGTTTCCTACTGTCTGTAACATTTTCTTATCATCCCTTTCTTAATCTCCTTCTCTCTCAGAAGCTACAATTTCCCTAGGAGAAAGTGAAACAACAAGAATTGGAATAAGCATTTATTGTACATTCTAGTAATTTCCTAATAAAATGTCTTGCCAGAAATAAATCTTTTTGGTTTTCCCACATTTAAAATGTTGGGTAAACACTGAGTATATGTTCAATAATTGACATCAGCAAATCCTCCTTATGAATCATGAGGTCACTTTGCTGAAAGTTACATATATTATCTGGGCCAAAATTGTATATCTCTATAACTAAACCCTAAGAAGGGTTCCTGGTGTAGCATCTATAGGATAAACACTGGGCTGCTAACCATCACTTTGGCAGTTCAAACCCACCAGCCACTATGTGCAAACCCTATAAAGGGTTGCTATCAATAGAAACTGACTGAATGGTACTTAACAGCAGCAAAACCCTAAAAAGAGAGACTCAGTAGTAGGGGACGTTGTTTATAAATTTGCCAAGAGAATGACATATGTCATTGGAACTATATGGGTTAGCTCTTGAAACTAGAAACTCCTAAGGTACAATGCACCAATATATTAAAGAAACTACTCATTTTGTTATTGTATTGTTTTTTTAACTGCTTAATACCCACTGCATAAGAATTAACCAACTGACCACAATCTCTCTCATATTTCAGGTACAACTAAGAGCATCTCTGAAAAAACTCTAGAACCTGGAAATGCCAAAACAGGTCAGGAATCCTGCATGTGATACTTTGTATACTATATTTTTGGTCATCTAAAACTGCCTTGTCCACACTCCCAGTCTTTACATCTTCATTTTCTCTCTCAGAAGCCACAACTTCCATAAGAGGCAGTGGAACCACCCAGGAAGAACTTCCAGGAGGTGAACTGTTTTGATTCTAGGCTTTGGGGTTTTTTGTTTCTCTAGTTGGGATGCTGCAGTGAGCAAATGATTATAAAGGGGTACGAGGAAGGGACAATATGAGGTTATTGTCAACCAAGGTAATTATTCTTTTTGATCATTCCATGTCTCCAAATGACTTAGCCAGGCTGACCTCTACAACCTGGCTTACTGAGCCTTTTTTTCCTCCTCCAAAAAGGAATGAGCTCATTCTGCTTCCTCTCCAGTTTCTTAGTATTTCCAATCCTCTTTAGCCAGCTTACCTCCAACCCCCATAGCTTATCCCTTTGTATCATCACTTTACTTTACTTACATATGGTGTTCCTTGGTTATTGTTTGCCTCCCCTTGTTAAAAGGACTGTTTCTTGAAGAAAACAAATTCTCAAAATGCCCAAGTTAAACAAATGAGTGATACTTATAAAGATAAAAGACATCATTTGCTTTGTTCCTCCCCTTAGGCACCTCTGGGACACCAGGGGGACGAGTTCCTGGAGATGAGACAGGTAAGGGTGATTTAAAACCTTGCTGGAGTTCTGGTGTGGCACTGGGCTGCTAACCCACAAGGTCAGCAGCACTTCAAACCCACCAGTCATTCCTTGAAAACCCGATACAAGATCGCAATGAGTCAGAACCGATTTAACAATCTCTTTACTACATAGTGAAAGGGAAACCCAATAGCAATGGATCCATCCAAGCTTGTTCTGAGAAATAGAATGCTAAAAAGCTGATTGTTTTCCATTTGCTTCAGAGATTGATGTCTCCAGGAAGAGCCTCTAACACTTTAGGATCACACTGATACCTTCACAGCTAATAGAAGTAATGTTCCACCACTCACTTCTTACATTTTAGGTACCACTGGAGGATTCTCTAGAACAACCATTACATCTGGAAATGCTAACACAGGTAGGTTAACAAATACTAACTTTTCTTTATTTGCAGATGTCATGGTATCTCTTTTGGGGATGTTATATGATCACATTCCCATTATTTTCCCCCTGTATTCCAAATTCACAGACCTCACCATTCTCTTACTTCTTCCTCCAGAGGTCACAGAATCCACACAAGGGACTGGCTTTACTGGAACTGGAGCTATACCAGGTGAGAAAGAAGAACCCATGTTTGGGGTTATCAGAACTAAGTGTTTCCATGTACCTCCCTTCAGAGCATCTGCATTTTCTTTTATGAACACTGGAAGTGAGTCAAAATATATTTGCTATTAGAGATAAAACCTTTCTGAAAATCTACCAACTCTTAAAACTAAGCCTGACTATTCCACGTCTGAGATAATATGGGATTTATCTGTTGACATTATAAATATCATCAGCATACATTGGAGCATGGTGGCCCGGTAGGATAAGAGTTGGACGATGAACCACAAGGTTGGTGGTTTAAGCCCACCAGGCACTTTGTGAGAAAAAGAAAAGGTTTTTCTGTTCCTGCAAAGATTTATGGCCTCAGAAACACTATACTGGAAGACACTTAGCAACAAAGTTTTCCCTTTTCTATGAAATAGAAAAGAGACCCATGGAGAAAAATCAGGGAACATCTGCAAATAAAGAAAATTAAGTGTTTGTTAACCTACCATAGAACCAACAGATCTGTGTTGGAAGAAGTGCAGCCAGAGTGCTCCTTGGAGGCCAGGATGGCCAAACTTTGTTTATCACACTTCCAACATATTGTCAGGAGGGACCAGTCACTGGAGAAGGATACCATGTTTGGTAAGGTGAAGGGTCAGAGAAAAAGAGGAAGACCCCCAGTGAGCTGAATAGGCAATGTGGCAACATCAATGGACTCAAGTGTG
>NW_006408595.1:3831288-3845770 GCF_000296735.1 Chrysochloris asiatica
TTAGGGCATCATGTTTGGAAAAATGGAGGTACTGCCTGAAAGAGGAAGTCACTCAATGAAGTGAATTTACATAGTGCCAGCAATGGGCTTAAGCACAAGAAATGTGAGGATGGCGCACAACTGGGCAGGATTATGTTCCCAGGTAAAAATATTAGATTGACTCAAAGACTTCTATTTTAAGTATCTGAATACATCTGAATATTGAAATACCAATAGGTTTTCAGTATTGAAAATCTGTGAATCCTTATAGTAAGTTAAATTGGCAGAAGTAAATGCAGAAACCTCTCTGCCCTTTGAAATCTTTTTCTGACCACCCCACTCCCCCAAGTTTACACACAAGAGTATATTTTCTCCCTTCTTTTCAGGAGCTGAGACCACTGCACCAGGAAGCTATATCTCTAGCAGCCAAACAGGTGAGTGTGAGAAAATATTAATATTTCTGATAGTTAATCAATATTCAAAATAAAGAGACCTCTATCACGAGAACTTTGACCCTGTATATTTTTTGGGAAAGTAATATACTTAATGAGAAGGTATTTAAGTAACCGTGGAATAAGCCTTCTATAACTCAAGAGAGTTAAATTGTTTTTCTTATACTTTTTTAATATCAGTAAACTGACATCTCCAGTCCCTTTCTTTTTGTGATTTCAGGCACCAATGACGTCATCTCTGGAACAACTATTGCACCTGGACGCTCCAGCACAAGTAAGTGAATTTATTCCAAAGCAACTCTTCCCTTTTCTAACCTCAGAGAAAAATATATATTCCGAAAGACTGCCCTTTTTACTCTCTGCATTGTTTCTCTAGAAGACAGAGTCTGATTAGCAATCAGTGAGAAGTAGGAGCCCCAGCTGTTAACACTGCCATTGAATAGTGCACCTGTAATTGTTTCCTAGGGCTGCTATAATGGAGTACCACAAAGCAGGTGGCTTAAAACAACAAAATATGTTCTCTCATAGTTTTGGAAGCCAGAAGGCCAAATTCAATTTTTAGCAGAGACTTTGATATCTCTAGGGGATGATCATTCTATGCCCCTTGTTAGTTTCGAGTGGTTCCTAATAATCCTTGTGTTCTAGGATTATAGATTCATCACTCCAATTTCTGCCTTTGTCTTCTGCCTGTGTCTCTTCTCTTTCTATAAGGTCATTGGTCCTATTGAATTAGGGCCAACTCTACTCATGTATGACTTCATGTTAATTTCAAAGACCCTGTTAGGCCACATTCACAGGTATTGTGGGTTAGAACTTCAATATGTCTTCTAGAGAATACAATACAACCTGTAACAAGTACCATTATGGTTTTGCATCTGGATCAGAAAGATTATTGTACTTGAAGAGTAGCTCCTCTAGCCCATACCATGGGTCAATCATGTTGATTTGCATACATCCTTGGTTAGATTTCTAGAGAAGAGAAGTAGCAGAAATAACACCTTGGGAAATTAATCCACTTAATAGTATAGGTGGTTGTTGTTAAGTACTGTTGAGTTGGTTCCAATTCACCACAACCATGTAAAGGGTTTAAATATGGTGAAAAAGTTTCTGCATCCAGTTTGAGGGCTTTAGATTTATATTATCTAAGTAAGCCTATTGGAAGATAGGCTATTTGAGAAAAGAATTTTCATGTATTTTGTTCACAAACAAATCCCTGCTGCTCAATAAATAATGACATAATTCATAATCATAAAAAATATATGCTTCAACCCAAGAGCGTAGATGATGATGCTCATAAGACTGAAGTAGACAAATGAATCTAGGAATGGTGATGCCTGGAACTTTCCAGTGCACAATACATCGCCGAATGGTGGGGCTCTGGAAATTCAGATTTCTTTTTTACCCAAATTACTTCAGTACAGAAGCTTCCATGGCCTTCTCATCTTAGGCACCACTGGTGTGGCCTCAAGTATTGTACCTGGAAGTTCAAGTGCAGGTAAATTCACTAACTGTGAAGGGCACATCCTTTCTGGAAATAACACAACAAAAATGTCTTCCACATAGCTCTACTCATACACAGTATTTTTTGCAGAGTATATGTTCTCTTCTTTCTAAAGCCTCATTCTTTACCTGATTTTTTCCTTCTTTCAGAAACCACAATATCCACAGGAGGCAGTAAAACCACTCAAGTGGAATGGAAAACAGGTGAGAATTAGTGTGTGTGTATGTTTTGGATAATGATTAACTTCAATTACACTTTTTCTTATAGTATATTGAGATTTTAGAAACCCTCATTGTTTTGTTTTGTTTTTCATGTTTTATTGTGAATTATATGATATTTTACATGAGAGAACTTTAGTTTTACATTCATTCCAATCCCCTCCATGCATCATCAACCAACCAAAGGGTATACCCTAAAACCCTCATTGTTTTTATGTAGTGGTGACAAGTTGGGCTGATCTCACAGTCAGCAGTTTGCAAGGACCAGATGCTCCATGGGAGAAAGATGAGACTTTCTGCTCCTGTAAATATTTACAGCCTTGGAAACGCTATGTAGTTTCACTATGAGTCAGAACCAACTCCATGGTACACAATCACCACTACCACCACCATCATCAGTGATTTACAATCACGTCAGGCAGAGTTTTGAGGTCCTCCGGTTCCAGGGCCCAGCTCACATATGTTGTTGTTAGGTGCCATTGAGGCAGAACTAAATGCTGCCTGATCCTGAGCCAACCTCACTATAGTTGTCATGCTTGAGCCCATTGATGCTGCCACTTTGCCAATCCATCTTGCTGGAGGTCTTCCTCTTTTTCTCTGACCCTCCACCCTACCAAACATGATATCCTTCTCCAGCGACTGGTCCCTCCTGATAATATGTCTGAAGTATGAGAGAGAAAGTTTGGCCATCCTGGTCTCCAAGGAGCACTTTGGCTGCACGTTTTCCAACACAGATGTGTTGGTTCTTTTAGGTTTCTGAGAATGAGAGTGGAAGTGACAATTG
Organism: Chrysochloris asiatica; assembly: GCF_000296735.1. Lineage (NCBI taxonomy): Eukaryota > Metazoa > Chordata > Mammalia > Afrosoricida > Chrysochloridae > Chrysochloris > Chrysochloris asiatica. The sequence continues at coordinate 3,834,223 of NW_006408595.1, forward strand.
TGTAAAAAGCTTTCTTTTCCTATTCGTCATTTTAGGTATCACTACAATATTAGGTGAAGAAGCTTCACTCCCAGAAGGTTCTTTTCCAGGTAAACATAAGGCCAAATGAACACAGAAAATGTGACTAGAATGTATTTTTACCTCAGTGTATTAGAGTGAAATGTATCGTGATGACCCCAATGACTCAAGTCTATTCGTACTCTCAAAAGTTTTCTTGCATTCACCCTCTTAGAAGCTACCACTGGACAGTCAGGTGGATATGGCAAGAAGAGGACAGGGGGGAACAAGGGGGAACCAAATAATCCTTATTTTATAGCCAGAAAAAGGGACTCCAAGATTGACTCATTTACATCTTTGATTTTCAAGTAAAATGATGCATAAACAAAAATAACTTACCATGTGGTTGAAACAGCCCAAGATACAAGTAGATTCCCTGTCAACTTAGCTGTCTTCATTAAAGAAGAATCACTACTTCCCTTCTTGTTGCAGGCACCACTCGGATAGCTTCTGGCACCACATTTGAACTGAGGAGTTCAAACACAGGTGAGGCAACCAGCTGAAAAGAGCAACCTGTAGTTGTTGACTAAATCAATGCAAGAAGATCTCTAGTCGTTGCATATATCATGTATTATTATCCAGAAAAAGTACGTCTGTAACTTTATTCAGAATTCTTCTCTCACATTTTCCACCTGCCCTCTTTTAGAATCTACAACTTTCTCTGGAGGCAGTGGAACCACAGGAGCTGGAACAAATACAGGTGAACACTCAAGCTTCCTAACCTGCTCCCTTTCCACTTGTAACAGTAGTAATGATAACTACTATTTCCTAGCATTTACTCAAGCTTCCTAACCTGCTCCCTTTCCACTTGTAACAGTAGTAATGATAACTACTATTTCCTAGCATTTACTATGTGCCAAGCACTACTCTATAGTATTCATATTATTTTATTCCTTCTTCCAAGCTTTGATGTATATTCTATTTTATCACAATGTTTACATTTGATAAAATGTATAGCTCAGTGATATTAACTTGTCCAGGGTCACACATCAAACAAATAACCGATTCCCAATTTAAGTAGTCTGGCTCCAAAGTTTGTTTAGCTTAACCATGAAACTATTACTAAATACCTCTACATACACTGCCAAATTTTCTTGGCACATAGCTAAACATTTCTAGAACATTTAAAGTTTCATAATGTTAATACTTTATCCAAATAAAAATTGTATGGACAAGTTTTTTTTGTTTGTTTGTTTCTCTTGTTGCTTTTTTCAGGCAGCCAAGTAAAAGAAAATACCTTTTTCTCTATAACATTTAGCCCAGGGAAAGAAATTTTATCATTGAGACTATCTCTTCTCTTCACTACAGAATTTATATTGCAAATGATTAATTACATTAGAAAAAATATTTTTTCTGTAAAAAGATATCCTGAAAATGGATGGTGTGTTCACGTCAAAGAATTCTGTTAGATTCCCCATTATATTCTATAATATATCCTTCTCATGAAGGGAATGAAATGGATTAATGATATGCTAAAATTTTGATTTTAGGCACTAGAATAGTTCCTGGGATCACCAGCTCACCTGGAAATTCTAATGCAGGTGAGTCAGTGAGGAAACATGTGGTTGTATTTTTCTCTTGGGGTCAGCTCTGGTGTCGTAGTACAATGACTTTCTGTGGCTTCCTTTAGCCCCCACCTCTCTCTTCTTTTCTACCCTCAAAATCTACTACTGCTATAAAAGGAAGCATAATGAATAAAACTACAATTGGTAATTCTTGAGTTCTACTAATTTATACTCTGTCTTTGCCTCTTCATGAAAGCATGTGCTAGGGAAAGCTAAACACAGTGTTTCAACTTTTTCTTTTGGCAGGCAGGGAGGGTTGTCTTATCTCAGACAGCCATATATATATATTTAACCATCTGTGTTTGTGGCTGTTATTGATGTTAAATGCCATTAAGTTGATTTTGTGTCATAGCGACCTGTATAGGGTTTCCAAAGAGCAGCTGGTAAGCTTGAACCACTGACCTTGCAGTTCAAACGACTTTGATATCTGATGCATTAGCTCTCACAGCACCATATCAGGTGTCTAAAAATCTATAGTTTCCTTTTGGGCAAAGCTTGTACTATAGTTTTGACAAGGCAAGTCCAGAAAGGTTTCTCTTTGACATTCAAGCTATTTTCCTAATGTCATATGGAGACACTATGAGGGACTTTGAAAAGCTTGTGTGAAAACATAATTGAAAAATAGAATTTTCCATGAATTTTTTGAAGCTCCCCTCATATTTCCAGATAGTTATATTCAGAAAAACAGAGATGATAGAAATAACCCTAAAAGTTTTAATCTATCATGTTTGGACTTCATATGTTATGATTTTACTCATTAAATACAGTTTGAATATATTTACAAAAATACTATTTCTATTTTCTTCGTATTAGGATCTACCACTGGAACATTTGAGAAGCAAAGTCCTAGAAGTGAAACAGGTAAACATAGGAAAGGCCCTGAAACTGATGATATTTAACCTTAGGGTGGCAGATCATCCAGTATAGACCTCAAGCCAATATATTTACATTGGTCTTGAATTGCATCACAAATATGGAGAACTCACAAGATAGTCACAAGAAGGACCTTCTGCTTCTTTAACGTTACCGTGTTGTTATTGGCATCACCATTGCATCTCTCTCTCTTTTCTACTTCAGGCACCAGTGGGGTAGTCTCTGGTACAACAGTTGCAACTGGAAGTTCACACACAGGTAAATAAATACGATCATTGGTTTCCTCTCACATCCCCAAACATTCCTTATATTCTGTGGATTCCATCAAATTTGTCTGAGTTCCATTATTCATCTTCATTTTCCTGTCTTCTTTTCTTCCTTCACTTAGAGGCCACAACATCTTCAAGAAGTGGTGGGTCCACCAAAGCTGGAATTGAATTAGGTGAGCACTAGCAATCAAACTATAGTAAATCACATTGGTTACAATGAACTAAAGGGGAATTCTTCTCTATTTAAATCTCTTCAGGACAAAAAAAGAAAGGAAGGAAGGAAGAAGCCCAATTGTAGGAATGATAAACCACGTGAAATCCTTTCTATGTTTGTAAAATAATAAACATAGAAACCAAACTTGATGTGCCACTTAAAGCAAGAGAATTCCTGACATAAACCTTTTAATTCATCAGAGAAATTGTTTTAGACCAAATCCTGTTTTAAGTAAAAGGGAATTCATGAACTGATTCATGATGCATGAAATGAATTGAACTCCTCTTTTTGTAATTTCAGTTACCACTGGGGTAACCCCTCACACAGCCATTGAACCTGGGAGGAGTTCTAGCACAAGTGAGTCATTAAGATGATATAGAAGCCTACCTGTATGAACTTTAGGGAACCCAATGTTTCCTATGGGAATAATACATGAATAGTTATATTTTCTTCCCCAGAATTTATGCATTATATAAAGTATTTTTTTGTATTTTTTTTCAGAGTCTACAACTTCTTCCGAAATCAAAGCTAACACTGGAGCTGAAACAGCAACTGGTGAGTGGTTAGTTGTTTCAGATTTTTGGTTCTCAACATTTAAAGAGATGATATATTCAGTTAATCAGGTTTGGGCTCTTGCTCTTCAAACTGATTTTTCCCGTACCCTTTTTAAATGCAATTTTATGAAACTAAAGAGATTGCAAGACTTTAAATTCTTTAAATTCTTTATCCATCTTACCTTTGTGGATACAACATCAAGGTCAACTGGAATTCCCAGGGTACGATAAAATTCTAGTCCTGGTTAGTAGAGTCGTTGAATAATCCATCTTGGACTTTTCTTTGAATATGAAACTCATTCTTATGGAATTTTCTTCTTGATTTAGGTCCCAATAGATTTAAAATTTCCCTTATGTATACCTAGCGTAGTGGTTACGAATCGGGCTGTGAACCGGAAGGTCAGCAGTTCGAAACTACCAGCTGCTCCATGGGAGAAAGATGAGGCTTTCTGCTCCGGGAAAGATTTACAGCCTCGGAAACCCTGTACAGGGTCTCTATGGGTCGGAACCGACTCGACTGCACTTAACAACAACATACCCCTTCTCCACAGGAGTCCTTACTGAAGCACCAGGGAGTCACATCACAGGAAGTAAAACAGGTGAGCAAAAAAAGCACTTCTTTCCAAGTCTTAAGTCATATTGTTGTTGTTGCTAAGTGCCATCGAGTGGATTCCAACTCACAGTGACCGTGTATAGGGTTTCCAAGGAACATCTAGTGAGCTTGAACCACTGACTTTGCAATTCAAATGACTTTGCAATCTGATGCATTAGCCCACAGCACCACACCAGGACTCCTTAAGTCATACAGAGCGCCAGAATGAAACATTTACATACATTGTTTTGGGGGAATGAAACAATCTGTTGGAAAAAGTGCTATATACTTGTTGCTTAGGAAAGCATGTGTATTTCTCGAAATCCATGTTATTCTTTGTAGTAAAAGAATTGTTATGATTTCTGAAAGTAGGGTGTGTGCATATCTGTTCCTCTCTTTTTCATTTTTAATTTTACTGGTATAGCGTCTCATACCATAGCTGCCCATAGAAACTGCAAGAGGGACTAACTAGTCCATAAACAAGGAAACTTCTTTACAACTATTATTTCCAGAGGCTATGACTTCAGGACTAAGCAGTGACACCACTGGAAGTGGAGTACACACTGGTCAGTCATGACACTGCAGAATGGTTGGGATTTCATTGATTACTAGTGTGATTTTACTTCTGAAAGAAAAGGATTATGCTTTTCATTCCAAGTCCCATTCCTTTGAATGAATAAATGTGGCTAGTGTGGTGCTGTAGGTTAATGCACCAGACTGCAAAGACGTTTGTACTACAAGGTCAGTGGTTCAAGCTCACCAGTCACTCCTGGGAAACCCTATAGAGGGTTAAATGTTTTTAACCCTATAGAGGGTTAAATGCTCGACAGCATTTAACAACAGAAAACAACAACAGTGTTATACTGTTATTCCAGAACTCAAGATAGAGTTCAGATGCATCTCTGTTAGGATGTGGTTTCTCTGTTCTCCTCAGTGAGCATAAGAATCTCTTTGTAAAATATTTATGGGCTTGACTTTGCAGGAACCACTGTCATACCAGGTCAATGCAGCAGGAAGCAACATGTTTTCACTAACATAAATGAAAAATGACTGAAATAAACACAGGATTTGAGGAGAAGAGGGATAAGTTAAAATGATCATAGAAAGGCATTTTTTCCATTTCTTGAGGTCAATCTACATCAGTTTCCTGTATTTTCTTAGTGAAAACATTATAGAGATTTAATTCTTTAGATGTATATTTGTCTTGGAACCGTCCTCTTTGCTTTGTCAGGTACTACACCACCAGCTACTACACCACCAGCATCAGTGGGAGTCACCAGTAACCAAGAAGGTGAGTATAGATGACTGACCTAGAGATGCAAGCAAATTTGCTACTTAATGAAAAACTTTGACTGATACCTAATTCTTGATTACAAGTTTAGGATTGATTTCTTCTGGTTTTCTTCTACTGTAGAAATAGGGATCCTAGTCATTGTAAATCATGTGAATGTAAGAAAAAAGATGCTCTCACTTAATAATCACACTGTAAAGCAGTGAGAACTGTGAATTGCAAGGTTTTTTTTAACCAATATGTTTTAAACATACTCTTGTGACAAGGCACATTGGAAACAATACCAAACTTAACATTTGGTACAAGAAAACAATACTAAATTTTCTGTTGCTTCTGAGAAACAGGGAATATTGCTGATACTGCACTTAGGAGGGGAAAGACCTTTTAAGGTATATCTTGATCTCTTATTTACAGGTACCACTGTCCCAGTGGTACCTGTAAATAAGTTCCAACACAGTAAAGAAGTTTCAACACAGGCAGTAAATATTTGGCAAGTGGTTAAAATGCAAACAAGGGAGAATCAGTGGTTCAAATATTCTAGTTCTTCATATATGACTTGATCCTAACAATATGGGAGGAGAAGATAAACCCTGGAGATAAACCCCTGAGACACAGGGTAGAATTGTATTAGAGACTGTGATTCCCTTAGTTTTTCTTCTAACTTTTGTCTTCTTGCTCTGGGTTTCTGAGACCACAGTCCTTGGGTAAAGCTGTGAAGTTACACACGGGTACACTGCTGAAGAGGAAAGGAGGGTAGGAGCTTAAATCCAGCTAACATTGCTCCAACATGGCATAAATCCATAAGACCTCTTCTGTCCAGAGAAGATGTCTTTTTCTAATTCACAAAGGTGGATCTTGGGGCCAGCTACAAGTCTAACTCTGATGCCAACTTTCGTATTATTTACTTTATCTTTCCATTCTTGATATCTACAGATAGGCAAAAATGACTACTATGAGACATTCCTCATTTGTCTTTGCAGGAACCCCAGTAGTATCAAGTGGTATGTCTGAAAACTCTAACGCAGGTAATATAAATGGCAGATGCAAAGAAATTTATATACTCAACAATCATCTCCCAATTAACACCAAAGTATTTCAGATAGCATACATTTATCTCTATGAATTAGAACTCCGTTTACAGTTTTGTTTTGCTTTTTTTTTTCATTTTCTTTAAATAATATAATTTCTCTCTCCTGAAAATTGATAAGGAAAAGCCAGGAAACTAAGTTTCAGGAAGTAAAGAATTCATGTGAGAAATGTTCTTGGTATTTAAGAGAAGGGATCCCAGAAGTGAGAAATTTATCAGCATCATAGGAAAGTACTTAGTTTATCTCTGTGAGCAAGAAGTAAGTATTAAGACAGAGACCTTTTCATATTTCAGTAATTGGGGGAGAGGGTACAGACTAGAGTATCTATCAGCATACTCCAGGTACTTTGAGATTATTGCCCAGTTTGAAGGTGGCTTAAGACATGCTTTTCTGTGACCTAAAAATGTTCATTGTTTTCCCTCTGTTAATTTCAGGCACCACCAAGGGAGTATCTGAAAGAACCACTACGTCTGTAATTTCTACCACAGGTGAGTCAAATAATCACAAATGAACGTGACTTGATAACATCTCAGAAGAGTAGTTGGCTCCTTACTACGCCAGTCCCTTGCACTTACCACTTTTGTTCCTTTCTTAGGAGTCAAAGAAACCTCTGGAACTGGACTGCAAACAGGTGAACACTGCAAAACAAAATCTTCATTGATCAATGTGGCATTAAATATATATAAGTAGTTAAGTATTCGGAAGTAGGGTGGTAGGAAAGAAGCAAGAGAGGCCAGTATGATGTTAAATTTTCTTTTGGAACATGAGGTGTTTTTTCTTTTGGGGGACTTTTTTACTTCATTTTCATGAGAGCTCCCTTTCTGAAGACATTTACACAGTTTGAAACTTCTAAGACTGGACATGGATTTTTTTTTTTAAATCTCCTTTTGCAGGCTCTACCTCATCTGGAGTCAAAAGCCCAGAAATATCCCATCCAGGTAAAATAAGATGAATCAAATGAAATCCCAAATAAATTTTCTTTAATGTGAATTTGTGTGCACATAGAAACTTCATATACCTATGTTTATTCTAATAAATAAAATTGAAATAAAAACAAAAAAATGCCATTGATTCAATGCTGACTCATAGAAACCCCGTAGGATGGAGTAGAAAAATTCCATAGGGCTTCTAAAGCTTTATGGAATTTTTCTACTCCATCCTACGGGATGCAGACTGCCTCATCTGTTTCCCCAGAAAGTGGTTGGTGAGCTCAAACCACAAACCGTTTTGGTTGTTGGTTGGTTATGTGCCGTGGAGTCAGTTCCGACTCATAGCGACCCTGTACAGGGTCTCCAAGGCTGTAAATCTTTCTAGGAGCAGAAAGCCTCATCTTTTTCCCATGGGACAGTTGGTAGTTTCGAACTGCTGACCTTGTGGTTCACATCCTGATTCGTAACCACTACGCTACCAGAGCTCCTTACCTTTTCGGTTAGCAACCCAATATTTAACCTACTGTGCCACCAGGGATCCTTCCAGTCGTCAATAATAGCATCCCTTTTTTCCCTCTCCAGGAACAACTGTGGTAACAGACAATCAAGAAACTGAAAATACAACAGGTTAGTATGGGGAAAATCCTTAATTTGTGTTACATAAATCAACTAACATTTTAAAATACCTTATAAGTGATAGTCTGTAGAAGAGACTGATGGCAGCAAGCTACAGCCCTTGTCATTTTATGTTCTAGTGAAGATATAGACACTACCATGACAGTGCATGCTAATGTAAAAACATGTACAATTGTGATTCATACAAGAGTAAAACACTAACGGGGAGGCTGGGAGTTGTTGAGCTTGATGGTTTGCATGGGTAAGTTTAATCATTAATCAGATATTTGTAATTTGTAATCTAAGTAGAACAAAGTTGTTGAATGACTTTATTTCCAAACTTAAATGAGAATAATATGGTATCTTTGTTTTAGACAGATGACTCTTGTAGTATTTGTGGAGATCTAAAGGTTCTTTGACTTCTCTCTGAAATACTACCCAAGAAACAGCTGTTTTCTCCTTGTAGTTCTACTCAGGGAAGATTTTCTGCTGTATTTATGTGTAATATTTCATTTCTCTCACCTGTGACTGATTTCTGCTGATTGGCTAGACATTTGTTAAGTAGGTATCAGCCTAGCTTTCCTCAGTAGAGCTAGAGACAAACGTCACATCTTTAACTCATCTTCTTTCTCTGTGTTTCACCTGACCATTTAAAGTTTTAAATTCCTTCCAAATATTCTGTTGCTCCTAGGCCAGCCGTTTTCTTTTTAGGTAGAAAAAAATGCATTGACCTTATTTTTAGCAGTTCTAAAATAAAATTTCAGTGGATAGGTAAGCTGACCAAAATATTTTAATATGTGAAGATGCACAAAAATGAGAACTATGACTACTTTTAAGAATTTGGTGGGGGTTAAGAAAAAAGATTGAAAGATTTCAAGACGTCAAAAAGTATTAACACTAGCTAGTTATTCATAGCTAGATATTTTTGTCGATTATATATTTTGTATCCTATTCTTCAGAACTGTCTTCTAAGACATTTTTCAAGAGTTTACCTTGATGTGTTTCGGCTGCTTCCCTTTTTAAATATCGTGTTACCTTTTCATTAAAAAATAAGGTCCATTGTTATTGAGTGCTGTCAAGTCAGTTCTGACCCACAGTGACCTTGTATAGGGATTCTGAGGAACCGCTGGTGGGTTTGAATTGCCAACCTTGTGGTTAGCAGTCAAGTGCCATTAAGGTCCATTAAAGGATCCAAAAAACCACTGCCATCAAATTGATTCAGACTCATTGTGACCCTATACAGGGTTTCTTAGAATGTACCTCTTTATAGGAATGGACAGCCTCATCTTTCTCTAATGCAATGGCTGCTGCAGGGCTTGAAATACTCGCTAATGGATCCTAGGTTCCCTCTTGAAATCTTGTAAACCAGTCACTTCTTGCCTTTGTAGGCCCCCCATTTTGGGTAGCCAGTGTCCAAGTTGCCAATCCCTGTCTACTCTGAGTATGGAGGGGGTGGGAATGATCCTCACTGTAAAGATTTGTTCCCTCTTTTGAGTTACTGCATCCATAGGGTGTTAGGTCAATTTCATCAAATTGTATCAGATTACTCTTTTTTTCTTCTTCTATTTGAGCTCTGATCATCCAGTCATTGAAGCCAGGTCAAGTGGGTATTATCTGCAAGTGTGGACGCTCTTGTGCATATGCCCTCTCTTCTTATCAGCTGGATGCTTCACTCTCCACTCTAGTCCTCTGTAGCTATGTAGCTATGTCACTGACTCTGGGCCCATGAGTCTCCAGGTTTTGCCACACTGCTGGCCAACCAGGTCTCCACCCGGGTTCACAGGAGTCTGTTGAACGTTGTAGGGCTTAGCTCACAGCTTCATTGCCATTTTCCCCCCCCACTTCCCCTTAATGGTGACAAATGTGGTCACCAATGAGAGTGCATTGTCTGCTCGTGTATTCCTAGGTAACCATTCTTGTGCCCAATGTATTCCATCAGTTTTATAAACTGACATGAACTTCTTTTGACTTTTATATAGAATGCCCAGTACCACTTCCACCAACCCCAGGTAAGAGCACTATTACTTCAGAAGCATTCCACATTAATTATTTTCTTTTCAGGAGGTAAAATTTCAGAAAGCATGCCAATAGTCAGATATTAGCTATGGAAGTGTTAGAGAAAAGGAAAACTCCAAGAGATTAGTTAAAATAAAGTTTACCTATTAAGTTTTTAAAATTATTTATATGATGATCAAAATACTCTCAATGGGTAGTATTTTTTAACTGAGGAATGAACTAAAAAGTTCAGGTTAGCTAGAATTCAATAATTTTGACTTCCTATTTTAAGAGAGTGATCTACTTTGCAGAAAATAGTGTAGAGTAGAAAAAGGTAGATTTTCAAAGGAGCAAACAATTCTTAAAAGGCAGAATAATTCACAGTAAAAAAAAAAACAAAAAAAGTGTATTATATATTTGTTAAAGTGTTGTTGAGTTGGTTCCAACTCATAGCGACCCTGAATAGAGTTTCTGAGTAACAGCTGGTGGGGGGTGGGTATGAACTGCTGACCTTGAGGTTGGGTGTTTATCATAAGGCGCCACACCAGGGCTCCATATCATATTAATGGAGAGTACATTTTATATATCAAATACATTATACATAATCTCGTATTTTTTAGAGATCTCACAGTACTTTAACAGAAATGAATTTTGAGAGCAGTATGTAGACCAATTTAGAGTATGTATAAGAGAATATTTAGATAAGATTGAAAAGGTAGGCTAGAGCCAAATTGAGATCTTGCAAGGCGGAATGCTAGAATAAGTTGTTTATTTTATAAGACAATTAGGGGAAAAAAGGGTGGGGGGTCTTTTTGTTTTTGTTTTTTTTTAACCAAAATGAGTGATGAGGTGAGAGTTATACTTTAGGAAAATTATTCTGTTTATGATATAGAAAATTGATTGGAGCAGGAAGTGATCTGAGTCATAACTCATCCAGGAAACTATAAAAGCATCATAGATTTTATAGATAATAAGGTCCTGGTGTAGTGTTGTAGCAACTCTACAACAGAAAGGAAGGGATTAAAGTCAAGATGGAGATGGAGGATTTCCCAATATATTGGATGACAAGCAATGGAAAGGAAACAATCAAGTTAGTTCCTAATTTTCAGGAATGGATGTTTGAAGAATAGCATGTCCTTAAGTATAAGTCAGTCTAGGAAAGAAGCTGGTTTCAGGAAAAAGAACGTAAATATTTTGTGCAGATGAGCTTGAGGTTCCTATGGATTTGTCCTATTCCAAAAAGAGGTGACCCAATTGAATGCAGAAATCAGACAATATCAATATCTCACGAAGTAAAATTTTACTAAAGATCATTCAAAAAAGGCTGCAAACATACATTGACAACGTCCAGAGGTTCAAGCCAGATGCAGAAGAGGACATGGAGCCAGGGATATCATTGCTGATGTCAGTCAGATGGATCATGGTTAACTGTGCTTTATTGATTATACAGACTCAGTTGTGTGGCTCATGTCATGCTATGGACAACATTGCAAAGAATGGGAATTC
>NW_006408595.1:3846300-3853467 GCF_000296735.1 Chrysochloris asiatica
GTGGCTGATCCAAGCCATAGTATTTTCAATAATCTCATATGCATGTAAAAGTTGGACAGTGAATAAGGAAGACCTTACAATAATTGTTGGAGGAGAATATTAAAAGTACCATGGACTGCCAAAAGAACAAACCAATCTGTGTTGGAAGAAGTACAATCAGAATGCTCCTTGGAAGACAAAATAGCTAGACTTCATCTCTCATACTTTGGAACATATTATCAGGAGGGACCAGTCCCTGGAGAAACGACATCATGTTTGATAAAGTTGGCAAGTCGGAGAAAAAGAGGAAGGCCCCCAACAAGATGGATTGGCACAGCAGCAGAAGCAGTGGTTTCAAAGGTTGCAACGATTGTGCGGGTGGTGCAGAACCAGGCAGTGTTTCATTCTGTTGTGCATAGTAGGGTCAACTATGAGTCAGCATGGACTCAATGGCACCTAACAACAACAAATGGATCTGTTTGGATGATACCTATTAGGTACAGGGAGACCTGAATACAGTGCTCAAGAGTATCATCTGACTTGTACTAGAAGTTTGAAAGTCATTCACTTGCTATTATGTAGATAATGTGGAGATGAAAGGAGGTGTACCAGGCTAAAGAATGGAGAGAAAATGAGAGGGAGTAGGAAGAGCTGCTAATCAATACAGGACAAATCTTGTCAGAACTCTTGAGGGTTTCCTCACATATGTTAAGTACTATGAGAAATTTTAAGAACTAAGAAAAAGGTCCTTGTGTCTTATAATTTTGAAGCCTTGGTGACTTGTAGAATATTCACAGTAAGATTTATTGGTCACCATCAGGAGTAATTAAGAATCATCCGCCTTATACTTCTGAGTATATAGATATAGGATATAGATAGATAGATAGATAGATAGATATATTGGTATATATCTATATATAGATATATACCAATCTAATCCTCTATACTTCTGAGATTTAGAAATTGGAATGCCAGTTACAGTATTGTTGGTTATAAATAACAGATGGTTATATTTTGCCAAATTTAATTTCTATTTATAATTTCATGTGAACAGTTTGTCATGGTCCACTGGGAGAAGAGAAATCTGTAAGTAAAGTTTTCCCCTAGTTTAATCTAAACTTACTCTCATTTAAATAGAATGCTAAACTTGTTCTGTAACTATAGCCTGGCGACATATGGATTGCCAATTGCCACAGATGTACTTGTACTGATGCAAAGACTCTAGACTGCAAACCCAAGGAATGCCCTTCTCCACCTATATGCAAAAATGGAGAGCGGCTCAGAAAGTTCCGAACTAATGACACGTGCTGTGAAATTGGATACTGTGGTATGTACTAAAATAAGGCGTCATTTGAATTCATTCTGTTCATTGTTTGCTTATTCATATATTAAACAGAATCTGTAGTTATCCTCTTAAAACTTACTTTGGGTGTGAGGGAAACCCAATATTACCTGTTATGGATATATTCAGTAGATGAAAGGGAAGGGGTAAGGTTTTGGCAAGAAACGTAACTGTCTAATTACCTCACATAATTTGCTGAAAATATATTTATTTTTCAGAACCAAGGACATGCTTATTTAACAATACAGACTATGAGGTGAGGTTTTTTTGTTTGTTGTTTTTTTAACTTCAAGGTATTTTTTTATTCATAGAATTACCTGAATAAATGTTAATACTTAGCTATAATGAATAAATGTTAATACTTAGCTATACTATCATTTCTTCCCATATTCATTTCAAAAAGAACACCAAATGTAATGTTCTATCATGGGCCCCTTCAAAGGGGGAAAATATGTTTGATCATTAACTACCCAGCAGTGGAGCTTCTGAACAAAATTACCCATGGGCCTTGCCAGATGGAGAATATAATACTTTGTAACATTTCAACTCAATGAACAGAGTTAAATAGTAATTATAACTAGGAAGATCATATGGCCAAGCTGTCAGAGATCAAACAGAAAAGCCCTGAAGACTAGAACACTAACTAGTATGTGGATATAGCAACATGGTACATTCAGGAATGGGTTTTGACATTTGGCTTTTTGAACACTTTAGAGAAAGTATCAAGAGGATGTGAAAATCAGATTAATACTCACGTTTATATTAATGCATTTGAACTAATGATCCTAAATATTAAAACATCTAATAAAATTTAATATTTGTGAATTAAGCATTAGCAAATGTTATGAGAATTTAAATCTGATAGCTAATTTATGACGCTCAAATTTCCATCTGATCTCTTAATCTTTAGTTTCCAATGGGAACTGTTGTTGTTAAGTGCTATTGAGTAGATTCTGACCCATAGCGACCCTGTATAGGGTTTCCAAGGAGAAGCTGGTGAGCTTGAACCAACCATGCAGTTCAAATGGCTTTGCAATCTGGTGCTTTAACCCACAGTACCACACCAATGGGAAGAGGACATAAGAATTTATATCACTTTATAAAAAGCAATAGAATGGTGTTCCAGATAATTAAGGAAAACTTTTATGCCTATTTAGATGTAAAGTAACAAATGGTAAAATTTCAGTTTGTTTATCAGAAAGTTCATCATGTGGTGTGAGCCCTGAAATACAAATTTTCAAGCTAATGTTTACGTTTTGAGCATAATCTAGTTATAAATCAGTCTAAAGTGTTTTCAAAGTATGGGGACACAAAGAAGAAAAACATGTTGTGAGAATGGCCTCTTCTTGTAAAGCTGTGTTGTTTTTTTGCTTTTTCCTATTTTCCTACTTTTTACTCATGGAAGTAGGGCCTTTAGTCCCCCTTTCCCTAAACCTTATCCTAATGGCTGAAAGTGCCTGCAGAGATCCATTACCTATGTTGTTAAGTACTGTGGAGTCAGTTCCTACTCATAGCTACCCTGCACAGGGTTTCTGGGGCTGTAAATCTTTACAGGAGCAGAAAGCTTCATCTTTCTCCCGTGGAACAGCTGGTAGTTTCAAACTGCTGACCTTGAAGTTAGCAGCCCGATTTATAACCACTATGCTACCAGAGCTCCTTTCATTACCTGTACTTGGGGTGCGGGGCGTGTGTGTGTGTGTGGAGAATAACAGGTTCTATTGTCAGTCTCAAAGATAAATCATGATTAATGATTTTGTTCTCCCTCCAATCATCCTCCCAGGTTGGGGCTTCATTTGATGACCCCAGCAACCCGTGCATCTCCTACTCCTGCAAGGACACTGGCATCACTGCAGCAGTGCAAAACTGCCCAAAGCAGACCTGGTGTGAAGAAGTAAGTCAGCTTCCTAACTCAGTTACAAAATCCCCCACTAATAACAAGCACAAGCCCGTCACCGTTCTCACAGGGAAAATATGTTTCTGCCAATAGACGCACATCTCTTGTAGATTCTATATAGCCTTTTAATGCAAATTCATATCATCCAAAGTCATTGATTCCAAATTTGTCCCCCTTCTATTGAGATATTTTTCATATCAGAAATATTTATAGATACATTAAAGTACAGTCTAGTGCTATTCGAGAAGAGGTAAGTGACTAGAGAAACCATTTAAAACAAAGCAACTTATTTTCAATAGCTCATGGACTCAAGTTGTTTTCTATTATAATATAATAAAATTTCTATATAATCACATTTAATATCCATTATCTTGCTTTCTGTTCCAGTTATTCTGTCCCGTTAAGGGTATAAAATAATGAAAGCTGAAATTTAAATTATCATTGATCTTTCTGAAGATGTACTTGACAATAGAGTATATTATTTTAAAAATAAGTTTATATATTCAGTCATATTTTTAGTTCCCCCTCTATGATGCTATCTAAATAAATCATAAAATGTCATAATATGTCTACATGTCTACATAATTTCTCTCTTTACAGGAAAACAGAATCTATGATTCAAAAAAATGTTGCTATACATGTAAGTAAAATTAGTTTTTACATATACAGGATATGCAAATTATAGTTAGAAAGCCTCCTGTATTTGAACACAACTGGAAATCTAACCTATATGTACTAAGTAACAATTAATACTTGTAGATAATGTTATTATATTCAACTAGTCATACTAGATACAGCATTCTTGCCAGTCAAAGCTCAATATATCTATAAGGAAAAAATTTAAGGAAGCTTAATTTTCTTCCTTATAAAATATAAGGAAACTTAACTGGCTCTCCTACCATCTGCAGATTATGTTGTAAATGGATTTATTAGATCAGAAGGATAGCTGCTGCTGTTGCTGTGTACCCTTGAGTCAGTTCTGAGTAACAGCCACCTGGGCTCTGAGGGTTGTAAACATCTTTCCAGGAGCGGAAAGCCTCATCTTTCTTCTCTAGACTGGCTGGTAGATTTGAGCTGCTTAACCTCAGGCTAATGTGTAAATCCCTACACTACCAGGGCTCAGAGAATGTCACAAAAAAGCAAAACAAAAAAACCATGCCCTCCATTTGTCTTATTTCTCCCTCTCCACCCTCCTTCCTCTACCCCACTACATATCCCTTCCTCTGCCTCCTATAAATAACAATAACAGCAATAGTAAGGTAGAGTTGAATATTCATGACCTTCCTATGCTGTATGCTGAGACATTTATTGCTATTATTATGGTCCATTTCATGGATAAGAAAAACTCACTCTTAGTACTTGTTAATGTTTTAGGTAAGAAAAACTGCACAACATCACTTGTCAATGTGACGGTTAAGCTCAATGGTTGCCAGAAGAGGATTAAGATGGCAGTATGCTCAGGGGATTGCAAGAACACTATTAAGTAAGTTTTTCTTTGAATATGTACTGCATTAAGATTAAGCTTTTAAAACATTACAGTGCGAAATTATTACACGAGGGCATTGTTTTATGGCTAGGATTTCATGAAACAAACATTTAAAATAAGGGTGAATCATTTTGAACTCATTTTCTAAAGATGCCTAAACACATTTGTGACAATGCCTAAACACATTTGTGACAAATGTTTTAATTTTCGTGCAGCAATTGTTGAGAATACTTAAGCAAAGATGTCACATGAATTTTAAACTTGTAGCTCATGGCTTTCCTTTGTATTTTATAAATATAGCTTGATAGATGACATTCTGGGTTAATGTACTGGACTGCAAGGATGGTGGGTCAAGCTCACCAGCCGCTCCTTGGAAACCTTACACAGGGTTGCTACGAGTCTAAACTGTCTCAACAGCACTTTAATAACAAATGGCTTGATATGTATACTTAAATCTTTTACCTTTTATGAAATTTTGTGGGAACACCATCTTTTGTCTGCAAATTAGAAATCCTTATTTTGGAATTCTTTTGTCTTATATTCCACTTATCAAAAGCAAGAGCTAAGAAAAGTTGGTTGGAAGGCTTATGCTAGACTTTGATCTTTATAAATATTTTTGGAAATTAATTGTTATTGAATTCTTTTCTTTTAGGTATAATTATAACATCTTTCAGTTGGAAAAGTCATGCCACTGCTGCCAAGAAGAAGCCTATGAACAGAGAGAAATTGATCTTGACTGTCAGGATGGCAGCACACTACCTTATACATACAGGCACATCACAGCATGCTCGTGCTTAGACAAGTGCCAACAATCTATGATGAGTTAATGCTAGCATGGCCTCTCCAGTTGTAACAAGCCAGATATTTATTTTATAAGTGAACAAAAATCTTAAATGATGAGAATGACTAAACCATATATATATATATGTACACTCACTCAAAAAGTGAGTTCTCACTCCAAAGGTACTTTGTCCACTTGCTTACTGAATCTTCAAAATAATAATAATAAAAAAAAACCTTGCAAGCAATTAATGAGCTAATGTTCTTTTTTTATGGTAACAAAGGTCTCTTTCTTTCATCTCCTCAGGCTATCTATATTCCTGTTTCACTTAATCCCTTCAAACCGAAGTTTTTGAAAAAGCGGTCTTTATTCTCTTTTTTTCACTTGTCTGTCATTTCACTACAATTTCCTCTGCTTAGGATTCCAGTGACCTCTTTATAACTCTTTTGTTGGAGGTCTGATGTTATCTCCACTCTCCTATCTTGCAACATCACTTTTTAATTAGTACTTCTACATTTGGGGAAACTTTACTTCTGACAATCCTTCCAACCTTAGTTTTTTTCTAAAATGATACCCTGGTTCCTCTCATCATTTTATTTAGGTTCTTTGACTACCCACAACTTTTTACATATGAAGGATTTCTAAATCTGCATTTCTAAGTCCCAACCCCTTCTCTGAATTCCAACACATTGAATTAACTCTGAACTTAACATCACTCACAAGCTTCAGAAATGGCACTAAAATGAAATATTTTTTGTTAAGTACCATCAAGTCAGTTTTGAATCATAGTGATCCTGTATAGGGTTTCCAAGGAGCAGCTGGTGAGTTGAACCACTGACCTTGTGGTTCAAACAAACCTTGTGGTCTAGTTTTTCCACAGAAAAACACGAGGACTCTAAGAATTATTGTCAGTAAATTCACTTCACCACTTTGTATGCCAGTGAGTTAGTTACCTAGGAAAAGTTATATTTGACCAATATTATGACTCATCTTCAGCACATTGTACCACTTTACTGCTTCAAAAAACATGTTTCTTTCTATATACTTCCAAATATGCCCCATCTAACATATGTACGTATATAACATGTGCAGTTAGCAAGCCTATTACTTTCCTAGTATGAGAGCAAACCCAAATTTTCATAAGCCATTCTCATACTACTACTCACCTTTCCTGGTGTGATGCTGAAGGATAATGCACTGGACCACTAGGGTCGGCAGTTCAAAGCCACAGACAGGGTCACTATGAGTCAGAACTGACTTGATGGCACTTAACAACACTAACCTGTCTTTATCACCTGGACTAAAGGAAAATTTAATCAAGATACTATCCATCACATATTTGATTGAGGAAGAAAACTGGTATATACTATTAACTGCCTCAAAAAGGTATAGGTGAGCATTACAAATCTTACTTCTTCAGTTTGTCCCAAGGTCTTTGACTCTCTTTCACGACTGCCACTGGTTTCGATTTTTCTTCTTCTAAACAGAACTGGCCAGTTGTCAAAATTATGAAGGGTTTAAGTCCTTTAAAAATCTCCTTTAAAAGCCTGTTGGGCACACCAACAATAACAGCAAAGATGAAAAATGTAGAGGACAATAAATGCTGGCGGGGATGTGGAGAGACTGGGACACTCCTGCATTGCTGGTGGGACTGCAAAATGGTCCAACCTCTCTGGAAAGCAATA
>NW_006408595.1:3858587-3877542 GCF_000296735.1 Chrysochloris asiatica
TCCAATGGCTGGATGATCAGAGCTCAAACAGAAGAAAGAAGAGGGAAAAAAGAATAATCTGATACAATTTGATGAACTGACACACATCTATGGAAGCAATAGCTCAAAAGAGTGAACAGATCTTTACAGCGAGGATCATTCCCACATCCTCTGTACACGGGAGGACAGGGATGGGTAAGTTGGACATTGACTACCCAGAATGGGGGGCCTACAGAGACAAGAAGTGATTGGCTTACAAGCTTTCAAGAGGGAACCTAGATCCAGAGGGCATGGAACAAGGAAGAATCTCTACTAAGTAGTATCCATTCTGCCTAGTCAGGGCTGATGAAAGGAGATGCGGATAGGTCTCTTGCAATACAATAACGAATAATTGTTATCAGGACTAATTTTAAGGGCTCGGAATGTAAAGGTAGACATTTTGGGGCAAAGGGAGGGGAGTGGTTAACTGTGCAATCTAGGAGTGGAGGTCCCTGGAACCATCAAAGGAGAAGAGCAGAGAACGGAACCCTACCGAAGAAGCAGTGATGCCAGGGATGGAGGTAGAGATGATGACGTGGTGAGATGGAGGGGCTGGAGACTTTGGACCCGGAAAGAGAGAGGGGCAGTATGTGGATGACTGGGGAGGGGGGAGCGGGGAGGGAGATGGGCAGGCTTGCGGGGTATACCCTTTGGTTGATGGATGATGCATGACAAGGATTGTAACCATGGCAAGGAAACAATATATGATGGGATTAATGTGAAGCTGATATCTTCCCATGTAAACTATCACACAATTCACAATATAGCATTAAAAAAAAAACAAGCCTATTGGCAGAAATTATGGGAGGTTCTTGATGACTTTTACCTCTGACAATGGTAGCATTGTAATATGTATAATGATATATTTATATCCTGTGCTGTAGCAACTTTATTTTCCCTTGATAGTCAGATTGGTCACCCAAAATATAATGACCATCTTTCCTGTTTAGGAAGATTGTCCTAGAAGCATGAAAGACCCAAAACGGTTAGGTGGGGGTTTTAGCACATGGGACAGAGAATATTTCAGATGTTGATTTCTGCTTCAGATAATATATCCTACAATCAACATACCAATTTCACGTGACTCTATGTCTCAGCTTGTAGACAAACTGAGTTCTCAATCTTTAAAGTCTACTACCTGCAAATAATAAACCATAAGAATATCAGCAGATCCTATGTGTACCTATTGCCTTTTTTAAAATTTTCATTTTGAAATATATTCCTTGGTTGGAAGCAATATTGTACAGCATTTAATAGCAGCAAACAAAGTATTAAATAAGTCCATGGATAGCACTGCATAGGACACATTAAATACAAATCTAAATTAAGAATTCTTTATCTCAGAGAAACAATTTCTGTCTTTTACCCAAGGATCAATGTTGTCCACCTGGTTGGCTCCTTTTGACAATACCAAAAAGCAATCATCTTTCTATTTCTGGCAAAGTGGTATTCAAGCTGGCTTTATTATTGTTGTTAGGTGCTGTCAAGTAGCTTCCCTGACAACAACCCTGTTTAGGGTTTCTGAGGAGTGACTGGTGCATTTGAACCACCAGCCTTACAGTTAGCAGGCTAGTGCTTATTCTACAGCACCGCCACACCAGGACTTCTTATGCTGGTTTTAGTAAAGGAAATTTAGGTGTTGAGCTCATGTGTGACCTTAATCCCTGCTACAATTGCTACCTTATTCAGCAAGTACTATAGAGTTCTGGTGGCACTGCGGGTTAATGCACTGGACTGCAAAATTTGTTTAAACTGTAAGGTCGGTGGGTCAAGCTCACCAGTCACTCCTAGGAAACCTTGTACAGGGTCACTATGGGTCAGAACTGACTCAACGACACACACACATAAAAAATACAGGCTGGTTAAGAAGATTTATTGTTAATCACAAATTATATCTCAACTCACGTTACTTATTACCTGATTCTTCCATGAAAATCTATACTGGAGAACTTCTGATAAGCACTCTGTTACTTTTATATTCAGACTTAGGATCTATTTAGGTGAACCATAAAATTTTCCTAATGTTCCACGGTTGTTATGTTAAGTTCCATCAAGTCAGTTCCAACTCATAGTGATCCTGTATAGGGATCAGCTAGTGAGTTTGAATCAGGGATCTTGTGGTTTGCAGTCCAATGCTTATCCTACAATACCACAACAAGAATTCCCTGGTATTATTCTTCAGATTTGCTCCTTTGAAGTAATTGATGGACTACCAAATGGCTACTTAGAAATCGATTTAAATCTTGACTGCAGGCAAGAACAATGAGCAGTGAGAATTTTCTTTTTTAGTTGTTTTCGGGATTACCTTTAGATAGGCTTTAACAGCATGCAGCTCAAATTTCACTGCTAATGGCACCTTAGGGAATCCAGGCTTTTCAGCCTATATCAGTTAGTTAGTCATAAGCAACTGCTCCTCCCAACAAAAGATATGAATTCATAGGAAGATGGCAACCAGAAAGGTAGTAAGAAACTGTGGTATGAATCTGACATGGGCCTTTGAGATCTAAATTCTGATTCTCAAAAGCCAATTTCACCAAACCCGAGTAAAGAAATACAAAAACAAAACCAAAAAACCATAGAGAGACATTATCTTACTATTTAAACTTTTTTGTTGTCCATGATATAACATATCACCTAAATCATCGGGTGGTTGTAAAGATCATTGATATGAAAGTCCCGGTGTGGCACTATAGGATAAGCACCAACTACTAACTACAAGGTTGGCAGTTCAAACCCACAAGCTGTTCCTCGGAAACCCTAATACAGGGTTGCTATGAGTTGGAACTGACTAGACAGCACTTAACAACATTAATGAAAGTTCTCCACATGTGGGAGGAGTCTCATTGCCATTTGTATTGTTTTCCGGCTTTTCTTGTCCCTCTGAGGTCTTCCCTGATTCCTAGTCTTTCTGTACTCTCCCAGGGGATGGAGTTACTTGATGTTCAACCTTGCCAAGTCTATAGAGTCTGTTCCACTTAGGAATCAGAGATTAAGCAGCTCCCACTCCACCATTTAACACTTTGGTTGCCAAACCTCTTTCTTATTGTTAAGTGTTATCTAGTTGGTTTCAACTCATAGCAACCCGGTATAGGGTTTCCAAGAAGCAGATGGTGGGTTTAAACCACCAATCTTGTGGTTAGTAGTCCAGTGCTTATCCTACAGAACCACACCAGGACTCTTTTTTTATTAATAACACCATTTCCTTTAGAGGATCCACCTGGCTATTGTTTTTCTTTCTTTCTGTCACTATTGATTTTTCTGGATCTTGGGTTCTGCTGTTTGTTGACAAATTTTTTGCATAAATGTCCTGCATTTTACGTATTATCTGCCTTGGTCTCCAAACATGTTTTGGCTCAACTAAGAAATGTTAAGCTGACATGTAATTTAGGCAACACTGCCCTCTAGAGTATTCTATTGCCTTGGGCAATAATGTTAAGTGCTATTATCTGACCACCCTGTATAGTATTTCCATAAGGACCCCTGGTAGTATAGTGGGTACAAGTTGAGCTGCTAACATCAAGGTCCGCTGTTTTAAACTACCAGCTGTTCCATGGGAGAAAGATGAGGCTTTCTGCTCCCGTAAAGATTTACAGCCTCGGTAACTCTTTACAGGGTCTCTGCGAGTTGGAACCAACTCCATGGAACACAACCACAACCACCATAATGGTTCTGAGGCTTTAAATTTTTGCAGGAGGAGAAAGCCTCTGCTTTCTCCCGAGGAGCGACTGGCAGGCACAAACTGCACACCTTGTGGTTCTCAGTTCAGTCAAGTGCTTATTGTGTAGATAGTCGCAGGAAATTTCAGATTATTCTGTAAAAGTGTTGTCTGTCCACATTTCTTGATTTGCATTGATTTGCATAGAGATCATTCACCATGAACAGACCTGTGTTTCTATATGGTTTAGGATTTTATTCAATTGTAATATATATTAAGCTCATTAAAATGCCAGATCCTCACCAAATCTCAGCTACTTCTCCTTATGAGGTTCATGAGACCTTACATATTTAAGGAAAAATGAGAAAAACAGAGTTATGTTTCCCCAAGACTGTTAGCCAGACTTATCCTGATGACATGTCTGAAATATCACCTTCTCTTTGGATAAGAGAAGTTGGGTAAGGAGCATAAATTCATTGAATGTAATACTAAAATCTATGGTCCTGGTGTGAATGTCTTGAACAAAAAGAGACTATCAGGGATGTATTGCTTGCATATTTATGCAGTTGTTTATCAATGTTTCAGTTTGTGCCTATGCATCCATTTGGTTCTAATAAAGAAATTGACATTTTAATTTTGTCTTGAGAAATTTCTATAATTCAAATATATCAAAAGACATGTAAGTTAATGCTTAGGTCTCACAATAGTGTTGGCTGAAAATAGTCTGTTTTATTTTGTTTTCCAAATCATATCTAGCTTTGTAATCCAATCTGGTACACCAGAAACTTAACCACATTGATTAAGTTAATACTGTTAGGAGTTATGAGGTTAGTGAAACAGAATGTTTAATGAAAGAATGAAGAAGTTACTTAAAATTGTTTAGTTAGAGTATCAATAAGAATAGCCTAGGACATGATGCACTAACAAATTAATTCCAAAATCATAGTGGTTTATAAAATTAAAAGCTTACCACTTACTCATAACCAATGCACACGCACATTGTTATGAAGTACTGTGGAGTTGGTTCCAACTCATAGGGACCCTGTACAGGGCTTCTGAGGCTGTAAATCTTTACAGGAACAGAATGCCTCATCTTTCTTCCACAGAACCACTGGTAGTTTCAAACTGCTGACCGAGTGGTTGGCAGTCCAACTTGTAACCTCTACGCTACCAGAGCACCTAGGCACACACACATAGGATTTCATAAAGTTTCTAAGACAGCAGTCCTTCATGTAGTTGCTCAGCCATCCAGGCCACTTTAATCTTGTTATTTTCCATCCTAACATGAGACTCTTCATTTATAACAGCAAGGGAAAAAGTTTAAAATATTGAGGAAATGTTCACTGCCATCACCTAAAAATAACACATTTTACTTCTGCTCATATTCTAGTAACCAGAACTGATCAAATGCCCTCAAACATACTCTAAGAGTTTAAAAGCATCAATTTTCATGAGCCCAGAAAAGGGAGATGTGCTTTAGTGATAGATAGTATATGGAAAGGTGGATCTGAGGAGGTTAACATTTTAGGCGACATTTGAAAAACCAGAAAAAGCCAGTCATTTGAAAATTGACAGTCTAGGCAGAAGAAGCAACTAAGGCAAGGATCCTCAGATAAAATCAGAAAGGCGCACCAAAGGAAAAGTTATTGTGTACCACTGAGCCGATTCTAACGCATACTAACCTTATGTGATACAGTAAAACTGCCCAATAGTGTTTCCTAGGCTATAATCTTTAAGAGAACAGGTCTCTAGGTCTTTTCTCCTGTGAAACCTAAGCCACTGATGGGTTGAAACTTCCAATCTTTCAGTTAGCAGCTTACACGATTGTATCACACGGGCTCCTCAAAGGAAGGACACTATGAGTTTATGATAAAGAGGAGGTCAAGTGACCAATCACAAGATACAGAGAGCAAGCAATTTGGATTTTATTACAAATATGTTAGAAAATAGTGAAGGTGGTTAGATTTTTATATTTTAACAAAGGTTATATTTTTATAAAAGCAGACTGATATATAATGGTAAGTCAGAAAAATTGCCATAAAATCACAGAAACCTTTATTAAACAAAAATATCAAAATGTGAAGCTATTGTTTCTAAACATGTCCCACACCAAGGTCTTTACACTTCTGAAGACAGTATTTCAATCTCTGGTATGGTGCTGTAGGATAAGCGCTGATCTGGTGACTGCAAGGTTGACAGTTCAAACCCATCAGTTTGTTCCTTAGAAAACCTATACAGGATTACTATGAGTCAGAAACAAAATGACACTTACAATAACCCTTCCCTGAAGAAGTTTGTACTCTTCAAATTATACCACATATAAAACACAGCAGTTTTGGTATCCTTAAGGGACTCAGATCATGCTCCTTTTCAATGTTCTTTGAATCTGAAGGGGCAGGACCAGGGAATATGGTGGATAGGGAAAGTTCCCCAGGAAAATTCTTGTAGACAGCCCATGTTAACCTCCAAAGAATGACCAGACTGCCACAATGGAAAAATTCCTTGGCACTTTAAACTGGTCTTTTCCTCACCAATGCAGTTTTCAATTTTCTTAATACTTCTTCCATGAGTGTCAACTGTCCTTTTGAGAAAATCTATCAAGAGCACCCCTTTGGAATCCCCAAAAAACAGAGCTAATCAATCTGCCTTTCAAGTGGCCCAACAGACCCCTTCAGAAGTTACTGTGTTGATTGGACTTTATTTCTGAATATACCCTAATAAGACTATAACAATTATATTCCTGAGAGACCTCATGCACAACCACCTATTTGCTAGCAATCCTACAGCACCACACCAGGACTATGTTGTTATTAAGTGTCACCAAGTCAGTTCCAATTCATAGTGACCCTGTATAGAGTTTCCAAGGAGTGGCTGGTGGGTTTGAACCGCCGACCTTGTAGTCTAGTGCATTATCCTGCCGCATCTCCCCAGGACTCCCATAGAAACATTAAGATAAATCATTGAGATAAGATATTCAAATATAAAATAAAATATTTGGGCAAAAGAAATACACATTCATACTTTGGGATGTATTGGTGTGAACTAATTCTAAAAGTATATATACTTTTTCAGTTTTGTCCTCTCAGTTATATAGAAGCAATGACAAATTATAGAAGTGAACACTAGTGTACTTCAATATCATTGTATACTAAAAGGAAGCACTTTTCCTTAGAGAGATGGATGATTTCTTATCTGATCAATAAAATGTATAATGAATTAAAAATACTCATTTTGTCATGCCTAAAAGCAAGGAAGCTATCAAATGCTCTTGAGATCATGACAAAAAGTCATAGAAGCCATTTTTGAAAGGACTCAAGCTTATAAAAGATGAACCAATTTAAACATCAAAATAAGTTACTTAAATACACTGAAGGACATCAAACATAAATGCCTATGTGTTTGTAATGATATTAAGAACAAAAACCAATTCTTTAGCTACTTTTGGATAGTTGCTAGATTATCTGAAAATTGATTAACAATGGGCAACAACTAAGCATCTATTTAGTTCTTTCTACATGCACAGGTAATGGTTATGAATGGGGCTGTGAACCGCAAGGTCAGCAGTTCGAAACTACCAGCTGTTCTGCCGGAGAAAGATGAGGCGTTCTGCTCCCGTAAAGATTTACAGCCTCGGAAACACTGTACAGGGTCGCTATGAGTTGGAACCGACTCCACGGCACATAACAACAACAAGAGAAAGGAAGCTATCAAATGCTCTTGAGATCATGACAAAAAGTCATAGAAGCCATTTTTGAAAGGACTCAAGCTTATAAAAGATGAACCAATTTAAACATCAAAATAAGTTACTTAAATGCACTGAAGGCCATCAAACATAAATGCCTATGTGTTTGTAATGATATTAAGAACAAAAACCAATTCTTTAGCTACTTTTGGATAGTTGCTAGATTATCTGAAAATTGATTAATAAAGGGCAACAACTAAATATCTATTAGTTCTTTCTACATGCACAGGTAAGACAAATAGAGAATTTTTTTTTTCTTTTTAATGCTAATACATTAAAGGAGGAATTATTGCAGTCAACGATCAGCATTTTGCAATTCCTAATGAAATATTAAATCTAGACAATGATCAACAGCTATTTAAACCATATGTAAAAGGTTTAAAAGAATTTGATGAAGACTGACACCTCTTAAAACCATCTTTTGTATTATTATTTCTGGCAGTGGACAAATCAGACATTATGTTCAGTGATACACCAGTCATATACATATACTATTCTTGCCATATTGGAACAAGCTGAAGGATACTGAAGATATATGAAGTCAAAATGAAACTGTGGGATATTTATAGAGAGAATCCAGTTTCTTCAGCAAATAGAATAAAGGAGGAGCAGGAAATGTTTCTATTAGAGGATACTTAAAAATCATATGAATTAAATGCAATGTATAAATGTGATTTGAACAAACCAACTATGAAATTGCATATTTAAGACAGAAAACAGAACATGGATTGTATATGAAGTGATATTATGGAATTATTGATTTTGTTTGTTTTGATGATGGTATTGTAACTATGCTTTGTTTTTATAGTTACCAGAGTAGTCAGTGTTCAAAAATCAAATATTTTGATGGTTATGATTTGCTTTAAGATTCTCCATGAAAAACAAAACAAAACAAGCTGTAATACTCTTGGGTGCTTGTCACATGCTGGACACAATTTGGCAAATATTCTTTAAGGCAATGAAGCACAAAGATGATAATATTGAGCTTTACACAAAGGTTTTAAATAAAATTCATTTATATTTCATAGAATACAAACTGGAATTTTTTAGGAAAGTGATAATAGTTTCACAACATTTCTGTGTCTCTGTGTTTGTTTCACACTTTCTAATATTATAATAGCTATCTGCACACTTGAGAAGATTAGAAACCTAATATGACATAATCAAGTCTCACCATTCCAGTACACTGTCTCTCACAGTGTGACAACAGCTCACAGTGGGTGTAAAGCATCTCCAGCATTATCGTAATATCACTCCATACCGTGCTTGCCCTTCAGCAATGACGCCCTTCAGTAAATGTATGTTGTGGTTTCAGCTCCTGACTATTCTCATATTCAGAAGTCAAAAGTTCTTGCATATTTCAATAAACATGAGATATAATACCAGCTTGAAAGTTTCATTGTCTGACATTGCCATTATAGCGTGCATATTCAAGTAATTAACACTGAACAGAACTCTAAAGCCTGCTTGTGAAGTTTAAAGCACAGTATGAGAATCATCATTCATCACGTTACTACAGCTGGCTAAGTGTCTACAAGGAGTTGTTACTGTTTAGTGCTGTTGAGAAGGTTCTGACCCACAGCAACCCTACATAGGGTTTCTGAGGATCGGTTGGTGGGTTTGAACCACCTATCTTACAGTTCAAACTGACCTTGTGGTCAAGCACAATATCTTGCAGCACCACACCAGGACTACATCCGCAAAGAAGAGTTACTTGAATCTCTTGATTCCCCATTTCACTAAAATATTGAAGTTCAATGAATTCCTTTGGAATAAATTGTAGACTCTATGTTGGAAGCTAATGTTTTAGGGCACAATGTATGAATCTTGTAAGCTCTTTATGTAGAGGAAGTGGTTAAGGTGTTTGAGTTAAATTAATGATTTTCTATGTCAATATTATCAAGTGACCACAATTTCACTTAGTTCCATATGAGATTTATATTAATGCATGCATATTGGAGATATTTTTCTATCAATCATTTTAGAACTTTTGGGAGAAATGTTCTAAATTACTGTTATGTACATGAAGTCCTTAACAAGTAGCTCTTAGTAAATTATTATTTTTATCTTTAATTATACCAACATCTTGAAAACAATTATCTGTGAGAACTTCCAGTAGAAAGACAAACACCGTATGTTGTAACATAGGCAAGGCCTTAGCAGATGTGAAAAAGAGAGAATAAGAGATAAGGTCAAAATTACATATCCAGGAGTATTCAGCTGTGATTCTGATGAAGTTAGGAGCCAGTGTTAATAGGATCACTGTCCTACTCATCCAATATTTTTGAAAAAATGTCTGGTTTAGACTACTGAACTTCTAAATTATCAAAATATAAAATGGGGAAAAGGAAAGAAGAGAAAAAATTATACCATGTCATGTGAGCTTTTCAAAAGGAAACAAAAACTTTTCTGTCGAGTATAAGATTGCATAGTACATGAGAGGATACAAACTTTGAAAAACCTATTACTAAATTATTAGAGTTCATTTCAATACTAGCTTTAAAAAGAAGTACATCTGAAGAATGCATATTCAATGTAAATATTCTGAAGGAAGCTAGATTAAGAATTATGCTTATATAATTCTTCTGATAGTTTATCAGGGACAAATTCATCTCACAAATGTATAATCACTTTTCATCTTTTTGTTGATTTTAAGCTTTAATTAAGCCTCCACTATGTGCCATGGCCTATGTATAGAGCAATAAATGAAATAGAAATAGCTTCTATGCCCATGCATGATTATAAAATGTAAGGATATGAAATAAAAAATAATCAACTTAAAATATGGCACAAGGAAATATTTCTGTAAAGGAGATGAGGTTTGAAATATCTAAAAGATATTTGAAAAGGACTCAAACATGCTAAGTGTAGTGAAAAGAGCATTACAGTCAGAAGGACAACATAAAAGCTGTAATGTAACAACATTCTTGACATCTTTAAGGAACATACAAATGACATGCATGTTTCAATTTAGCAAGGCATAAAATATCTTGAGAGAAGGGTCAGCCAATAAGCAGGTGCCAAATATACAAGTCTTATAGGCCAAGGTATGGCTTTCAGATTTTATTCTATTATAATGGAACTTTTTCATTGCAAATACCTTTTTTAAACAGCATGAAATATGATTATACATATGGATATTACCAGATGGAATACACAGAAATCAAAGTGACTACATCTGTGGAAAGAGATGGTGGAAAAGCTCCATATCATCAGCCAAAACAAGGCCAGGGGCAGACTGTGGAACAGACCATCAATTGGTCATATACAAATTCAGGCTGAAGCTGAAAAAAATTTAAAAGTCCACAAGAGCCTTGACTATATCCCACAATAGTTTAGAGATCATCTCAAGAACAGATATGAGGCATTAGACACTGAAGACAAAAACCAGAATAGTTTTGGTATGACTTTAAGAATATCAAATAGGAAGAAAGCAAAAGGTCATTAACAAGACAAGAGAGAAGGAAAAGACCAAATGGATGTGAGAAGAGACTAACACTTACTCTCCAGTGTAGAGATATTAAAGCAAATAGAAGAAATGAAGAGGTAAAAGAGCTGAATAGAAAATTTCAAAGAGCCACTCGAGAAGACAAGGTCAAATATTATAACAAAATGTGCAAAGACCTGGAGTTGAAAAATCAAGAAGGATGAACACGCCCAGCATTTCACAAGCAGAGGGAACTGAAGAAAAAAGTCAAGCCTGAACTTGAAGTCGTGAAAGATTCTATGGGGAAAATACTGAATGATGCAGAAAGCATCAAAAGATGGAAGGAATACATAGAGTCAATGTAACAAAGAGAAACGATCAATGTTCAACCATTTCAAGAAGTAGCATATAATCAAGAACCAATGATACTGAAGAAAGAAGTCCAAGATGAACTGAAGGCATTGGTAAAGAGCAAGGCACCAGGAATAGATGGAATAAAAATTGAAATCTTTCAACAAACTAACAAAGCACTGTAGGCACTCACTCATCTATGTTAAAAAATTTGGAAGACTACTACCTGGCCAACTGACTGGAAGAGATCCATATTTGTTCCTATTCTAGTGAGAGGTGGCCCAACGGAATGTGAAAATCATTGGACAAAATCATTAATATAGCATGTAAGCAAAACTTTGTTAAGATCATTTAAAAAAAAACAGTTGCAACAATACATTGACAGGACTTAACAAAGGCTCAAGTCGAATTCAAAAGAGAGAATGAAACAAGGGGTATCATTGCTGACATCAAATGAGCTTGGCTGAAAGCAGAGAATGCCAGAAAGATGTTTACCTGTGCTTTACTGACTACACAAAGGCTTTCAATTGTGTGGATCATGACAAGTTATGGACAACATTGAAGAGAATGAGTATTCTGGTACACTTGTGCTCTTGAGGAATCTGTGTATAGACCAAGAGGCAGTTATTCAAACAGAACAAGGAACACTGGATGGTTTAAAATTTTGAAAGGTGTGCATCAAGATTGTATTCTTTCACTATACTTATTTAATCTATATTCTGAGCAAATAATCTGAGAAGATATAGTATATGAAGAAAAGTGTGGCATCAGGATTTGAGGAAGACTCATTAACAGCTTGCAATATGCAGATGATACAACCTTGCTTGTTGAAAGCTAAGAGGACTTAAACTACTTATTGATGAAGATCAAAGACCACAGTTTTTGGTATGGGTTGCACCTCAATGTAAAGAAAACAAAAATCCTCACCAATGGACCAATAAACAACATCCATATAAATGGAGAAAATACTGAAATTGTCAAACACTTCATTTTGCTCTGATCAACTATCAACACTCAAGGACGCAGCAGTCAAGAAATGAAACAATTTTGCATCAGGCAATTCTGCTGCATGAGACCTTTTTAAGGTGTTCAAGAGCAAAGATGTCATTTCGAGAACTAAGGTGCACCTGACCCAAGCCATGGTATTTTCAATATGCGTGTGAAAGTTGAACAGTGAATAAGGAAGACCTTAGAAGAATTGATACATTTGAATTATGTTGTTGTTGTAGAATATTAAAATCACTTAAGACTGCCAAAAGAACAAAGTAATCTGTGTTGGAAGATGTATAGTCAGAATGTTCCCTGAAAGGCAAGATGGCCACACCTCGTCTCTCATACTTAGGACATACTATCAGGAGAGACCCATCCCTGGAGAAAAATATGGCTGGTAAAGTAGAGGGGTTGAAGAAAAAGAATAAGACCCCTGATGAGATGGATTGACACAGTGGCAGCAGCAATGGGCTCAAACGTAGCAACAATTGTGAGGTTGGCACAGGACTCGGAGTATTTCATTCTGTTTTGCATATGGTTGCTATGAGTCAGTGCTGGCTCCATGGCACTTAACAGCAACAACAAATAATGAAAACCTTTGAAAAATTACAAGCAGGGCTGACATGTTTTATTGATGAATTTTTAATAACTTAGTTGGAATGTTTAGGATTAATTGGGAAAAAGGCATCTAAATGCTAAATCTCACATTTATAAACCTACAAAGAAGAAAGTTATACAAATAAAGCCTTTGGTTTATAACATAGTTTTCAGATGGTTTAATGACACATTCTTGATTTCTGATTGTATTGACAGAGTATCTAAATTCTCAAGTGCATTCACTAATCTTCATGTCAGTAATCCAGTTTGGATCATAAAATCAACCAGTCCCAATCCATCTAGGTTAATCACAATTTCTAATTTAGAAATACAAAGACTAAGGGCAAAGGAAGACAAACCGAACTGTTATCTCCAAGGATAAATCATTGTACATGTCTATAAATAAAAACAAAGTATTTTAGATTTTTGTAGTCCTGTATTTATGTGATTTATTTTATTGTTTGACTTGATCCAATTTATAATGCAAATGTACTAATGAAAAGTTTTTAATATTTTAAGCCTAATAGTGGATTAACAATTTTTAAGTTGTAGAAGGAAGGATATGCAACTTTCTTCTTTAAAAATAACTAATCAGGGCTCAGAGTTGTTTAAGTAGTCTAGATTTCAAGGGCTATGAGCTCATAATAATCTAAACCCTAGTTTGAAGGGAAGGTAGAATTCTAATTCATCCAGGTTTAAATCTGGTGATTAGTTATCAAATTCAGTGTTGTGGACAATCTCAGTATGACAAAAGGAATTCATCCAACAAACACTTCCCTAGGCTTTTATTTAGATACATGTATTTCAATTCTCAAATGGACATTTTTAAAGGATTAAGGGCAAAGTGTAAATTTCATTCTATTAAAGGACAGAAGACCAATAAATACACATTTGAAGGACTTCAGAAACAGTTTTATGTTCTGCCTGGAATCTAAAGAATTCTCTAGAGCATGAATGTGGCAGGATAATTTATTTCTCACTGACCCAGTAACTCATGTATGCAATACTACTAAAACCTTTGTCCATTGTCATGTCAGAGTTAAAGAAAGAGGTATTCCTACATGGTTTGCACCTTTAGTATATTTCAACACTCTCTGAAATATTTGACATGTATTGCTACAAAAGTTTTCTCTTTTGATACCAGAAACTTATATTGTTTAATTAGAAACCAACAAAACACAGACATCAATAACAAATTAATAAGCATTAGTTGTAATTTATAATCCAGGGTCAAATTTAACCACAATCGTAGTATGAAAAAAAGAAAAAAAAAAAGATTTTGTGAATGCTACATTTGGAATAAGTAGGAAGTTCTCATAAACTTCAGATAATTAAAGTTCTCATAAACTTCAGATAATTAATTATTGTGGGGTACTGAAATTATTTCATTTTGCACTCAGTGTTGTATCTCATGCCTTCTATTTTTAAGTGAGAATTCGTTGACCTACTTCTTTCAGTACCTACTCTTTCAGGAAGAGTTACTTCCTGCTATGTATTTTTTTTCTGGCCACAATAAGTGAGTGATTAAACCAATGCTTTGCTGATCAATGTTTTTATACTGAATTTGTAAAAAAGAAAATTGCCATTGAGCAGATTCCAACTCATAGTGACAATATATAAGCTTATAGATCTTTACAGGCAAGCAGTCGGTCTTTCTCCCGAGGAGCAGCAAGTGGGTTTGAAGCACTGAGCTTAGAGTTAGCAGCCCAATGGCATCACCAGGACTCCTTTTTGTTTGTTTGTTTGTTTCCCCACAGTTATATGTTTATTGGGGAAGTTAACAGATTACAATTCAGGATCAGAAATGTTCAGGGCACAGTTCTTCCAGCCAGGACAGCCTCTTCTCTGCTGTGCCCACAGGAAGGCCTCTCTCTGGCCCTTGATTTGACTCCTTGGTCCGGCCTCTGCCCTGCTCCAGCAATGTTACAAAGCTCTTTCAGGGCTGCTGATAAATGCTACAGGGCACACTACTCCACCATAAGCCTCAGCCTGAAGGCTTATTGGTTCTAGCTCCATTGATTCTGAAAACCAAGCCTCCCTGCAATTAAGTTCCAAGAGATACTCCTCTCTGCAAGCAAGTCTCCTGCCCAAAGTCACTCAAATTTACTTGCTGTGGTCTGGGAAGCCCACCGTTTTGTCTCATGCTCTGGTTCCTTGTTCTGTTGCTGCTATTCTTTTGCCACTTCTCCAGTGTCACAGTTATCTGTCCCTGGGTTCAAGAGGTTCAATGTGCAGGCATCTTGGGGTTCAAAGGATGATTCCCCTCCCCCCTTTTTGGAGGCATTCTCTATTCTAAAAATAACTTAAAAATCACAATGACATACTTAAATTTTTTTGGATATGCCATTCTTTCTCATTCTTTTGCAATCATTTATTAGTTTTTCTTTTCTACCTTGACATATCTTAAATTCCATCTTGCCTATTATTGCCTACTTGCCCACAAGTACTTCTCATAAAAATGCATCACTATTGGGGGAAAAAAAATGCATCATTGAGGCTCTGCTCCCTCTTGACCACAGTTGACTGGATCAGGGTGGATGACTGATTCAACCAAGGCTAAACGGATTTCTCTTTGCACAAAATTTGGATTTGAGATTCTGAGGTGTTGGGAACAACTAAACCAAAGGTATCAGACTTGGGGGCAGTTTAACCAGAAGATTGCAACTAAACAGTTGTGGTCCAGAAAATTGGGCTGTTCCCAGGTTAGGTTGCACGCCACTGAGGAACTTGCAAAGCCTGCCTCAGGGAACAAGGAATTTGCAGTCGTTCCTTGTACACAGCCATGGCCTTCAGTTTAGTCTGCAAAAACATCTAGCTGACCTATCTCTGTTTCCCTAGCAACTACATTCTTTTGATAAAGTCCCACTTACTGCATGCATCAATAACACCAGATGTTTTTTACACTCTGTTCCCTGCCCCCACACTCTCCTTTGATATGTGTATATAATAAACGTGCTGAATCTAGATCTGAGGCACAGTATCTCCATCAGAGTGCTATGTTCCACATGGTCTCAACTTTACTATTTTCATTTTGTGTCTTACGTCTTCCTTTTTCTCTAATTTCCTGTCGACCCTATTGGGGTTTAATCTCTCCACACGGGTCGCAGAGAATACTCATTGTCTGATGTGACACTAAGGAGCTCTATAAAAGCAGTCTCAGTCTGCACAGAAACAGACATTGAGAGTGGTCATGGAAACTGAAAGGTTACATAAAAGCAAGTAGAATTTATAATTGTCACCAATAAGTCAAAGATACAAGCAAACTGAAATGAAGAGTCTTAAACCAGAAACTAAGAACCTTGAAGAAAAGTAAGAATACTAGAGAGAAGTATTAAAAGACGATGCCCTGGAGAAAAAGTCAATTTGCCATTCTGATGAGACTAAGCTGCTGTCTGTTTCTTCATATACATTGATTTCATTTAATTTTTTTAAAACTAAATTCCTTTCTAATTTGAGTTGGTAACTGGGGTTTATGTACTTCATAACAAAACATTTGCTAGCATCAGCTTTCTATATTCAATTCAATTTTATCTTTCCAAATACCCAGTCATTACTCTCACGCTTTCTACCTTTTCCTATCTACCCTTCCCAGTAGAACAGGCCCTGTATGATCATAACAAACAAACAAACAAACAAACAAACTTGTTGCTATTGTGGTAATTCATGGAGACACCATGTGTGCGGAGGACTACTTTGTCTTGATTTCAAGGCTGTGATCTTTTGGAGGCAGATTACCAGGTCTTTTTACTGAAACATATTTAGATGGATTCAAAATGCTAGCATTTCAGTTAGTGATCATGTGCCTAATCATTTACACCTATTCAGGGACTCCTCTATGATCATAGCCCTCATACATCCTGCACACACAGCCTTCAAAACCTCATAGCATTTTGCTGAATGTATTTTTTTTCCTTCCCCTTCACCCCAGTTAATATGTATTTACTGTAGGATAAGCATTGGATAGCAAGTTTGGTTTGAACAGCATGTTAACAGTTCAAACTCACCCAGTTACTCCTTGGAAACTCTATACAGCATCATGGGATTCCAAACTGACTTGATGGCACTTAACAATAACAACCCTTTAGATAATGATTTACCCTCCCTTTCTATCCTTCTTCTTGCTAGGTACCATTGAGCTGGTTTTAACTCACAGCGACTGTCTAAAGCATAACAGAACAAAACACTGCCCACTCCTGCACCATCCTCACAACTGTTATGTCTGAGGCCACTGTGTCAATCCATCTGTTTGGGTGTCTGACTCTTTCACTGACCTTCCACTTTACCAAGCATGATGCCCTTCTCAGAAACTGCTACTTCCTGACATGTCCAAAGTACAAGTAAAGAAGTCTAGTCATCTGGCTTCTCAAGAACATTCTTGCTGTACTTCTTTCAAGATAGATGTGTTTGTTCTGGAACTCCATGGCAATTTCAATATTCTCCACCAACACCATAATTCAAATGTATTTGTTCTATGATCTCCCTTATTCACTGTCCAATATTTACATGGATATGAAGATAGTAAATACCATGGCTTGACTCAGGTGCACTTTAGTCCTCAAACTGATATCTTTGCTCTTGAACACTTTAAAGAGGTGCTTTTCAGCATGTTTGTCTAATGGAATAAACACATCTTTTGATTTCTTGACTGCTGCTTCCATGAACATTGATTGTGGATACAAGTAAAATGAAGTCTGGCAATTTCAATCTTTTTGGTACAACATATCTTTACTCAAGGTTGTAGTATTTGATCTTCATTACTTAGTATTTCAAGTTATATTTTCTTCCACCAAGCAAACTTGTGTCATCTGCATACCACAGGTTGTTAATGTGTCTTCCTCCAAACCTGATGCCACATTCTTTTTATAATCCACCTTTTCAGATTATTTGTTCAACATACAGATTGCATAAGTATGGCTAAAGGATACAACCCTCATGCACATCTTTCCTTATTTTAAATCATTCAGCATGCCCTTTTTCTACTCTAAGGACAACCTCTTTCTTGGTCTATGTATAGGATCCTTGTGTGCATAATTAAGTGTTCTGGAATTTCCATTAGTTGCTATGTTATCCATAGTTTGTGATGATCCATACAGTTCAATGCCTTTATATAATAGTCAATAAAACACAAACATCTTTCTGGTATTCTGTATTTTTGGCCAATAACCATCTGACTTTAGAAATGATACTCATTATTCCATATCTTCTTCTGAATCTGACTTGAATTTCAGGCAGCTCCTTGTCAATATACTGCTGTAACTATTTTTGACAAACTGACCAAGAATGCATCTTTTAGTTTTTGGCACACTGACAGAAAAGTGATCATTTCACCTTTGTTAAACACTTTCTTCATACAATATAGCTTCTCAAATTATTTGCTCAGTATACAGATTGAGTAAGTATGGTAAAAGAATACAATTCTGGAGTTCACCTATCCTAATTTTAAACCATTTGGTGTTCCCTTGTTCTGTTGAAACAACTGCCTTTTGGTCTATGCAGAGGTTCCTCATTGAGTCCAAATGTATCAGAATACTCATTCTCTATAATGTGGTCCCATAGCTTGTCATGAGCCAGACAATCAAAAAGACTTTGTATAGTCAATAAAGCACAGGTAAACATCTTTCTGTATTTTCTGCTTTTAGCCAAGAGCCATCTGACATCAGCAATGATATGCATTATTCCATGTCCTTTCCTGAATACAGTTTGAACCTCTGGTGGTTCCCCATCAATGTACTATTGCAGACAATTTATTATCTTTAGTAAAATTTTACTTGAAAAACAACATTAATGGTGAAAGAACAAACAAGATGGGTGGAAGTGCAGTGAAGAGCTCCGCCAACTACTACACAGAATACCCGACCAAGCAGGCTCAGGGGATGGTCCCAGAACTCTGAACCACATATAAAGGAATATTTAGAAGGTTGGAAGGCTTACAGCTGGAGAATTTGTGACAGAAGCAAGAAATCCATTGCTTTCTACTTCGGGATGCTCAGCTGCTCCAGGAGCTGCCATCTTGGGTGAGACCAAGCGGGGGAAGGATCGGAGCAGCCACAAATGCTTGGCAGAAATGCAGAGATAAAAGGTGTGGACACCCCAGCCCCACCCTCAGAGGGTTCTACTACGCATGCTCACAGATCTCCTCGAAATTTAAAGAGACAGTTTCCAATTAAAACCAAAC
>NW_006408595.1:3904472-3924055 GCF_000296735.1 Chrysochloris asiatica
ACAACAACAATCCATAATTCAAATGCATAACTTCTTCTATGGTCTTCCTTATTTATTGTCCAACTTTCACATGCATATGAGGTAATCTAAAATACCATGGCTTGGGTCAACACATCTTAGTCTTCAAACTGGTATCTTTGCTCTTGAACACATTAAAGAGACCCTTTGAAGCAGATTTGCCTAATACAATAAATCATTTTATTTCTTGAATACTGCTTCCATTAGTGTTGACTGTGGATTAAAGAAAAATGAAGTCTTTGACAACTCTATCTTTTCTCTGTTAATCATAATGTTATTTCTTGGCCCCATTGTGAGGATTTTCATTTTCTTTACATTGAGGTACTATCGATACGGAAGGCTATAGTCTTTGATCTTTTCTTTGTGTGTGTGTGTGCACATGTGTGGACTTTAACTCCTCTTCACTTCCAGAAATCAATGTTGTATCACTTCAGTATTAACCATTGTTAATGAGCATTCCTCCAATCCTGATGCCACATTCTTTTTCATATAATCCAGTTTCTTAGATTATTTGCTCAGCATGCATATTGAATAAGCATAGTGAAAGGATACAACACTGATTCCACCTTTCTTTATTTTTAAAACACTCAGTGTTCCCTTGTTCTGTTCTAACAACTGCCTCTTGGTCCATGTACTGAATACCCATCCTTTGCAATGTTATCCAAAGCTTGCCAGGATTCACACAATCAAATGCTTTGCATGGCCAATAAAACATAAGTAAACATCTTTCTGGTATAACCCTGATTTCAACTAATATCCATCTGATATCAGCAATGATATCCCTAGTCTTCTTATGAATCCAGCTTGAATCTGGCCATCTCCTGTCGATGTACTGTTGCAGCTATTTTTAAATTGTCTTAAGCAAAATTTTACTTGTGTGTGATATTAAGGATATTGTTCGGTGATTTCCACATCCTATTTGGTCACCTGTATTGGGAATGGGCACAAATATGGATCTCTTCCAAAGGCAGGCCAGGTAGCTGTCTCCCAAATTTCATAGCACAGATGAGTGAGTGCCTCCAATGCTGCATTTGTTTGTGGAAAGATTTCAATTCCTGGAGCCTTCTTTTTCTATAATGCCTTCACTGCAACTTGGACTTCTTCCATCAGTACCATTGGCTCTTGATCATATGCAACCTCTTGAAATGGTTGAACATTGACCATTTCATTTTGGTATAGTTACTCTATTTCTTCCATCTTCTTTTGATGTTTTCTGCATCATTCAATATTCTACCCACTGTTGTTTGTTGTTGTTGTCAAGTGCTGTCAAGTCAGTTCTGACCCATAGTGACCCTGCATAGGGTTTCCAAGGAGTAGTTGGTGAGTTTGAACTGCCAACCTTGCAGTTCAAACTGACCTTATGGTCTAGTGTATTATTACACAGCGCCACACCAGGGCTCCAGGTTCTGACTCATAGAGACCCTGTATAGGGTTTTTGAGGAGTGGCTGGTGAGTTTGAACTGCTGACTTTGCAGTTCAAAACAACCTTGTGGTCCAGTACTTATCCTACAGCATCACATTATGACTCCCATAGAACCCTTCAATACTGCAAGTCAAGGCTTTTTTTCTTCAGTTCTTTCTGATTAAGAAATACCGACCCATGTTCTTCCCTTTTGTTTTTCTAATATTGGAACATCTCATTGTAATACTTGCCTGTCTTCTCTAGCTCTCCTTTACAATTTTCTGTTTAGCTCTTACATCCTTATTTCTTCCATTCACTTTAGCATCTCTACACTCAAGATCGAATTTCAGATCTCTTCTGACATTCATTTTGGTCTTTTACTTCCTGTCTTCTTGGTAACCATTTGTGTTACTCCTGTATGACATTCTTGATTATCATCCCAAAACTCTTCTAGTCTTTGGTCATTAGTGTCTAATTCATCAAATCTGTTCTTGAGAAGGTCTCTACATTCAGGTCGTATATTGATTCTTGTGGACTTGTTTTAATTGTCTTCAGCTTCAGCCTGAAGTTGAATGTTAAGTAATCGATGATCTGTTCCATACATAGTCTGTCCCTAGCCTTGATTTGGTTGATGATATTGAGCTTCTCTACCCTCTCTTCCCACAGGTGTAGTCAATTTGATTTGTGTGCATTCCACCTGGTGAGGTCCTTTGTATATAGTCATCTTTTATGTTGTTTACAAAAGGTATTTTCAGTAAGTCATTGATCTTGAAAAATTCTAACATGCATCTTCAGCATTTTTTTCTATCACTAAGGCCACATTTTTCAGCTACTGATCATTTGTTTCCAATCATTGCATTCCAGTCTCTAATAATTATCAATGGCATCTTGATTGCATGTTTGATCTCAATGTCAGCCTCAAGTTGATAGAATTAACTTTAGTGGTTGGTGTGTAAATTTGAATAATAATGGTATTATTTGGTCTGTACTTCAAGACAAATCTTGAAATGTTCTTTTTGAAGATGAATGCAATGTCATTCCTCTTGCATTTTTAATTCCAGGCATAGTAAACCAGATGATTGTTGGATTCAAAATGGCCCATCTCAGTCCTTTTCAGCTCACTAATAGCCTATGGTAAGGAGCTCTGGTAGCGTAGTGGTTACGAATCGGGCTGCGAACCTTAAGGTCAGCGGTTCGAAACTATCAGCCGCTCCGCGGGAGAAAGATGAGGCTTTCTACTCCCGTAAGGATTTACACCCTCGGAAACCCTGTACAGGGTCGCTATGGGTCGGAACCGACTCGACGGCACTTAACAACAACAACAATAGCCTATGGTAGTGTAATGGATACGAATTGGCTGTGAACCTTAAGGTCAGCAGTTAGAAACTACCAGCTCTTCCGTGGAACAAAGAAGATGCTTTCTACTCCTGTAAAGATTTACAGCCTTGGAATCCCTGTACAAGGTCACTATGAGTCGGAACCGACTTCACATCATATAACTAACCAACCAATAGCCTATGATATGGTCTTATGTATAACATTTTATTTCTTGACAACCTCTACTGTGCCTGTTTTCATACTATATACATTCCATGTTACACCTATTAATCAATGTTCTGATTACTAATGACAAGTTTTTAACTTATATAAAAATGGGAGAAAGATATGGCAATCTTCCGCAGTGATTGTCCGCCTTGGAAACCCTGTGGAGCAGTTCTACTCTATTCTACAGGGTCACTAAGAGTCTGAATCAATTCTATGGCAGTATTTCTTTAGTTTATAAAAATGGTATATAGAACAAAGAACACATTTGTTTAAAATATTTGAAAGATAATTAAATTTATGCCCTGATTTCTTAAACCAAGTAAATTTAGAGTTCAATTGGCACCTAAGTTTACTAGTTAAGAAATTGCATCTTGAGGAAAGAGGTGGGTATATAAAGAGCCACTTTAATACCATTCATAACCCACTTACTACTCATGGTCAAGGGAAGCCCCAATCCGTTGCCATTCTGACTCACAGTGACCCT
The DNA here is from genome assembly GCF_000296735.1 of Chrysochloris asiatica. Classification (NCBI taxonomy): domain Eukaryota; kingdom Metazoa; phylum Chordata; class Mammalia; order Afrosoricida; family Chrysochloridae; genus Chrysochloris; species Chrysochloris asiatica. Next base: position 3,907,922 of record NW_006408595.1, read on the forward strand.
GTAGGACAGTAGAACTTCCCCATAGGATTCCCAAGACTGTATATTTATAGAAGTCAATGGCCACATCTTTCTCCCATGGATCACCTAGTGAGCTTGAACCACCAACCTTTTATTTAGCAGCAGACCTTATAATCACTGTGCTACCAGAGCTTCTTTTGTACTCATACATACATACTGCTTGGATTTTGAGTTCTCTCCTATTGTCCTGTATTCTCTGCATGCTGTTGTTAGGTGATGTCTAGGTGATTCCGTTAATAGTAGTCCAATGTGACAGTAGAACTGCTCTACAGATCTTTCTCCTGCAGAGCTACTGGTTGGTTTTGAACCACTAACTTTTAGGTTAACAGCCAAATGCTTAACCAGGGATGCTGAATGGACACTTCATATTCAGGTCAAATATGGATTTTCACTTTTCTGCCTGAAAGCCCTTCTTTAGACCATGAGCATTTCCACCCACTAAGGCCCATACTGCCTTCCAGATGCAGCCCAGGCCCCCAGAACTTTTTTCCTGGTCCAGCATTTCAGATTTTTGCTGGTTGGCAATAAGAAGAACAAGGACATAAACAGAATGCAGTATAAAAGTCAAATGAACTTCTAACTTATTAATTTGTGCTCTCTCAGAATTCTATGTCATATCTTAATAATGAAAGTACAACACACATATATCATAGGCAACAATGTGATCCTTCACATGTTGGTTCCATAAAAGTCTTCTCACACTTTACTCACCGAGTCCTGATGTGGTAGATTCTGAACGTATGGTATGAATTGGGCCAGTGGAAACAGAAGTAATTAGTTCCTGAAGGTTATTTTCATTAACCAGATTTTATGGGATTAGTAGCCTCGTAGCGTAGTAGTTACAAAACGGTCTGCAACCTCAAGGTCGCAGTTGGAAACTACCAGCAGTTCCGCGGGAGAAAGAAGGCTTTCTGCTCCCTCCCACATAGATTTACAGCCTCAGAAACTCGGTCCAGGGTAGTTGGAACCGACTCCACAGTACTTAACAACAACACCACCATGAATAGTCTTCGTGAGAAGCCATAATATATAGGTTTCATTCCCTGATAAATGTCAGCTTTAATCATTTACCAAATTCTGTATCTATTCCTGCTTTTCTAGTGCTATGTACAAAAATGGCACCGACGATCCCTTCTGGACAGTGAACCACAAAATCGGCAGTTCAAACAAATGAGCTGCTCTTTGGAAATCCTATACAGTGTCACTATGGGTTGGAATCAACACAACAACAGTTAATAAAAATAGCATTCCTTCTACAGCACCCTCTACTCAGCTGGGTTTGATAATTCAAGGGCCACACAGAACTCTGACACATTATGTATGGGATTTATTAAAGAAGTTAACAGGTTACAATTCAGGGTCAGAAATGCTTAAGGCACAGTTCTCTGGTCAGGACAGCCTTTTCTGTTATGACTACAGGCCTCTTGGCATCTTCTCTGCTTTGCCCATGAGCATTCGCTGGACCCTTGGCCTCTGCTCTGCTCGGGCAATGTTACAAAGCTCTTTTAGCCCTGTTTGTAATGCCCAAACAACGCTCCACTCTACTATAAGCCTCAACCCAAAGACACTGGACTCTAACACCATGGGTCCATAACTCTAGCTCCCCAAATTCAATGCCTGGAGGTACCTCACTCAGCAAAGTCACTCATGGACTTACTCTGTGGGCTGGGACGTCCGCCACTCTGTCTTGTGTTCTGTCGTTGCTGCGACTTCTCTGTTCTATAGTTACAGCTCTGTCTCCTGGTTTAAGGAGGTTCAACACATAGGGAACTCAGGGTCCAAAGGAGGTTCTCCACGCCTGGCTCTTCTTCCTGGTTGGTACTAAACTCACCCACACTCCACTGCTGAGATGGTTTTATCCCACTGGTAGAGTTCCAAGTTTTCACAATCAATCTTGTTAACAATCACTCACAACTGAATCCTATAATACTATCAGCATCTTCTCCCACCTTGTCTTACTATACACATCAGGGGGAAAAAAAAATGTTATTTTGTGGGAGTTAAAAGACTATAGTTAGAAGAGACATCTTAGATAATTAATTGCACTGCACAATGTGACTTGTATTCTGTTTCCAGCTCCGTCCTTTGATTATGTTAATCCTGCTATCTATGTCAATTTTAGACTTTGAATAAAATTCATTGGAATGTGAAAGTTCAGGAAACTTCTTAGTTATGTTGTTGTTGTTGTTAGGTGCCATTGAGTCGGTACCAACTCATAGCAACCTTATGCACAGCAGAACAAAACAGTGCCCAATCCTGAGCCAACCTCACTACTGTTACCATGCTTGAGTCTATCAATGCTGCCACTTGGCCAATCCATCTCATAGTGGGTCTTCTTTTCCTCTGACCCTCCACCTGACCAAACATGATATCCTTCTCCAGCAACTGGTACCTCCTGACAACATGTCCGAAGTATGAGAGACGAAGTTTGGCCATCTTACCCTCCAAGGAACACTCTGGCTGCACTTCTTCCAGAACAGATCTATTGGTTCTTTTGGCAGCCCATGGCGCATTCAATATTCTCCTCCAACACCATAACTCAAAAGCATCAATTCTTCCATGGTCTTCCTTATTCACTGTCCAGCTTTCACATGTATATGAGGTTATTGAAAATACCATAGCTTGGGTCAGGCTCACCTTAGTCCTCAAGCTGACATCTTTGCTCTTCAACACTTTAAACATGATCATAAATTTCATAGGTGAAGCGGTTTGGAGTGATTTGCTCTGTCCGTTATATACTGGTATTATCAGCTTAGAAGACTGGACTCTGAAAACCTCATTGATTCCTACAAAAATATTTATTGAGTAATCACTATGTGAAAGGCACTGTTACAATACTAAGGATAAAGTATTACATTAAAAAAAAGTGTGGGTCCTCATGGATCTCCTATTAGGATGAGGGCTGAGGTCTGAACAATAAGGGGGGAAAAGCCACGGGAAATGATGAAAAGGCATATTTTAGATTGGGCTATCTATTAAGTCTCTCTGAAAAAGTGATAATTCAACCTGTAAAGAATAAAGATCTTGGGGGAAAAAAATGGAGGCAATCAAATCTTGACTTAGAAGACACTGAGTTGGAAATATGCTTGATATTTTCCAAGGTGGCCGAAGTGGTTAGGGTGCAGCAAGTGAGAGGAAAATGGCAGGATTTGAGGTAGGAGAAGGACCAGGGTTCAGGTATTGTAGGATTTTGGAGGCCATACGACATTGGATTTTTTTCCCCCCAATTACCAGCAATCCTTTTAAAATTTAAAACTGGTGGTGGTGATTATGTGCTGTGGAATCAGTCTTGATTCATAGCAACCCTGTATAGGGTTCTGAGGCTGTAAATCTTACAGGAGCGGAAAGCTTCATCTTTCTCCCACATAGCAGTTGGCAGATTCAAACTGCTGATCTTGCTATTAGCAGCCTAGCTCATAATCCACTATGCTACCAAAATTCCTTATCATGTCAATATCCTGCTCCCAGATATCCTTTCATTTCTTTAGGACTCCTGGTGTGGCATTGTAAGGTCAGCATGAGACTGTGAAGCAGAAGGTTGGCATTTCAAACCCACCAGCTCCTCCTCGGAAATCCTATACAGGGTCACTACATGTCAGAACTGATTCAATGACACTTAACAACAGCAACAACAACAACAGTAATCCCTAAGGACCTTGCCCAGAACCCAATGCGAAAGGGTCTGCATTGAATATATTTTGGCAGGGTCCTAGTGGCACTAACAGGGACTGAAATTAAACTGGCTGCCACACTACAGGATGGAAACTGATGTCCCTGCTAAAAGAGCTTACACAATTATTACAGATAATGGACATGACTCACAGCTGTATTGGAATTTATTATGTTAATAAAGTTATACTAGTATAGGGTATGTCTTAATCCAATTACTGTTTTGTTTGTTTTTAAGTTTTTATTGTGAATTATGTGTTAGTTTACATGGGAGAGTATTAGCTTTACAGTCATCCTAGCTTATTTCATTTCATTACAATGATTACAATTTCCTACATGCATCATCAAATAACTAAAGGGTTCACCTTGGCTGTCAACACACAGACCCTCTCCCTCCTTGAGTCCTTGAGTCCAGAGTCTCCAGCCGCTCCATCTCTTCATGTCATCATCTCTGCCTCCATCTCTGGTGTTACTGCTTCTCTAGATAGGGTCCTGCACTCTGCTCTTCACCCTTGATGGTCTCAATGACCTCTGCTCCTGGACTGCAAAATCAACCACTCCTCTTCTTTTGTAACAAAACATCTACCTTTACATTTCCAACACTCACAGTCAATCCTGATAGCAATCATTCACTATTGAATCACAGGAGTCTTATCTCCATCTCCATTCATCAGCCCCCTCCAGACAGGTTGGAAACCACTCCGTGGAGATTCTACCTTCCCCTGCATCCTCTGGAACTAGGTTCCCTCTTGAAAGCTTGTAAGCCAGTCACTTCTTGCCTTTGTAGCCCCCTGATTTTGGGTAGAAAATATCTAAGCTGCCCATCCTTTTCGACCCTGTGTACTAAGAGGATGGAAATGATCCTCGCTGTTCCTTTTTTGAGCTACTACATCCACAAGCATAGGTCAATTTCATCAAATTGTAGCAGATTACACTTTTTTTCCTCGTCTTTCTTCTTCTAGTCGAGTTCTGATAATCCAGCCATTGAAGCCAGGTCAAAGGGGTGCTATCTGAAAGTATGGGTGTTCTTGTGCATCTCCCCTCACTTCATATCAGTTGGACACCTCACTTCAGTTCCACACTTCAGTGGACTCTCCAATCTAATCTACTGTGGCCATGTCCCTGTCCCTGGGCCCAGCAGTCCCCAGGTCACACCATACTGCTGGTCTCAACCAGAATTCAAACCAGTTTGTTAATCCAATCACTTTTGAGATAGGTGCAGAGGAAAGTAAGCACAGATGGTGGAAAATGGTTGCCACACCACCTAAAGATTGCCAAAGAACCAAGAACAGAAGATGAAAACGGAAAAAGACTTTCTTGCATAGCCAACTGAGAAAGAAAACCTTCCCCCAGAGCCAGTTCTCTGAATTCAGACTACTAGTCTCCTAAACTTTGAGAAAATAAGTTTCTGTTGCTTAATGCTACCCACTTGTGGTATTTCTGTTATGACAGCACTAGAAATGTAAGAAGATAATTCAATTTATTCAATTGTAATCATCTTAATTTCACTTGGCCTTTTTTTTTTTTTTTTCCTCTTTAAAATTCTTTTACCTTTCTACCATTTCTCAAACTGTCAACAGACTTAATAGATTTGGTTTTAAAAATGTTACTAGAAGCAAACATTTAAAAAATTGCAAGCTCTGAAATAAATTTTGAAAAGTCAAATACGAATGAAAAACTAAGGCTATTATTAGAATGTACAATTTTATAAAGTACTATTGAAGAGATTAAAAAAATAACTTATTCAGTCCATTAGAGGCAACAATTTTTTTTTAAAATGGAAGTTTCTGAAAAAGGAACTAATTAGTCATAAAGGCCATTAACTCTCTTACAATGAAGAGAGGATTCCACTGGAAATTATATAAATATTCATAAAAATGTTACTTTCACTGACAAGATGTCACTTGCTTTTTTAAAATCACCTAATTTGAAGAAAGTATCCCTAGAGAAATATGAGAACACAGGGCAATATGAATATTAAATATGATAAATTTTTTAACACATCAGTGCTCTTCCTCATTTGTCTTTTCATGCCAAGTGAGTTTAATGTTAAAAATTAAAAACTATTGTAATCTACCCTAGAGGGTAGTTCAGAGGTGGTAGTCTTTGATGTGATGGTTTGTTGGTAATGCCAAACATTTCTCACTGGTGGAAAAAACACAACTCCTACATTATTTCAAAAAAGGAGTTCTAGTGCAGCACTCTAGGATAAGCACTGAACTGCTAACTGCAAGGTTGGCAGTTCAAACCTACCAGCTACTCCTTGGAAACCTGTACAGACTCATCATGAATCTGTATTGACTTGACAACACTTAATAACAACAATTTAGAAAACAGTGTGCAGAGCATGGAATGGCAAATTAAGATTCAGGATTTCTAGTCCCAGATCATCCAGGGAGTTGCAAACCAGGAAAAACAAAATGAAGTGTTATAAAACTAGGTTTGGTTTATTCACTCTGAATGACCATGTAACCTCAAAATGATTTGCTGGATTCCAGAACTCAATCCAAACTAAAATCTCTGTCGTGGTGGTTATGTGCTGTGGAGTCAGTTCTGACTCATAGAGACTATGTATAGGTTTTCTGAGGCTGTAAATCTTTATGGGAGCAGAAAGCCTCATCTTTCTCCCTCAGAACAGCTGGTAGTTTCGAACTGCTGACCTTGAGGCTAGCAGTCCAACTCGTAACCACTACACTACCAGAGCACCTTAGAATCTTTGCCAATGTTTAGATTATGATTCTATTGGACAGAGTAGAACTGCTCCATAGGGTTCCCAAGACTTCCTCTTCAGGAAGTTGACTGCCATATTTTTTCCCCCACTGAGTAGCCTGTAGCTTTGAACAGCCCATCTTTCATTTAGCAGCTGAGTGCTTTAAACCACTGTTCCACCAGAGCTTTTTGGATGTCAAAAAGCTTTGCATAGTAGAACTAGACTAACAATACATCTTTTCCTTAGTTAAAAGATAGATGGTTTTAAAATCATCTTAGTTATATATATATTTCCATTATGAATCTATATTTCTCTAGAAAACATTCTAGATTCAATATCTGATAACAAAATCAACCTCAATAATGTGTCAAGATTTTTTTAAATTGCATGAAGAAAGAAAAAAAATGCTTTCTTCAGAAATCAATCTAGATGGTACTCTCTGTCTACTATGTTATGTCTACTTAGTGGTGGTGGTGATTGTGTGTTGTCAATTTGGTTCTGACTCACAGTGACCCTGTATAGGGTTTCAAAGGCTGCAAGTCTTTACAGGAGCAGAAAGCTTCATCTTTCTCCCACAGAGTAGCTGGTAGATTTGAACTGCTGATCTTTAGCTTAGCCACCCATGCATAACCACCATGGTACCAGGTTCCTTTATGTCTACTTGAGGAGATGAAATGCCAGACAATGGACTATCATTAGAATTAATATTCTTTGTTAAAAATTTATATATTACATGTTATTGTTACATTGTTGCTAAGTAGGTTTAACTCATAGTGATTCTGTGTAGGGGGGTTGGTGAGTTTGAGCTACCAACCCTGAGGTTACCTATCTAGTGCTTATCCTACAGTGCTACACCATTAGGACTCTAAATATGGTTTACATATGTGTCTCTAAAGTATAAATTGTTGTAGTTGTTAGGTGCCCTCAAGTTGGTTCCAACTCATAGCGACTCTGTATAGGGTTTCTGAGGTGTGGCTGATGAGCTTGAATCGTCTGTCTTGCGGTTCAAACCAATCTTGTAGTCCAGCTCATTAACCCACTGCACCACAACAGGATTCCAAAGCAGAAATAGCAATCCTTAAAATGTTGGCAATTTTTATCAGTCTTAATTGCATTAATGTCGTAAAGTTATATCCAATTCATTTTTTACGTTATTTATTTGAATTTTCATATTATTTCCTGTTCCTCTTTCCAATAGCCCCTTTGTAGGACTTCATAATAATGCCAATAATAATTTTTGTTTGTTGAGCACTTACTCTGTGCCAAGGGTTGTTCCAAGCATATAATATGTATTAGTTCATTGAACCCTCACAGTAACCCCAAGAGGTAGGATATTTTATCATTCCCATTTTACATATGAGAAAATGGAGGCACAGAAACATTAAGTAGATTGCTTAAGATCATTCAGTTGGGAAGTGACAGAGTTGGGATTTAAAGTTGGCCTGATTTCAGAGTCATGAGTCGGGCTGCCAACCTCAAGGTGAGCTGTTGGAAATTATCAGCGGTTCCACAGGACAACGATGAGGTCTTCTGCTCCCAGAAAGATTTACAGCCTTGGAAACCCTGTGCAGGGTCACCATGAGTCAGACCTGACTCCACGGTACCCAACAACAACACAACTCTCTTAATTATTTTGTTGCATGAATTATTTCTTTGCTTCTTTAGTTTGTTAGTAACTTTTTTACCAGTCTTCAGTTTATGATGTATTCAAGTTACAACAAACTGCATTTATAATCTATAATTTTTTCTGTGTATACATCTTATTGTTAATAAAATATGCTACATAAATATTTTGGTGCATAATTTGCCAATGTCATAGCTCTCATACCAAGTCCAAAGATTGGATTTATAAAGATACTGATAATAAAAGACAATGATAAGGAAGGCTAATTTCTTTCTTTCTTTTTTTTTTTTTTAAAGGTATTTGACTTATATAAGAACTGATTTATGGCAGAGTTGTCAAAACAAAACCCATCATCAGTCAGAAACCCTTGTATTATATAAAGCTGAGGAACGAAATATTCACCTCTTGCTTAAAAACTAAGCATTAGCTCCAGAATCTCTTAAATAAATGAGGAGGGTGAGTCAAAAATTATCCACATTTTGGCTATGAAATTTATTTTAATCAACTTTTAGAAAAGACAAATACATAATTTTTTCAACATAATCTCCCTGATTTTCGATACACTCGGTCCATTGGTCAACAAGCTTTCACATTCCCTTATTAAAAATGTTTTTGGGTGAGCTGCGAGCCATGAATGCACCGTTGTCTTCACTTATTCATCAGAGGTAAATCTTCATCCTCAAAAGGCTTCTTTCAGGGGACCAAATAGATGAAAGTCTGATGCAGCAAGATCAGGACTATAGGGAGGATGCTTTAACACCTCAAAATGAAGTTTTAGCAGAGTGTCAAGTGTGTGAGCAGAGGTGGTGTGAAGATGTGATTGTCATGTAAGATCTTAGCTGGTGATTGAGGATGTTTCTATTCCATATTCTGCCATTTACTTTAGGTGAGAAATCCATGTTTCTTCACCAGTAACACGTTTTTAAAAGAAACTTTTACCTGGCTTTGAGTATCGGTCCAAATTTTGTTTGCAAATGCCCAAACGCTTCTGTATGCTTTTCAGTGAGTTGTTTCAGTACTCATCTTGCACAAACTTTTCAAAACCCAACTTTGTCAGTGATTATTTCACAAGCAATGTCCTGACTGATTTGCAAATGATTTGCCACATAACCTGCTGTCACTCATCTGTTTGACAGGATCATGTCTCATGCACACTCAATGTTGTCATCATCCATGGACATGGATGGGCATTTTAACATAAATAGAGTGCGGACAATTTTTGACTCAGTTTTGTATAATTACTTCAACATCCTAGACTGTCTTGCAATAATCAGTAAATGTGATTTGGGGCTCCATGCAGTTACTGATTTATTTGACTACTAATGAGTTGTTATAACGTGGACAATATCCAAATACTTGCACTTAAGAAACATGTTTAATGCAGAAGATGGGCGAAATAAATACTCCCGGAGAAAATGGGTAGGTTAGGGGAGCTTGAATAAACCAAATATCCTTAACTTGGGGAAATATTTTTACTAGTAGTAATATCTGACGTAACTTAGGAGTGTTTTAGCTCTGAAATTTAATTGCTATTGTTATGAAATGCCATTAAATCAATGACTCATAACGACTCTGGATAGGATTCCCCAGGAGCCGTTGGAGGGTTTGAAAAGCTGACCAGTCCAGATAGCAGTCCAGTGCTTAGCCTACAGTGTCACATCAGGACTCAAAAATTTAATTACGGATTTTCTATTATAAAGTACCTATTTTTTTAATGTAATTATGGATTTCCCTGAGTAGTATATTAGTAGCAACAATTTCAATAAAATTGTTCATACCAAAACAGGAACAAAGCATGCTTTCATGTCTCTTTTATGCCCTCTTTGTATTAGGAAATATTTGATTATTCAGTCATGGATATTTTAGAGAAATCCCTAAGAACAGCTTCTGTACTTTTAATTTTCAGTTGCCCACAATAGCATTCTTTGCAGGTTTCATCAAGGAGCTTTTAACGAAATGTTATTACATTAAAGTGGGAGGCATCACCAACCATATCACAAAGGCAATCGATTAAGAGGCACAGACAACCTATAGTCTTGTACGTACAGTTTGGTATCCACAGATTCAACCAAACATTGAGTGGGGATGGGGTAGGGTTGAGAAGGGGTGGGGTGCGGTGTGTGGGCATAGGTGGGAATGGGAGGGGCAAAGCAATGAAGTAGTTAAAGCAATTCTACAAAGGCTATGATGGAGTGTGAGGTGCTATGTGCATGGCGATTATTCTGTACTAGGTATTATAAGTAATCTAGAAATGATTTAAAGTATTTAAAATGTGTGGGGAGATTTGTGTAGGTTATATTCAAATACTACACCATTGTATATTAGGAACTAGATTAGCTGCAGATTTTGATATCCATGGAAATCCCCCAATCAGACAATCCCTCACAGATACCATGGGACATTTGAAACAGTCTTGCCTGATATTACAAAGCAAATTTTTTTCAAGGCTCAATTGTTGATCTGATCTATTTTTCATGGCATAATATGATACCTTTTAACTGATACACGTATGAAATAAATGAAATAATAACATAACGAAAATATTTGTGGTGGGACACAAAATTTAATCTCTTATCTATTAAATTCTGGAACTGAAAGGGACTTTAGGGAACAATCTTGTCAACTTTCCTGATAACTTGCAGGTGAGGAAAGATAAAGTGACTTACCCAAAGTCATCACAGTTTGCTTGTGATGAAGAAAGTACTAGAATTTCATTTTCTTCATAGTCTACAGGTTTTGAGAAGAAACTGTCTGCCAGTGCTCTGCTGTGTGATGGGAATTCAAAAGTGAATAGTGCACTAGAATTCCTAGTAAGTGAACAAAGGAGATAAAATTATCTATGTAATACTTCATGAGAGTATATACCCTTCCCGACTTCAGGGCCCCTCGTATTTCAAGTCAGAAAACAAATGTACTCTTGTTAAAAGTGATTTGGGCTTCAAAACCACACTCATAATTAAATTCATCAAAATTGGGAAAAATTAAGGTTATGGTTTCCAAAATTATTTTGTCAAATTTTATCTTTTTAGAAGTGTGTTATATAGACAGACAGATAAAATGGTCGATAACTGATACAAATACAATATAAATCAATATTACATGCACCTCCTAAGAGAACACTCACAAATATAATCCTATTTCCCTGGAACTTATCATTTGTTATTAGTGACACATGCCATTCAAAAAGGGAAACACTAAATAGATGAGGAAGTCCAATAATTAATTTAAAGGATGCATTATAATTTCATATTTTGGAGATACTTATGGATCTCATAGCATGGGAAACTCAGCAGGGAAAGATGAACTGGAGGAAACCATCACTCAAATTCACCTCCAGGATTCTTGGACGAATTGTGACAGTAGTGAGAATATCTACAATCAAAATACTTTTAATCCACAAAAGTAATATAAATGTGATGCCTTAAATAGTACAAGCACCTGGTATACATTACATTTCCCCTAATTGTCTGATATTGAAGATTTTCTATTTTCACATTCCCTCAGTGCACTCTATTATTTTTAGATTTCACAACTGAATTATACTTCTAAGGGTAGGATAATAGCTTAGAATCTCCTATAATCCCACATTGTATTTTACATAATTGCTTTTCTTTGAGCACATTATTACCACTTCCCAATATCTGATCATCCTCTGTCTGATCCTAAGCATGCCAAGGATAGCATATTGCTTTCCACAGATATTAAGTTTATAGAATTAATTTTGTCACTATTGTCACAGAGAGAGCTTCACTGGTTTCCTGACCAGCCTCGGGCATCTCATGGAAACTTTGCATGGTTAATGCTTTTCTTCCTTTTGAACATTTCTACTAGGCATGGAAAGGCAGGGGGACTTTTTTTTTTAAAAGTCACTTCTGAAGAAGGGATACCCTGGTGGAAAATTAAAGAGTGAGAAAGATAAGGGTCCAATAGAAAGTAGAGAATAAAGAAAACTAGTGGAGAAATTGAAGCCAGGGTGGTGAAAGGAAATCAGCAAGCTATGCATGATGGGATTTTTCTGTTTGCTGTTTGTTTTTCTAATTTACCTTTGTCAATACTCTGTCTTAATATTCCTAGGTGGTGGATTAATGTTGTTGTTGTTAAGTGCCATGGAGTCAGTTCTGACTCATAGTGACCCATGTATACGGTTTCCAAGGAGCAGCTGTTGAGTTTGAACCACTCACCTTTCAGTTCAAACCAATGCTGAGGTGGAGTGCTTATCCTAAATTTACTTAACACACCATTAGATAGCATTACACAGAAAATCTAAAATCTCAAAAGGAAAATTATCTGATTAACTGGATCAGTGTGACTTTTTTTCTTATCCAAACAGAGTTTTGTACATAAAAAGACATTTTACAGTTATCAAGATTTAAATTAATACTCAACTTATTAAGGTTGAGAATTAAAATAGTCTGATATTTTTAAGCCTTCATGTTCTGCTTTAAAAGCTACTTATTTTCTTAATAGAGCTAGGAAAATGAGAATGATCCCCTTCAATTTCTCTTGCATTAGTGTTTGATTAATTTAAGTTTAATAAATACATTTTCTTCAGTGGCAGTCTCATTTACTAATTTAGTTAATTAAATTTACTGGGAAGTTTTAAACTGCTTTTATTAAAACAATACATTTGAACTGCAAAACATTACTGAAATAAACTACAAACCATTGCTGAAATAATAAACCTGAATGCTGAGCAGATAATCTGAGAAACTGGATTAGATGAAGAAGAACTTGACATCAGGATTGGAGGAAGACTTATTAACAACCTGCAATATACAGATGATACAAGCTTGGTTATTGAAATCAAAGGAGGCTTAAAATACTTACTGATAAAGATCAAAGACTACAGTCTTCAGTATGGATTGCACCTCAATGTAAAGAAAATAAAAACCCTCACATTGGGACTAATAAATAACATTAGGATAAACAGAGAAAAGTGAAGACTTCACTTTGCTTGAATCCATAATCAATACTCATGGAAGCAGCAGTCAATAAATCAAAAATGGCATATTGCTTTAGATAAATCTGCTGCATAAAACCTCTTTAAAGTGTTCAAGAGTAAAGCTGTCAGTTTATGGACTCAGGTCTTCCTGACCCAACCCATGGTATTTTCTGTATCCTCAAATGCATATGAAAGTTGGCTAGTGGATATGGAGGACTGTAGAAGAAATTATATTTTTGAGTTATGGTGTTGGGGAAGAATATTAAAAGTACTATGAACTGCCAGAAGAACAACCAAATTTGTGTTGAAAGAAGTATAGCCAAAATACTCCTTAGAAGTCAGGATAGTGAGATTTCATTTCTCATATATTTTGGACATGTTATCAAGAAGATCCATTCCCTGGAGAATGACATCATGCTTGGTAAGTAGAGAGTTTGTGAAAAAGAGGAAGACCCCCCAAGGAGATGGATTGACTCAGTGGCAGCCTCAATGAGCTCAAATGTAACAACAATTGTCAGGATGGCACAGGACCATACAGTGTTTCATTCTGTTGTGCATAGTGTCACTATGGGTCAGAATTGACTCAATGGTACCTAGCAACACAAATAAATGGAGTGATAATCCATGGTCAAAGATTGGAAGAAGATGATAAGCTTCCCAAGATTGTCCTACAAATATGGTACAATTAGAAGGCATTTGAGGCCTGGTAGTAGAATTCTCACATTCTGTGTGAAAGACCTGAGTTTAATCCCCAGCAAATGCTTTTCAAGTGCAGCCACTACCTGTCTAAGATGCCAAAGAAGCATCAGCAGAACTTCTAGATAAGATAGACTATGAAGAAAGACTTAGAGGTCTACTTCTAAAAATCAGCCAGTGATAATTCTATGGACCACAATGGTCTGTTAACATCGTACATGGGATTGCCATGAGTCAAGAGTTGAATCAATGGCAATTAACAATAACAATAACAATAAAAAGGTCTCTGAGTATCTTAGCTTGTCTTTCAGGTGTAGCCCAAAGGAGAAAGACTCATGAAAGCTAGCCATAAAATAAATAGATTTAATTACACACAGTTTGGAGTCCTGGTGTGGCACTGCTGGTTAATGTGCTGGACGGCAAAATCTGTTTGAACCAAGAAGTTGGCAGTTCAAGCTCACCAGCTGCTACTCAGAAACCTTATACAGGGTTGCTATGAATCGGAACTGACTCGAAAGCACTTAACAGCAGCAACAACAGCCCACAATTTGCAGAGAAGAAACCACAAAACACTCAGGGCCACACAGGTGTTTACACTTAGGGTCAAAACAGCAATGGACTAGAATTGTAGAAGGCTTTAGTATGGAAAGACGGGTGGACTCTCATGGTGAGCATATGCTCAAGTATTATGGATCAATTTATAAATTTCTAGTGAAATTTATGCAACAACCACTAAAGCCAGTGAGGATGAAATTGAAGAATTCTACGAACTTCTTCAATCTGAAATTGATCAAACATGAAATCTAGAAGTATTGATTATTACTGGTGATTAGAATGCAAAGGGTGGGAACAAAGAGGAAGGATCAGTAGTTGGAAAATATGTCCTTGGTGATAGAAATGATGCTGAAGATTGCATGACAGAATTCTGCAAAACCAATGACTATTTCATTTCAAATACCTTCTTTAAACAGCATAAGAGATGATTATATACATGGACCTCACCAGATGGAATACACAGAAATCAAATTGACTACATCTTCAGAAAGAGATGATGGGAAAGCTCTATATCATCAGTCAAAACAAGGCCATGGGCAGATTGTGGAACAGACCATCAATTGCTCACTCATATGCAAATTCAAACTGAAGCTGAAGAAAATGAAAAGAAGTCCACAAGAGCCAAAATATGACCTTGAATATATCTCACCTAAATTTAGAGATCATCTGAAGACCAGATATGATACATTAAACACTAAAGAGTGAAGACCAGAAGAGTTGTGGGATGACATCATACATGAAGAAAGCAAAAACTCATTAAGAAGACAAGAAAGAAGGAAAAGATCAAAATGGATGTCAGAAGAGACACTGAAACTTGCTCTTCAGCGTAGAGATGCTAAAATAAATGAAAGAAATGGGAAGGTCCAAGAGCTGAACAGAAAATTTCAACGATCAGCTTGAGAAAACAAAGTCAAATATTACAACAAAATGTGCAAAGATCTGGAGTTAGAAAACTGAAAAAGAAGAACACACTCAGCATTTCTCAAGCTGGGGAAATGAAGAAAAAATTCAAGCCTTGACTTTAGTTATTGAAGGATTCTCTGGGCAAATTATTGATTGATGCAGAAAGCATCAAAAGAGGATGGAGGGCAACTCCTCTGCAAAGACCCAGCTGAGCACTTAGGATGTTGCGGGGGCAGTGCCCAAGAGGTGAAGGAGCACCCCATCTTCAAGAAGCTGAACTTCAAGTGATTGGGAGCTGGCATGCTGGAGCCGCCCTTCAACCCGATCCCCAGGCCATTTACTGTAAGGATGTGCTGCACATCAAGCAGTGCTCTAGGGTTAAGGGTGTGGAGCTGGAGCCTACTGACCAAGACTTCTATAGAAGTTTGCCACGGGCAATGTGCCCATCCCCTGGCAGGATGAGATGGTGGAGACTGAGTGCTTTCAGGAGCTAAATGTCTTTGGGCTGGATGGCATAGTGCCCCCTGACCTATACTAGAAGGACCAGCCACCTGTGCCCCCCAAGAATGGCCTGCTACAGACTCTTCAGCCACCAGAATTGCTGCAGGAACTGCAGTAACAGTGAGGAAGAGCTCCCCACCCGTCTTGAGTTCTCCACCCACCTTTAGTCCCCAGCCTGAGACCCCCATCAGCAGTTGGCAGTAGCAGCTACTGGGAGTGCTGTTTACAGTTTTGCACAGTGGTCTTCCCCATTGTCTGCTCAAGTTATGGCTGGGGGAACACAGCCTGAGCTGTCCACCAGTGCCCTCTGCCTGCCCCTCAGTTCCTGGCCCAGCTGAGTCTGGAGAGGCTGAGCTGTCCTGGGACAAAGGTACGTCCCTTCAGCTCTTCTCTGGGGAGCTTGGAGCTTTTTGTATTTATGTATTTGTACGAATATAGCAACCAGAGCATTCTTAAAGACCAACCTGGGCCTGGCACCCCAGCCTCAGTTCCCCCGTGTAGCCAGCCCTGGCCTGG
>NW_006408595.1:3936693-3939107 GCF_000296735.1 Chrysochloris asiatica
CCAATCCAGTGTTTATACTATAGTTTATGTTGGCCCATTCATCCTTTCAGGGGATGTGGGAATAGAATCAGGCAGGTGGCAAAATTGACTGTCACCAGATGGCAGCAAAGAGTTGTTTCTTCTTGCATGGTTACCTTTAACTTTGCCCCAATATAAGGATATTGACATATACATCTTTTCCAGACACATTTAAAGCATTAATAGGTTTTCCCATTTGGTATGTATCTGTCTACTTCAAACATCACCAATTAACAGATTTAATAAAAAAATCCTACTGGATAATCGGATATCTTCAGGAAAAAATTAAACGTTACAAAGTTATTTGACATGTTTTTCTTTCTTAAAAAATTTTTCTCTATTAATGTCAGAATAAACATAATATATATATAAACTGCAGGAGAAAGATGAGATTTTCTGCTCCTGCAAAGATTTACAGCCCTGAAAACCCTATACAGGGTCATTTTGAGTCAGAACCTATTTGGCAGCACTTTGCAGAAACAACTGTAAACTAAATGATAAGTTGTAATATTATAAATGTTATAAAAATTATAAATTTATATTTGAAGATGAATTAATTCACTTAACCACAATTTGACTCCACCACCACCCCCAAAAAAAAATAGAAGAAGAAAAATTATGTGTATTGTGTCATTGCTTTATTAGGTGTTGTTGTTGTTGTTAAGTGCCGTCGAGTCTATTCTGACCCATAGCGACCCTGTATAGGGTTTCTGAGGAGCAGCTGGTGAGCTTGAACCATCGATCTTGCAGTACAAATGGCTTTGCAGTCTGATACATTAACTCACAGCAGCACACCAGGACTCCCTATTAGGTGTGCACAGTAATAATGTACACAAATATATACTTTTATTAATCATGATCATTTAGGAGTAAACAGGTGCTTAACTAGTAACTGAAAGGTTGGTAGTTCAAACCCATCCAGAAGTAACTCAGAAGACAGACCTAGAGATCTTCCTAAAGGTCACAGTTTTACAAACTCTGTGGAGCGGTTCTACTCTGCACATATCTGCCTGTCCTGAGTCAGAATCACCCTGGCAGCAACCAACAACTAAAAACAAAGAAAAAACTCTAAACAGCTTAGTCTGGTATAAAAGCTGTTATAACATCCTGATGTCAGGGGCAAATGACTCAATAAGCAAGGTAAACCTGTGCTTACTTTGCTTATTGACTACTCCATCCCTGTTAGAAATTGTAAATTTGAAAAGAGGCTTTGATTCTGGAGTAAAATGCTGTAGGATCGGGAGACAGATATGAGTCACACTTAGAAGCAGAATCTATGATATGAAAAATGTGAAATTGATGACTACAGATTAGTAAATAATCACATGTAAATGTGTGTTTCCCTTGCTTATTCTGCTTCTTTCAGAATGTTATAATAGCTTGGAACCTAATTAACTTTACCAACAGTTTTGTTGTTGGCCTTCAATCCATTCTGACTCATAGCAATGCAATAGGACAAAGGTGAACTGCTCCATGGGTTTCCTAAACTGTAATCCTTTGGAGAGCAGATCTTTTCTCCTGTGGAGCCACTATTGGGTTTGATCAGCCAATCTTTCCTTTAACAACTTGGGGTTTAACCATTGCAGCACCAGGGCTCCTTTTACCAACAGTTGTTGATGAGCGCCATGGAGTTGGTTCTGATCATTGCCACCTGATACAGGGTTTCTGAGGAGTGGCTTGTGGGTTTAAACCACTGAACTTGCAGTTATCTCAGGACTTCCTACTACCACTTTCCCTCCCCATCTATGCACATAAATGCCCCATTCCCCAAACAAGTCATTCGCTTCAGTGTATTTGTTCATGCTAGTCCCAGTACTGGGAATGTGCTAACCTGTTCTTTCTGTATGAGAAGCTCTGAGTTTTCAAGACCCATCACAAATGTGATCTTCTGGAAGTGCTTTATTTTCTTTTGGGCAAAAACCCCACTGCCTTGAGTCAATTCTGACTCAGAGGGACGTATAGGACAGAGTAGCACTGCTCTATAGGGTTTCCTAGACAATAAATCTTTATGGATCAGTGTACCTCATCTTTCTCCTGCTGAGCGACTGGTGGACTTGAACTGCTTGTCTAATGGTTAGCAGCCCAATGCTTAACTCATTGTGGCACCTGGGCTCCTTTCAGGGAAAAAATACCCTCCACTTAAAAGTTCTCATAACATTTTGTATATGTAGCACTTTTTTCAATCATCCATCCAGTAAATAATTATTATGCAATTCAAGTATGCCTTGAACTCCTGGTGTGGCATTGTAGGATCAGCACTGGACTACGAACTACAAGGTAGGAAGTACAAACCCACCAACTGCTCCTTGGAAACCCCACACAGGGTTGCTATGAGTCGATGACACTTCACAACCACATGCCTTAAGGAATCGTGATGGTATATTGGGTTACTACAC
>NW_006408595.1:3939687-3941528 GCF_000296735.1 Chrysochloris asiatica
TTGGTGGTTCAAACTTACCAGCCACACCTCAGAAACCCTATACAGGGTCACTATGAGTCAGAACTGACTCAACAACCCTCTACAGAAACAACAACATTATGAAGACATATAAGATGTAAAAGAAGCATGTGTTTTACATATAGACTTTCCTGAGGAATGAAGCAAGAATCTGAAGAATCAGTAGAAATTAGGTAGACAAAGAAAGGAGAGACAGGGGGAGCAGTATGTGAAAAATCATGTAATTAGAAATTACATGTATTATATTCATTTAAGAAGCCGCTACAAGTCTAGTGTAGCTAAAGCAGAAAGAATTGAGTGGCGGAATGGCATTCAGATGAAGCTACAGAGTTTGGCAGGTAATGATTTCTACAGAATCCTGAAAGCTTTATTGTGGATACTAGATTTTACCCAATATCAATGAGAAATCACCAGAAACTTTTTTTAAAAGGAGCGATATAATCAGATGCTCTGTTTTGAATATATCACTCTGATTGCAAAGTGGAGAATGGATTGAGAACATTTAATAAGCTTGACACTGTATTGGGAGGCTATTGTAATTATCTAGGAAAGAGGTTTTTGTAGATTGGCCTATGTGTGGGGGAAAAGAGATGTGGAGTTATTTGAGAGCTACTTAAAGGATAAATTAGCAGGATTTGGTGACTGACTGGTGAATAGTGATGGAGCAGAGGATTATAGGAGGGCTCTAAGAAAGATGGCTGTGCTATTTCCTAAGGTGTTTAGCAAAGACGTCAGTTTGAGGACTATGGTACAGCTGACCCAAGCCATGGTATTTTCAGTAGCCTCATATGCACCTGAAAGTTGGACAGTGAATAAGGGAATACCACAGAAGAATTGATGCATTTGAATTATGGTGGTGGAGAAGAATGTTGAAAATACCATTGATTGCCAGAACAAACCAGAAGAAGTACAGCCAGAATGCTCTTTAGAAGCCAGGATGGCAAAACTTCTCTCTCATATTTTGGACATATTGTCAGGAGGGACCACTCCCTGGAGAAGAACAGAAGAACACAGTGCCTGGTAAAGTGGAGGATCAGTGAAATAGGAAGTCTCTCAATAAGGGGAATTGGCACAGTTGCAGCAGCAGTAGGCTCAAGCGTAACAACAATTGTGAAGATGGCACAGGAGCAGGCAGTGTTTCGTTCTGTTGTACGTAAGGTTGCTATGAATCAGAACTGACTCGACAGCAGCTAACAACAACAACAAATACCTACACCTGTTACCATCAAATCAATTTCCAATCATAGCAACTCTATGTTGTTGTTGTGGTTAAGTGCCATTGAGTCAGTTCTGACTCATGGTGACCCTGTAAATGATATCCAGGGAGTGGCTGGTGAGTTTAAACTGCTGACCTGGAGGTTCAAACCAACCTTGTGGTCTAGTGCTTTATCCTACAGCGCTACGCCAACAATTCTAGGTTGTTGTTGTTAAATGCCTTTGAGTTAGTTCTGACTCATAGCAACCCTTTATAGGGTTTCTGAGGATAAGCTGGTAAATTTGAACTGCCGACTTTGAAGTTCAAATCAACCTTGCAGTCTAGTACATTATCCCACATTGCCATTCCAGGGTTTCAGAGTAAAACTGTCCCAGAGGATTTCCAAAGCTGCAGTCTTTACAGATGCGGATTGCTAAATCTTTCTCCTGTGAGCATCCTAGTAGATTTGAGCCATCAATCCTTTGGTTAACAGCCTAACACAGATCTCCTGATTTCTATATATTGTTGTTGTTAAGTACCGTGAAGTCGATTCCGGCTCATAGTGACCCTGTACAGCGTTTCCGAGGCTGTAAATCTTTGCTGGAGCAGAAAGCTTCATCTTTCTACC
>NW_006408595.1:3941943-3945808 GCF_000296735.1 Chrysochloris asiatica
GCAGTTAACAACAACAATATTATTTCAAATCTAGAACATAGGCTTTTTCTAAAGTTCATATTAAATATAATTTCTGGGCTTCCCCAAAAATAAAAATTAAATATTTCTGTTGTGCTAATGCAAGGACATATTGGACTGGGGCATTTTTGGTAACAATAATTTCTGCTGCTATCAAACTCTTCCCTTGGCTGCTTCCCAAAGGAAGCATTTGCATTTTCACCTCAGTATTTTCCTGCTCCTAGATTCACACTCCCCTTTGGTGTTTTGCATACGTAATGTTTTAAAAATTAAAAATAGGCTCTCCTAACTGTAGAGGTTCTAATTGAACATTTTAATAATTTCTCTTTTTTGTGTGTTGTAATCAGCTTTTTAAAGTCTGAGCTATTTTTAGCACCAGCTACATTTGTACCTTTTAGCCCAATTCTCATTCTCTTCACATGGCAGATGATCTCTCTGCAGTGCTCTCTTTGAAATCAATCAGGGCTTTCAGGAAAGAAAGTTGTGCAGTGGGGGATGAGAACTGGGTCATGGTGAGTGTTCTCCCTCACATAATGCCGGATTCTTTTACTTCCAGGTGCACGGACAGGATTAGATGATTACCACCAGTTGGAGAGCACAAAGGACCATTAGAGCAGGCCAAAAAAAAAAAGAAAGAAAGAAAATGCACCTCAGGCTATTGCAGACTGGCTGCATTGCTGTTCTTAGGGGGAATTTTAACTTTACCTAGAAACAAATATAAATTCTGCTATATATTTTTTAAAGTCTATCATTAAAAATGGCAGATTCTGATACAGCCTCCTTACATCCACACTCAGAAAGTATGAGAAGACTCAGAAAAGACCAGCAGGTAATCTGCTGCAATTTGCTTTCCAGGAGCATTAAAAATTTCCATTCACCTGAAAGAAGGTTTGCAAAATATTGACCCTTTCCCCGTTGTTTATCCTTTTACCGGCAACTCAGGCTCTAAACTAATAAGGAAAAAAAGTACATCTTCCCTTTGCTATGTTAATATTCATTCTGAAATGGTCACAGGGCTATTCTTTCAGACTTTTCTCCTTACTCCCAAAGTTCAAGGAAATGGTACAGGTTGGATTGTGGTGAAAAAGAGCCCTTGAGAATCTATGAGAAAATTGTTAATTGCATATATTTAATTAGTTTATGATGTATTTGGAAACTGGTATAAAATTTGGAGCTATGTTCCGTCAATTTTCAAACAGGTGTCATTTCTTATTTATCCTCCTACCCATTAATTCATAGCGTAGTTATTACGAATCGGGCTGCGAACCTTAAGGTCAGCGGTTCGAAACTACCAGCCGCTCCGCGGGAGAAAGATGAGGCTTTCTACTCCCGTAAAGATTTACACCCTCAGAAACCCTGTACAGGGTTGCTATGGGTCAGAACCGACTCGACAGCACTTAACAACAACAACAACCCATTAATGCAAAGGAACTCTGGTAGCATAGTGGTTACGAATTGGGCTGCTAACCTCAAGGTTGGCAGTTTGAAACTACCAGCGGTTCCATGGGAGAACGATGAGGCGGTCTGCTACTGTAAAGATTTACAGCCTCAGAAACCCTGTGTAGGGTCACTATGAGCCTGAACTGACTCCATGGTACTTAACAACAACAACAATCCATTGAAGCAAATGGTCTTAATTACCATATGAGCCTTCCAGTTGCCTCTGGGAAGGGAAGGCACGGAATCCTTTAGGGGCAAAAACAGTCAGAACAAATTCTTAAGAAAAAACATACCAGGAAAAGTTTTCTTTCCAAGAGAAAGAAAAACATGATTTTGAATTCCACGAATGAATGAGTGAATGAATAAATGAATACTTAGACTCTCCTAGGTGAAAACTGAAGGAAGAAAATGTAAGTGCTGGTTGGGAGAGTAGTTAAGGGAGTCAACTTCTGATGCTCTCCACTACACTTCCATTCTGCCAATAGCACAGAAGAGGTAACAAAAGTTCATTATGATCTTAGGGAAAGAGCAGGAAGATTGGGAGAGGAGAACAAGAATGGCACCACGTGGAAATAATAAATGGGTATCCTGTCTTTGCCCTTTCCAATATCAAAATCTTGATAGATACTTTCAAATAATTTTAAAATTTGGAAAGCAGGGGTGGCCTGTCTTATCTGGATTGCTGAGAGAGGGACATTAAACTGAGATCTCTGGTAATAATGGAGTAAAAATGAATTCAGGGCAGTACAAATGACCATCTGAATGATTCCCATGGCCCTGGGAAAAGGATGCAGAGGTAGAATGAGAGTCCAAAGAACACTGGGTAGGTCTTGGAGCTGGAATGAGAAATATGCGGAATAACCTCAGGGTCAGCAGTTCAAAACTACCAGCTGTTTCATGGGAGAAAGGTGAGGCTTCCTGCTCCCATAAAGATTTACAGCCTCAGAAACCCTGTACAGGGTAGCTATGAGTCGAAACCGACTCCACGGCACATAACAACAACATACCAGATATGGAGTCTTGGTGTGGCATTGTGGGCTAATATGCTGGACTGCAAAGTTGGTTTGAATTGCAAGGTCAGTGGTTCAAGCTCAGCAGCTGCTCCTCTATTCTATACAGGGTTGCTATGGGTTGGAACTAACTTGATGACACAGACAACAAAAAATACCAGGTATATGGGCAGAAAGTGTCACTACAGCATTCCAATGGGTATGATGCTAGCCAGAAATGATCCACATGTTCTGTTTCTAAACACCCAATGATCTGTGAAACTTTAGCTTCTCTATTGATGAATGTTGTTGTTGCTATTTGTTAAGTGTCATTGAGTTGATACTGACTCAGAGAGACCCTTTATGGGGTTTCCAAGGAGTAGCTGGTGGATTTTAACCACCAGCTTTTGGGGTAGCAGTCCAGTGCTTATCCTAGAGCATCACACCAGGACTCCTCTTGTTGCATAATGTAATTGAAAATACTATAGATCAATGTTGTTGTTGTTATTATGTGCCATGGAGTCGGTTCCGACTCATAACAACCCTGTACAGGATTTCCCACGGAACAGCTGGTAGTTTCGAACTGCTCTACCTGAAGTTTGCAGCCCGATTCGCACCACTACGCTATTGATCAACAGTGTAATTGAAAACGCATACAAACATTCACAAATAACCCACAATGTAAGATTTCTGATAAACTTCTGTCTTACTAGAAAAACAATTGCTCTGTAAAGCAAAGGAAACATAGCCCAGAAAATTAATTATCACAAGAAAAATATTTTGCATCTTGATACAACACAGGAAAACATAGCCTCAATGAGATAAGTTGAGTCTAGAAGATTATGTAAAGGGGAATATATAGAAAATAAAGAGGCTTTGCCAAGATTAAAACTGCTTTCACTATATTAAAATGTATAAGCTTAGTACATTTATTTATTAGACTTCTAGTTCATAGATGCACAGGTTTATTTAAAACAGAACATGTTTAAACATGTCTCAAATAGCAATAATTTTTACTTACTGTCATATATGAGACCAGTCAACAATAATTTTAAAATAAAGATAATAATGTAAATGGACAGGGAATGTAAATGGACCGAGATTAATAGAAATGGAATATCCACAACAGAAATAAAGAGAATGCTCACACACTGTATGTAAAGATTGTAAACAGTGTGCAGAAATTGTTGAATGGAAACAAACTATTGTGTAAACCTTTACTGAAAGCATAATGAAGTTATATTTTTTAATAACCTGAGTCTTTGATTGTTTTTCTGTTCTTTGCCTTCCATATCGCTTATCTTCTAGCTTGTTGTTTTAGCTTCCGTCCTTCCCTCTTTATTAAGTGCTTCTCAAGTGGATCCCCAAAATAATTTTTCAGAGTCAATTTGATAACTTAATCTCCAAAAAATATATAG
>NW_006408595.1:3946428-3950129 GCF_000296735.1 Chrysochloris asiatica
ATTATGCCAGGAGTCCTGGTGTGGTGCTTTTGGATAAGTACCAGACTGTTAACCACAAGGTTGGTGCTTCAAACCCGCCAACCTCTCCTTAGAAACCTTATACTGGGTCTTTAAGTTGGAATGAACCTGATGGCACTTAGTAACAACAGTATATTATGCTAATTAAATGAGCTGTATACTATGGTCCTAATTGTTCAAACTGAAAAACACACCACAATCCCACAAAGTTTTGGGTATGTCTACGAATCGAGGTTATTTTTGAGCAAAATATCAAAATAATTCTAATCGAAGTGATCATTAAAGCAAATATGAGTTCCCCTTTTTTTTATCTATCTGATGGTGAGCTCTGCAGCTGTTCACAGTAGTGACTCAGCATTGACAGCTGGTTCCACTAATCTAAACTTGACTCATCTGTATTTAACTGGCTTCACTACTGTGGACAGTAGAAGAGTTTTCTGGGGACTAATTTGCATAGAAAAGACTTAGTTGTGACTCACTGATGTCTGTTCCATGCGGTCTCTTATTCTCCAGTATTCTAGTGTAGGAATGGCATTACTTATATCAGATGGATCTTGGCTAAAAACAGAATACCAAAAAAGATATTTACTTGTGTTCTATTGACTATGCAAAGGCATTTAACTGTGTGGATCATAACTAACTATGGATAATAATGTGAAGAATGGGTATTCCAGAACAGTTAACTGTGCTTATGAGCAACCTATACACAGACCAAGAGGCAGTAATTCAAATAGAACGAGGAGATAATGGTGTTGGTGAAGAATATTGAGAGTACCAAGGATTGCCAAGAACAAACAAATCTATCTTGAAGGAAGTATAACAAGAATGCTCTTTAGAAGCAAGGATAGTGAGACTTTATCTATCATTCTTTGGACAAATTATCAGGAGGGATCAACCCCTGGAGAAAGACATCATGCTTGAGAAAGTGCAGGGTCAATGAAAAAGAGGAAGATACCCAATAAGATGGATTGACACAGTGGTAACAACAATGGATTCAAATGTAATAGCAATAGTGAGTATGACTATGCGTTTGGTTCTGTTGTGCATAGGGTAACTATGAGTCAGAACCAACTTGAAGGCACTTAACAACAACAGCAATTGTTGTTAAAAACAACAACAACAAAAAGCAAAATTGACAATAATCTTTCTAAGTCTCACTAGATTCTTTGTCTTAGCACAGTTTTGTAGGAAAAATCAAATGAAAGAAAGAGATTGGTCTTTCCCCTCTGGCTGACCTTGAGGATCTTCACAAGCAGAAAGCAACAACTCTCACAGAGAGTGATATTTGGAATAAAATCTCACTAGAAGGGCTCATCATGATATTTGAATTGGTGAATTTAAAAATCAGTGAGCTTGAATATAAGTCAAATGAGTTTATCCAGATTTAGGAACAGAAAGAATAAATGAATGAAGAAAAATATACAGAGCCTCACAGTCCTGTGGGACATCCTCATGCACATCAACATACACTTAATCAGAGTACCAAAAAAATGATAGAAAAGAAGATAGCTTCCAGCAAGATGGCAGACTACACAGATGCATGACATATACCCTCTACAACAAAGATATCAGAGACAAAATGAAAGAGACATAGATGAAAATTCTGGAACCCTAAACTTCAGAAGAAAGTTTAGAGAAGTAGATGGAGTGCTTTCTGGTAGGACAGGCTGAGTAGGGACATCGAGAATGAGAGACTGACTGGTGAATGATGGGCCAGACACGATACAACCATCTTGTGAGCAGCCCAGGTGACAGAAAAGGTGTGATTCCTTCTTTTTCCCCATGGTCCCATGGTGGCCAGAAGTGTGGCCACCTCCCAACCTCCACCCTCAATGTAGACCCTGCTCTCTGGGAGTTCAGAGCCATGTGGTTGGTCGCCAAGCCAGTTGAGTTGGGGGTTGGCTATTATACTTTGCTGTGCCACTTTGGTGCCTATACTTAGGTGGGCTTGGCTCCAGACCTATAAAACCCGCAGAGCCACTAGACCAGCATTTAACCAGCCACGCTGACTCCAGCTTCCTTGGGGTCCTAATAGACACAGAAACCAGCCCCATCAAGGACCCCAACAAACTACTTCTGGATTGAGTGTCTTTAGCACAGATAGCAATGAGGCTAATAGAAATTCCATCCATGGCCAGGACCTCTGCTGTCATATCCCTTCCACTATCTCATGAGCTCCTAGAATTGCAATATCCCCCAGAGATGTCTCCCCTCCAGTTCCAACTATTACACTATTTGTTTTTATAAACACAACAGCCCCACAATGTCTCCAAGACAACAGACAATTTTTACCTCACATGAACAAACAAGAGAGAAAGGCCCAAGCAAATGACCAAGATGCAGAACAAGAAAATGATTCTCAGGACGAAGAGGTAATGGAACAAACTGAAACAGAATTCAAAATAATGATAATTAGGTACCTTCAAAGGATCAATAGAAAACTCAAGGAAAGCAAGGAGGACACAATAAAAATTTTAGAAGAATACAGGAAAACAGTACAAGAACAAAAAGACAAAATAAATGCAAATTTTGAAACAATACAAAACTTGGAATTAGAAATCTAGAAGACTAATACTAAGCTCTCAGAAATGGACAATACATTGAAAGGCCATAGGAGTAGATGCGAAGTAATGGAAGCACAAATTAGTGAGTTTGAAGACAAATCAATACTAGTGTGCTAGAAGAACAATCAGAAAAAATAATGAAAAAATCAGAAGAAAGCCTAAGAATTATGTGGGGTACCATGAAGAGGAACAACTTACAGGTGATTGGAATTCCAGAACAGGAAGAGACGAGCACAGAGAAAATAGTCAGAGTTGTTAAAAGAAAAGATTCCTGTAATCATGGAAGTTGAAAATATAGGCATACAAGAAGCTCAACTAAACTAAACAAGATAGATCCCATAAGCAAATCACCAAGACATATCATAATCAAACTTTCCAAAATCAAAGACAAGGAAAGAATCCTGAGAATACACTGGGAAAATGAAAAGTTAAGTTACAAAGGAGAACAGATTCGACTAAGTTCTGATTTCTCAGGAGAAATCATGCAGGCAAGAAGGCAATGAGATGACATATACAAAATTCTGAAAGAAAAAAATTGTCAACCAAGAATCATATACCCAGCAAAGTGGTCCCTCAAAAACATTGACAAATTAGGACATTTTCTGAAAAACAGAAATTAAAGGAATTTGTAATGACTAGAACAACTTTACAAAAAATGCTAAGGAGTGTTATTTAGACTAAGAATCAACAACAGCAGACAATAGTCTTAGATTACCATGCATGAAAAGACAACCCAGAACTCAATCCAGATACACAAGTACTTAAAATGAAACAAACCTACAAGACTGAAAATAGGGAGCCAGAGATATCAATGTACAATGAAGTCAACTACAAAGTAAAAACAAGCAATAATGTAGATGTACAAATTCCAAATGATAAGGAAGTCAAGTAGGTTTCAAGATAAAACAGACTGTTTAAGCAGGGAAAAAAATTAATAAATTACAGGGTAACCTCAAAGAAAAATAATCCACATGAAAATATAAAAAGAAGAAAATCTGAAAGATTTAGTAATCATTATCACAACATAAATGAAAATGTAAAGAAAACCACACACAAAATGAACTCAGCATAAAAAAATTATGTGAAATAAAGAATCCAGCAGAACCAAAAAAAAAAAAA
>NW_006408595.1:3962894-3965048 GCF_000296735.1 Chrysochloris asiatica
GAAATGATTGAAAATACCATGGCTTTTGTCCAGTGCACATTAGTCCGTTAAGTGACATCCTTGCTTTTCAATAAATTGAAAGCAATCTTTAGTAGCACATTTACCCAATGTAATATGTCATTTGATTTCTTGACAATTGCTTCTATGCGTGTTGATTGCGGATTCAAGCAGAATGAAATCTTTGACAAAGTCAATATTTTCTCTAATTCTTTGGATCACTTCAGTGGTATTGATCTGGGAATCTGTCCAAGAGACTCAGATTAAAGTCTAACCTTCTACTCCTTCAAACATCTTTCAAGAACCCAATTCTCTGTATAAAACCCATGCCTGCCTAAAATATCTAGAATGATTTCTGTTTCATACAACTTAACATTGTCTGAGCTCATAAGCATTATTCAGAAACCACAAGTTCCAGAAAAAATCATTCAAGGAAATAGGCATAAAGGCTAACTGCATTGTAGGGTGTTTGTATATAAAGAAATGTACTTATATTAACAGAAAGCATAAATAATGTTGTGAACAGTAGTTAGATTTACTATGAAATCTTTGCAGCAAAAATATGAGATATAACCTCAATTCAACAAAATCACACTGGATTAGGGTTATTTATCACAAATTGAATAAATCAATCGTTCCTTGAATTCAGGCAGAAAAACTATCAGCATCAAAGTGGAAAATAAACAGTACAAGGGATAATCTATTTTGTCAAATACTAGACCAAAGATGGTGACACCTTATTCAAATTAGTATAGAAAAAAAAAATTCATAAAGATGTGAAAACTGATCATCACTTAGTGCTAGATATATTTCTGAATATTTCTTTCCATTAGAAACTGATCAACTCTTATGAGACATCAGGTTAAGGTATCCAAGAAGATATAAAACAATAGTTGAAACCAGTGATGAAAACAAGAAGTGAAGGCAAGCTTGCAAAGAGAGATGCCAAAATTAAAAAAGGTATGAACAGTAATATCAAAAGAAATCAGAACATACAATTAATGTTGAAAAAGTAAATATCAAATCAGAGATATAAATGAATAATACCAGTATTTTCATCAAACTACAGAGAAAAAGACATACTTGAAATAAGAGGGGGAAAATGACATGTAGAAATGAAATCAAGTTCTGGTGTGGATGGTACTGTAAAATAAGTACTAGCTGCAAGGTCAGAGGTTCAAAACCACTTCTTCCTCTTTGGAAACACTTAGAACCAACTCTATGGGCCTTAACAACAATGAGAGAGGAGATTAAAAAGAAAAAAAAAAAAAAGCAGGCCTGATCTCATTATGAATTCCAAAGGAAACTAGATATATTAATTACTTATTGGAGTTTTTTTCTAAACTAAATTATCTGCATTTGTTAAGCAGAAAGTGGTTTAGGAATTCCTTGTAACAGTGATTAAAAAAATAAAAGAAAACCTACTAAAGGTTAAAACAAAACCCACTAAATAGATCTTCAAATACTGTACTTAATCACCAGCATGGCAAAGAGAAGAGATCCATATCTGTGCCCATTCCAAAGAGAGGTGACCCAAGAGAATGCAGAAATCGTTGGACAATAGCATTAATATCATGCAAGTAAAATTTTACTAAAGATAATTAAAAACGGCTGCAACAGGGAACTGCCAGAGGTTTATGCCAGATTCAGGCAAGGAAGGACACGGAACAAGGGATATCATTGCTGACATCAGGTGGATCTTGGCTAAAAGCAAAGAATACCAGAACGATGTTTAGCTGTGCTTTACTGACTATGCAAAAGCCATCAGTTGTGTGAATCATGACAAGCTATGGGCAACATTGCAAAGAATGAGTAATCCTGAAGACTAAATTGTGCTCATGAGGAAACTGTACATGGGCCAAGAGCCAGCTGTTCGAACAGAACAAGGAGACAATGAATGTTTGAAAATCAGGAAAAGTGTGAGCCAAGGTTATATTCTTTCACCATACTTATTCAATCTGTATGCTGAACAAATAATCCAAGAAGCTGGATTATATGAAGTACATGGTTTCAGAATTGGAAAAAGACTCATTAATAACCAGTGATATGCAGAAGATACAACCTTGCTTGCTGAAAGTCAAGGGGACTTAATATACTTACTGATGAAAATCAAAGAGCACAGCCTTTGGTATGGGTTGTACCTCAATGTAAAGAAAA
>NW_006408595.1:3965148-3971354 GCF_000296735.1 Chrysochloris asiatica
AAATAAAGAATCCAGCAGAACCAAAAAAAAAAAAAAACCCACACAGAAAAAATGACAACAATCAATTCATACTTAATGATAATTACATTGCATGCAAATGGATTAAATATACCAGTCAAGAGACATACAGAACAAAATAGGTAAGAAAATAGGATTCTTCAAGATGCTGTCTACAAGAGATATATCAAAACAATGCAGACAGCCTAAATGCCCATCACCAGAAAAATGGTCAAACCAATTTCGTATGTACACACAATGGAATATTATAAAATGTTGAAAAATGATGATGAATCTATGACACATTTCACAACATAGTTGAACTTGGATGACATTATGCTGAATGAAATTAGTCAATCACAAAAGGACAAACATTGTATGAGACCAACATTGTTAAAAGTTATAAAAAAAAAAAAAAAGGTTTTCTTGATAAAAGAAATAATCTACTATAGTTACAGGGAGTGGAAAAGGGGAGAAATTATTCAGAAACTAGACAATAGACACATGTTAGCATAGGTGACAAGGCATGCAATATATAACAAGAGGGAAGTTAGCAGAGGAAAATTAAGGTATGAGAGACACACGGAATGCAGTAAAGTGAATAGAGGTAAATGCTTTTAACTGATGGCACATGGTGGTGGTTACGTGCCTGGGGGTCTGTCCCAACTCACAGCAACCCTGTATAGGGTTTCCGAGGCTGTAAATCTTTACAGGGGCAGAAAGACTCATCTTTCTACTATGGAAACACTGGTAGTTTCCAGCTGCTTACCATAAAATTAGCAGCCTGAATCATAACCACTACGCTACCAGAGCTCCTTGTTGGTACATTGAGCTGATTGCAGCCATGTAATGAAGCAAAGTATATGATTTATTGAATGTAAAACTGATGATCTGTTCTATAAACCTTCACTCAATTCACAATAAAAAGTTTAAAAATAAAAGAAAAAGAATAGAGGACACACAGAGTATATGACGAATACTGGCCCCAAAGTCCCAAATTTTATGAAAATCATTAGTACACATGCTAAAGAAGTCCAGTGAATTTCAGGTAGGATAACCAAAGGAATCCACACCTAGGTATATTATAGCCAAAAAATTTTGACTAAATCAGAATGTTGTTATTTTTGTTAAGTGCCATAGAGTTGGTTCCAACCCATAGCTACCCTGTATAGGGTTTCCAAGGAGCAGCTGGTGAGCTTAAATAGCCAAGTTTGTGAGTGAACCGAATTTGCAGTCCAGTGCATTAACCTACAGTGCCACACCAAAACTCCAAATCAGAATGAGAAATTAATAATGCTGTTGCTATCTATGGAGTCCTGGTGTGGCGCTGTGGGCTAATGAATCAAACTGTAAAGTCATTTGAACTGCAAGGTCGGTGGTTCAAGATCACCATCTGCTCCTTGAAAACCCTATAAAGGGTCGCTATGGGTTGGAATCAACTTGACGGCACTTAACAACAACAACAATTGCTATCTGATTACATAGGCAAATCATCTAACTGTAAACCAAGTTTTCGGTTGCATTTATAAGCACAGTAGAAAAACACAGCTTAACTATACTCTTGAATTCTTTTGTTGCCTGCTAAAGGAAAAGCAAAAACAAAATCTGCAAAAAGGCATGTGATACGTGGTTACTATTAAATGAGTTTGACTTAAAGTAGTGTGTTGCAATATTTTTAAAAATTGTGAAGTAAATTGTTTATTTCAGAGTGATACTAACACTGAAAAGTCCGTATGTTTGGTACTTAAAAATGAAAAAAAATCAAAACTTTAAAAGTTTGAATGTCAAGAAAATAGTATCTCCATTATTGCATTGCAACTTGTGGACTCTCTTGAGACTATAAACAATCTTCTTCACATTTATCAGAATATTTCTACAGAAGTCACTATACAGACAGAGGAGAGATTTTTTTTCCTGTTTTACTTGTCTGATTTAAGTGCCTGAGAAACAAACTCTTCTTTGTCTTCTCTGCTGCAATAGAACCGCTATCTCAGAGATTTGGTATTTCCTTTCCTTTACAAAACGTGCTAGCTGTTAACTACAGATTGGTAAATTCCTGTTAGAGTAATTGTGACATCAATAATGTTCTTTACAGCAACCAATTGAGTAAAATCATAAATATGAAAACTTAAAAGAATCACATGAAAAGATTTATGCATTGTCAGTTTCCCTCTCTCCCAAGCCAGCCCAGTATTTGTTCAATTGGCTCAGAAACAAAATGATTATGGTGGTGAGGATGGATTTTTTTTATGCCAGCTTTTTCTCACAAAGGCTGTTTAGGCTAGTGGTACTGTTATATATCCCAATCACCAAAACAGATTAATGCTGTCCAGAAAATGCCAGCATATCGCAGAGACACAGGAAGGATCTGGGGATAGGTTGATTACTTTGAACTGCATCTAACATATTCATTTGTCCACAGTGGAACAGATACTTAT
The DNA here is from genome assembly GCF_000296735.1 of Chrysochloris asiatica. Lineage (NCBI taxonomy): Eukaryota > Metazoa > Chordata > Mammalia > Afrosoricida > Chrysochloridae > Chrysochloris > Chrysochloris asiatica. The sequence continues at coordinate 3,967,584 of NW_006408595.1, forward strand.
TCTGGATTCAAATTTGCCTTCCTTGTTGTACTCGTCTAATACCAACACTGATGGACTTAAGGAATGCCTCATTCACCATTTCAGAATTGAATCCAATGTTGTTTCGAACCAAGGAACTCACTTTCTATAAGAATAAGGGTGGCAACATGATGAACCTTGAAGAATCCCCAGATTTTATTATGTCTCCCATTCCCCCAAGACAGCTAGCTTTATAGAATGATGGGATAGGAGATTGAAGACTCAGTTGTAGCACCAGCTGGGGCATAGCAGTTTGTGAGATTAAAATGCTGTTTTGGAGAATACATTCCATTATCTTAACCTGTGATTCATACCCTAAGTTACTGAATATAAACTGATAGGATGTACCATTTTTATGTACTCTTAAGAAGGAAAATACTAACAAGTTACCTATGACTTGTAATCATTTTAAAACGCAGTCTAATTTCAGAGATATAAAAATCTAAAAACAAAAAATACAAAATAGAAGAAACTGAAAATACAAGCAGTATAGTAAATGGTCTTTTTTTTTTCTTCCTTTATCCAGAGCACAAGTCTAGAAACCAAGGAATGGGAATAAAAGTGATGCTTTGATTTACTGTACCAATGTCACCATCACAAAAATCCCTGCCATTTGGAACTCTTCTGGTAACATTAATTTTTTAAACTACCCTGACAGTTTAAATGTGTGCACTAGTTAACATTTTATTTTACAGTTTTTCAAGGAAAGGGACTAACAGAGGAAAGATTTATCTCATTGTTGTGGCATTTATATAAAAAAGAGTGACTAGGTAATCAAGAAAAGATTTTCTGATTAGATATCTTGCAGTTCAGTGATTAATGTCTCTTCTAGCCATTTGTAAATTCCCACCAAACAACTTTTTCTTGATGGGTCTGGGTAAGAGAAAATGGGGGAAGATGCTGATGGATTGATTATATGCCTCAGTTGTGAATAATTGTTAGCAGGGTTAATTGTGAAAACTTGGAACATTAATGTGGGTATAAAATGAACCATCTCAGAATCAGGAAGGGGCATCTTTGAAACTCCTCAACCCAGATACAGAGAGTTGTGACACCAAAGGAGTGACAAAGCATCAGCAGCAGAAGCAAGAGCCAAAACACAAGACAGTTCAGCAAGTAAAGCTGAGTGACTTTCAGCGGAAGCTCACTTGCAGAATGACATGCCTCTAGGCACTTAATTTGGGGAGCTAGGTTTACTAACCCCTGAAGCTAGAGTCAAGTGCCTTCAAGATGAGATGTATAGTGGAGTGGTGTGCCCTGTATGAATTTATCAGCAGCCCTAGAACAGCTTTGTTACATTGTCGGAGCAGGGCAAAGGCCAGACCAAGGATCCAGGGCCAGAGAGAGGCCTGCAGTGGGTGGGTACAACAAAGGAGAGGCTGGCCTGACTGAAAGAATTGTGCCCTGAGCTCTTTCTGATCCTGCATTGTAACCTGGTAACATTCCTAATAAAACTCATCACTGTGAATTTGGTGTCTGAATTCAGCATGACCATTTCAATGACTTATCAAACTCAGATGAGAAGTAGAGAGTGCTTTGAGATGGATTGTTAGCACCATTTTTTTGCAGTATATTTTTAGACTTCTGACTAACAGTTGACAGTCAGCTAGTGAGTGGGTGACTAGTTTCCATGAACAGATTTCCAATTTATTAAAGGACAAGAGTACTCTGACAATTTCACTAGGAATGCTCATTTCTTCTCAGAAAGAGGTTGTGAAATACATCCTTGGCCCAGATTGAGACTTTTTTTTTTGTCAAGGCAACAAAGGGAGAAACAATTGCATAAGGGTCATAAAGATTGTTGCATTTTAGCGTTTTCTTGCAACAAGCAAAACAAAACAAGAAATGGGCTGGGAGTGTCATCAGTTTGTATCCTGATTGTGGTTGCTGTTAAGTGCTGTTGGGTTGGTTCTGATTCATAGCCAACCTGTTTGTGGTTTCCAAGGAGTGGCTGGTGGTGGGTTTGAACTGCCAACCTTGTGGTTAGCAGTCCAGTACTTATCCTACAGTGTCACACCAGGGATCCTTGTACCCTGGTAATTTATCTAATTATCAAAGAGAAATAGAACTATCATGTTCCAATAGGAATAAAGAAGAATATATCTGGGGCCTAGATAATCTTCTGAGCTGTTTCTAGAACTCGTCTACCTGGTAGTGGTGTACCAGGGAGTTGGTTCCGACTCATAGCCACCCTGTATAGTTTATGAGGCTGTAGATTTTAATGGGAGCAGAAAGCCTCATCTTTGTCCTGCAAAACTTCTGGTAGTTTCAAACTGCTAGCTTGAAGGTTAGCAGCCCGACTCATAACCACTCTGTTAGCAGAGCTCCTTTGGTCTACCCAGTGGTAAAAATTAGTAGACGACCATAATGTACATATAATCATTCAGGCAGGACCACCAAGAAGCCAGATATCTCAGAATGAAGGCTTGAATCAATTTACAAATCAAACAAACAAAATGTTTGAGTGAGAGCAAGGAGATATGGCATAGATCTTGTGATTACTTGCAGAAGTGAGGACTACAGCTGTTGTTGTGAAGTGCAGTAGAGTTGCTTCAGACTATAGTGACCTTGTACAGGGTTTCTGAGCTGGACAGTGAATAAAGAAGACCATAGAAGAATTGACGCTTTTGAGTTGTAGTGTTGGAGGAGAATATAAAAAGTACCATGGTCTGCCAAAAGAGAAAAAGAGGAAGAGCCCCAGTGAGATGGTTTGGCAAAGTGGCAGCATCAATGGGCTCAAGCATAGCAACAATTGTGAGGTTGGCCCAGGACCAGGTAGTGTTTCATTTTGCTGTGCATAGGGTCGCTATGAGTCAGTACTGACTCCATGGCACCAAACAACAACACTAAAAAATTCACAACGTTAAAACTCTAGATTCCCTTGAAGCTAATGCTGGAGATGAAAATTAGAATCTATTCGATGAAACTGTCTTAAATTTGAAAGACAGATGTCTCCCTATTGCATGTGGTGGTATCGTTGACAATTGCCAAGGGATGCTTGTATTGGTCTAAAACAGCATTCTAAAAACCTACTTGTGGAGCAATGATCAGCAAACTTTTCATGTAAAAGGCCAGATAGTATGTACATTAGTCATTGTAGAACTAAAGGCTGTATATGAGTGCTGCCACAACTATTCAACTCTGACCTTATAGTGAAAGCAACCATAGATGATATACAAAAAAAAAGGAAGTAGCAGTGTTCACAGATGTACAAAGAAGACAGTGAGCTGATTTGGAACAAGGATCATAGTTTGTTAATCTCTCTTCAAAGACATCTGACTTTGAGAGGCAGAAGTCAACATCAGTGGTTGTCAAACTTAGAATTTCATTTTCCACCCAGTAATTTCATGGAGTTCTAACTTCTTGGAGCCCCTAACTTCATGATAGTCTAACTCAAAATTTCATTTGCTGCCCACTAACTTCAATGAGTCCTCGCAATCCTGTAAGATAAACTTTGTTGTTGTTGTTAGGTGCCATGGAGTCAGAACCAACTCATAGCAACACAATGCACAACAGAACAAAACACTGCCCAGTCCTGGAACAATCTCACAATTGTTGCCACACTTGAGCCCATTGATGCTGCCACTTAGCCAATCTATCTCGCTGGGGGTCTTCCTATTTTTCTCTGACCCTCCACCTTACCAAACATGATATCCTTCTCCAGCAACTGGTCCCTTCTGACAATATGTCTGAAGTATGAGAGACGAAATCTGGCCATCCTGGCCTCCAAGGAGCACTCTAGCTGCACTTCTC
>NW_006408595.1:3977779-3980411 GCF_000296735.1 Chrysochloris asiatica
TCAGGTGGCCAGACTTCTCATTCATACTTCATACTTATTATCACAAGGCACCAAACCCTGGAGAAGGACATCATGTGTTGCTCAGACATAAAGAGGAATACCCTCCTCCCAATGAGAAGAAATGGCACAGTAGCAGTAACAGTGGGCTCAAGCCTAACAGCAATTGTGAGGATGTCATAGGACCTGTGTTTCATTCTGTTATACATAGTGTTGCTATGACTTGGAACCAATTCAATGGCACCTAACAACAAAAACAATGGCATAAAAGTCCACCACATGAATGGATACTGACACTGGTTTGGCATGACATTACCACTGAATATTAGTTTCATATTATCCTTGGTAATGTTATTACTGAATATGTTGTTATCTTTTGTGAATTTAGTATAAGACATTTTGAGGTGTGCAAAGTCTCAGAATACCTATTGCTCAGAATATATACTTTCCAGGAAAACTATCTAAAAGTATGGTGTCTTCCTATGCTAATGCTGCCACAACAGAAAATACAAGCAGGTACTTCTAAATAAGAGTCCTGGTGTGGCGCTGTGAGTTAATGCTCTGGACTGCAATGTCGGTTTGAATTGCAAGGTCTATGGTTCAAGTTCACCAGCCGCTCCTTGGAAACCCTACACAGGGTTACTATGGGTCGGAACCAACTCGACAGCACATAACAACAACAACAGCAAATCTTTAAATAAGAGAAGTTAATTTTCTCATAGTTCAGGAGTCTAGAGGTACAAATCAGGCCAAGTATTCATATCTATTGATATGCTATGGTCCTAAGGCAGGGCTGGTACCTTGTGATAGTCCCAGCAGTTCCTTGTAATTTCCTGGTATTTCTTGATGTTTCCTAGCATTCATTGGTATCTGTCTTCTCTCTGTGGGTATTTCTGTGTCTATTCTAATCTTTTCATAACTTAGAAGTGATTTGGTCTAGGACCTATCCTACTCTGTTATGACCTCATTATCGAAACTGAAGAATACTGCTATTTCCAAACAGGATCACATCCAGAGGTACAGGGATAAGGGCGTCAATTGATTTGGGGGGGTGGGGGTGGTGAGCAGCTCAGTAGGGGAACATTCAATCAATAACATGCTTCTAATAAGTAAAGTATGAATTAAAATCAAGACCTGGATAATTGAAATTAATCAAACATAGATATAAATATTTCTTCTAATAAAGTTATAAAATTAAATGCCAATCCGTTAACTGTTATTTTCTCTTATTTAGGTCAAACATATATGTTTATTGAACTACACAAATGCTATGTTTATAGCTAGATGTATATATGTAAATAGATCTGAAACTGACAAAGGTACCAAATATAGAATATTACCAGCAGCTCCAAATGACTTTCTTTGGTTCCCTCCCAGTTGGTAGTGGTTGCCACAAGATATCCACTAGTCTTCAATTTTGACACAAGTTTTACCTGGTTTTGACCTTTTATGTCCATATTATACATGAAAGATTCATCCATGTGGCTGTAATAGTTGGTTTTTAATTTCTATGTGATTTCTAGTTTTTGCCTAGTGTTGTGTATGTCTTTTGATGAACTTAAGTATTCATTTCTATTGGTATACTGGGAAATGGCAGGCCATCAAGTATCTGCATGATCAACTTTCATAGATATTATGCAACAATTTTCAACATTGATTACGGTTCTTTTCTTACCTGCAACTTAATAGGAATTCCCAGCACTCAACATTCTCTTTAATACTTAAGGTTCTAGCTTTCATTTCTGTAATGAATAAAAATATTGATTTTTTTCAGGTGACTTTTGGATATGTAGACATCCCCTTTTGTTGTAAGTATATGTTAACATCTTTGGGCCATTTTTGAAATTGGGTTATATATTTCTTATTGATTTGGAGAATGAATAGGTACAAAACCTTTGCCAGTTCCTGTGAAGACAATGTGCAAAGTGGAAGCCTGTCAGAGAAGGACAACACAAATATTTTCCAGTAAAATAAGCAATAGAAAAGTGTTTAGAATGCACTCTGTCAGAGGCAGAAGACTTACGAGACCTGGGTGGAGGGGAATGCAATTCCTTCTAGTTGTCTCTCTTACAAGTTTCATAGTATACTGTTGTTATGTGTCATTGAGTCAGTTCTGACTCATTGCAACCCTATCTACAACAAGAGGAAATACTGGCTGATGCCATCTTCAACAGTTGTTATATTTGAGACCACTGTTGCAACTGCTGTTTCAATTAATTCTTCTTGAAGGTCTTCCTCTTCTTCACTGACCCTCCTGATGTCCAAAGTATGTGACACAAAGTCTTATCATTCTTGCTTCTAAGAAGTAATCCATCTGTATTCCTTCCAAAACAAATTGTGTTCATTCTGGCAGTCCATGGTATATTCAGTATTCTTCTCCAACATCAGAATTCAAAGGCATCAATTCTTCTCTGGTCTTCCTTATTCATTGTTAGGTTTTCATGTGCATATGAGGTGATTATACCATGGCGTGGATCACGCACATCTTAGTTCTCAAAATGGCATCTTTGCTCTTGAATACTTTAAAGAAGTCTTTTGCAGCAGATTTGCCCAATATAAAACATTGTTGAATTTCTGTACTGCTGCTTCCATGAACTTTGAATATGTATCCAAGTAAAAGGAAATATTTGATAAT
>NW_006408595.1:4009653-4019430 GCF_000296735.1 Chrysochloris asiatica
AAAGGCTGTGGTTTTTGATCTTCATCAATAAGTAGCTTAAGTCCTCTTCACTTTCAGGAAGCAAGGTTGTATCATCTGCATATTGCAGGTTGTTATTGAGTCTTCTGCCAATCCTGAAGCCACCTTTTCCTTCATAAAATCTATTTTCTCAGATTATTTCCTCAGCATGCAGATTGAATAACTATGGTGAAAGAATACAACCCTGGCACACATCTTTCCTAATTTTAAACCATTTGGTGTCCCCTTGTTCTACTCGAGCAACTGCCTCTTGGTCTATGTATGGGCTCTTCATGAGCATAATTAAGTGTTCCAGAATACTCATTCTCTGCCATGTTGTCCATAGCTTGTCATGATCCACATAGTCAAAAGCCTTTGCATAGTAAATAAAGCCTAGGTAAACATCTTTCTGGTATTCTCTAATGCTTTCAACCAAGATCTATCTGACACCAGCAATGATATCCCTCATTCTATGTCCTAGGATGAATTAATTAATACAAAGAGAGAAAATAATGTAAGCCAGAAACTGGATTTATGGCATAGACTTTTCCCCCAACTTCTTATTGGTAAGCAAAAGTGATTTTGCTGATAGATTTTTAGTTCAAGTTGTTTACAGGAGCTTATAGAATGTAAGCATTTATTTTAATATGTCTTTTAAAGCTACTGAGTTTGGTAGCTCAGAAAGATATCTAGGGTTCTTAAAAGTCAAAATCAGAAATTTCTTCTAAGAATATAAATAAGTGCTAAAATCTTGACTGGAATACTTTTTCTATGAAAGAACCTGGACTAGTAGCATTCTGGATAATTGTACTGATTTATTGGCTGGTACTACTAGCAAATGCTTACATCGAGATTTCTGCTTTAACTATAGTCTTATACATGCAAATTTCTGCTATAGTTGCTGAAATTTCCACAGTGTTATTAATTGAAGCTATCCAAATATAATTTAAAACAAAATAAACAACATCAAGAAAGGTCATTTCCACTGCACTAAGAAGATGAAGCTAAAATCTCTATGTGTAATAATAACACTTACAAACAAGGCTTCTAAATGACATGTCTCATCTACTGGGGAGGATTGTTAGTGGAGGAAGCAGTATGCCTTAAATACTAGAAAAATAACTAAACTTGCTTTAGTATCCTAATCAAAACACAAAAACCTGGAGATCGTCCATCACAAATGGACAACTCCCACTCTATAATGGAAAATTGCTGATGGGAACTGTCAAATTGGACAATGCACTTTCTAATCTTTGACCTCAATATACAAATAATTTGACTCTGTCTCTAAAATTTTAAACTCCACTTCCTTGTGTTTAAAGATAATTACTTCCTTGTGTATGGCATGTTAACAGCTAGCTAGCACCCCTAAGATTGCTGTTCAGTAGATAGGGATTAATCTTCATTCCTCTTCCTCATTCCTGCCACCTATATATACATACAGAGACTTGCAAATTCCTGCTGCTACTCCACTTGTTACTGTATGCCCAAGTTTATCATTGCTATTAAGTGCCATTGAGTACAAGAGAACAAAAAAGCGCCTGGCCCTGGGCTGTCCTGCAGTTTGCTAGTACTTTCTTTCCCATGTGTTTGTGTTTGCTTCTGCTTCTCAAGCACAATGCTACCTTGGTGGTGGTGGTGGTGGCGGTGTGCTGTGGAGTCAGGTCTGACTCATAGCAATACTGCACAGGGTTTCTAAGGCTGTGAATCTTTACAGGAGCAGAAAGCCTCTTCTTTCTCCCATGGAACATCTGTTAGTTTTGAACTGCTGACCTTGAGGTTAACAGCAGGACTCATAACTACTATGCTACCAGAGCTCCTACCTTACATTTCCCAAACTCTTCCTCACATGGGACAATGTCACTGAGTTCAAGTCTAGATCTTAAAATCTCTTTGACATCCTTCTTCACTTGGTTTTTCTGCCTCTGTTAGTAAGATGCAAACCATACAGCGGAAGACTTGAAGACCTTAGATAATAGCAGAGTCATTGAATGAAAGAAGCCTAAATACATGAATGAATACATTAGGCAGCGCAACACCTTCCCATTATCCTCATACCAACCATCACAATAGAATGTGATGGAAGTACAAAATGATTCTATTGTTTTGAATACAATAGCCCCTGGGATTTGGGAATTGTATAGAATACAAGTTAACATACCCTGAAAAACAGAGCCCCTGCATTCCAGATGCTATCTCTACTCTCCACTTATTCTTTATGAGAAGAGTTGTCAATCTATATAATGTGCTGATCAAATCTGACCCATAACCTGTTTTTAATATCCTACAATCTATAAATGTGTTTTTTGCCGTAAAAATGTATTAAAACAAAAACTTGAGTTGCTGGTGAAAGAGGAAAATAAGGAAAAGGTGAAGGGAGAGGAAAAGAAGACAGGGAAAGGAGAGGAGGAAAAGACCAGACAGAGACTTCATTTGGTTTGAGAAGTCTAAAATATTTTCTATGTAATGTTTTACGTAAAAAGGTTGATAAGCCTCTTCTCTAGAATATTTAGAGTGCTCATTCATTACATTTCCACAGCCTTTAGCATGGAACTACCAGAACAGCGCCCTGAAGAAATTCCAGGTGAGCATGGGGTAGGGAATCTTAACAAATTTTAAAACCCCACTTTTTCACTTAGGCCTCCAGAACAGTTCTCCTTGGGCTATACATTTTTGGTTCTAACTATTCATAGGTGTAATCAATTCCAGTTCATCTGAATCCTATAGGACAGTAAAGAACTGTCCCATTGGGTTTCCAATGATGTAAATCTTTTTGGGAGCAGACAGCTTCATCTTTCTTTCTTGGAGTGGCTTGTGAGTTCAAACCACTGATCTTTTGGTTAGCAGTCCAACACTTAAACCACTGCACCACTAGTACTCCTATGGGCTGAAAACATATGTCTTGGAAAAGACATAATCCCACCATCTTTTCTCATGGATCTCAAACTTTCATTTATGTTCCTGGCTTTGCACAAAGTACTTCTCTCGTATCATAGTGAATCCTGTCCCTTCCCCCACAAAAAAGGGAAATCTTCAAAGACATAAATGAATGAATAGACTGACACTGATTGTTTATGTTTGGAGTGGGTATCTCAGTATGTGTATATGTCTCTGTGTGTGTAGTACAGTGTTTGGAGTATTGCCTACTTTAGCAAACAGTTGTTATTAGGTGCCATCCAGGTGGTTAAGACTCATTGTGATCTTATGCACAACAGAACACAACATTTCCAGGTCCTGTGCCATCTTCACAATATTTATTGCATTGAGCCCATTGCTGCTGCCACTGTGACAATCCATCTCATTTGAAGTCTTCCTTTTTTTTGCTGACCCTCCACTTTACCAAGTATCATGTCCTTCACCATGGACTGAGCACTCCTCATCCCATATCCGAACTATGAAAGACAAAAGTCTTGCTATCTTGGTTTCTAAGGAGCATCCCAATGGCAGTTCATGGTAATTTCAATATTCTTCTCTAATACTGTAATTTGAAGGCAATACAAATTGGGCTGCAAACCTTAAGTTCAGCAGTTTTAAACTTCAAACCTTAAGGTCAGCAGTTCCATGGCAGAAAGATGAGGTGTTCTGCTCCCGTAAAGATTTACAGCCTCAGAAACCCTGTACAGGGTTGCTATGAGTTGGAACCGACTCCACGCCATGTAACCACCACCATTCTTCTATGGTCTTCCTTATTCATTCTCCAACTTTCACATGCATATGAGGTGATTGAAAATACCATGGCTTGGGTCAGTCACATCTTAGTCCTCAAACAGATACCTTTGGTCTTTAACATTTTAAAGGTCTTCTGCAGGAGATTTGCCTAACTCAATATGTCTTTTGATACCTCTTTTATGGTGGTGGTGGTGGTTATGTGCCGTGGAGTCGGTTCCAACCCATAGCGACCCTGTACAGGGTTTCCGAAGCTGTAAATCTTTATGGGAGCAGAAACCTTTATCTTTCTCCCGCAAAACAGCTGGTAGTTTCGAATTGCTGACCGTAAGGTTCACAGCCCGATTCGTAACCACTACACAACCAGAGCTCCTTATCTATGTGTGTGTATATATACATATATAAATCTATATAACTTTTACTGTGAATTGATTGAAGGTTTACAGAGATCATCAGTTTTACATTCAACAAATCATACACTTTCATTTCATCTCAATGATCCCCTTCGTATGGTAACAGTTATCCCACTTTCTCCCTGTGTTTCCTATTTCCATTCTATCCCTCTAACCATCACTTCTCAACTTTGTCCTTAAGTAAATTCTGATCTTTTGCTTTCTGAATGATTGAGCATTTCATGGTGAATATACCTCTCCAGTGTTGTTTTTTCCCCAATGTACCTATCTGAAATCTGGCTGAAAAATTGGGCCATAAGTGTGTCTTTTCATTTTGGTCTGCTGCTTCCATGAGTGTTATTTATGAATCCAAGTAAAATGTATTCAACAACTTCAATCTCTTCTCTATTTACCATGATATATTATTACTGTTCCAGTTATTATAATTTTTGTTTTCTTTACATTGAGGTGCAATCCGTACTGAAGGTTATAAACATTGATTTTCAGCAGTAAGCATTTTAAGTTGTCTTTGCTTTCAGCCAGCAAGGTTGTATCATCAGCATATCACAAGTTGTTAATGTATCTTCTTCCAGTCCAAATGCCATGTTCTTCTTCATATATTCCAGCTTCTTCGATTACTTGCTCAACATATAGATGGTGAAAGGATACAGCCCTGGCACATAACTTTCTTGATTTTAAACCATTCATTATACCCTTACTGTGTTTGAACAACTGCCTTTTGGTCTATGAGCAAGTTCTTCATGAACACAATTACGTGTTCTGAAACACCCATTCTTCACAGTGCTTCCATAGGTTATAATGATCCACACAGTCAATAGCCTTTACATATTAAAGTGAACATCTTTCTAGTATTCTCTACTTTCAGCCAAGATGCCTCTGACATCAGCACTGATATCCCTAGTTCCATGTTCTCTCCTGAATATGGTTTAAATTTCTGGCAGCTCCCTGTCACCATTCTGTTGCAACCATTTAAAAATTATCTTCTGCAAATTTTCATTTGCATGTGATATTAACGATATTACTCAATGCTTTCTGAATTACGTTGAGTCACCTCTCTTTGGAATGGGCACAATATGGATCTCTTCCAATTGATTGACCAAGTAGCTGTCTTCCAGACTCCTTGGCAGAGATGAGTGAACACCTTCAATACTACATCAGTTTGCTGAAATATTTCAAGTGGTATATTCTCAATTCCTGGAGTCTTGTTTTTCAAAAATGACTTCAGTGCAGCATGGCCTTCTTCCTTCAGTATCATCTGTTTTTTATCATATGCTGTCTAAGGTGCATTGAAGGAATTGGCAAAGAACAAGGCATCAGAAATTGATGGAATACAAATTGAAATCTTTCAGGAAATGAGGTGGCACTGGAGGCACTTACTCATCTATGCCAAGAGATTTGAAAGACAACTATCTGGCCAACTGATTGGAAGAGATCCGTACTTGTGCCCATTCCAAAGAGTGGTGACCCAATGGAATGTGGAAATCATCGAATGATATCTTTCATATCTCATGTGAGTAAAGTTTTACTAAAGGTAAAACAGAAATTGCTGCAATCATACATTGACAGAGAGCTTCCAGAGGTTCAAGCTGGAATCTGAAGAGGAGGTGGAATGAAGGATATCATTGCTGATTTCCAATGGATCTTGGCTGATAGCAGAGAATATCAGAAATGTATTTACCTGTGTTTTATTGACTACACAAAGGCTTTTGATTGTGGGGATCATGGCAAGCTATGGACAACATTGCAAAGTATGAGTGTTCCGGAACACTTCATTGTGCTCATGAGAAATCTGTACATGGACCAAGAGGCAATTGTTGGAACAGAACATGGAAACACTGAATGGTTTAAAATTAAAAAAAGGTGTTCTCTAGGGTTGTATTCTTTCACCACACTTAGTCAACTGTATGCTGAGCAAATAATCCTAAAAGCTGTCTTATATGAAGAAAAACATGGCATCAGGATTGGAGGAAGACTCATTAACAATCTACGATATGCAGATGATACAACCTTTCTTGCTGAAATTGAAGAAGACTTAAATATTTACTGATGAAGATAAAAGATCACAGATTTTGGTATGGATTGCATCTCAATGTAAAGAAAACAAAAATTCTCACTACTAGATGAATAAACAACACTCTTATCAACGGAGAAAAAAAATTGAAGTTGTCAAGGACTTCATTCTTTTTGGATCAACTATCAACACTCATGGACCAATAGTCAAGAAATCAAATGACATATTTCATTAGGTAAATCTGCTGCACAAAACCTTTTAAAAATGTTGAAGAGCAGAGATGTCAGCTTGAAGACTAAAGTGCGCCTGACCCAAACCATGGTATTTTCAATAACCTCATATGCATGCGAAACCTGGAATACTGTAGAAGAATTGATGCATTGGAGTTTTGGTGTTGGATGAGAATATTGAAAGTTCCATGGGCTACTAAAAGAACAAACAGATCTGTATTGGAAGAAGTGCAGCTAGAGTGTTCGTTGGAGTCCAGGATGGCCAAACTTCATCTCTCATACTTAGGATATTGTCAGGAGGGACCAGTCACTGGAGAAGGATATCATGTTTGGTAAGGTGGAGGATAAGAGAAACAGAGGAAGACCCCAGCAAAATGGGTTGGCAAAGTGGCAGCATCAATGGGCTCAAGTGTAGCAACGATAGAGAGGTTGGCCCATGATCGGGCAGTGTTTCATTCTGCTGTGCATAAGGTCACTATGAGTTGGCACCGACTCGATGGAACCTAACAACAACAACAACAATCTGGTATAAAATTTGTTTGAATTTCAAGGATCTTAAAATTCTAACTTGAAAAGTGGTGGACTAGAGAGATGGACTACAACAGACCCTCCACAACAAAAAATATGAGAGACCAAGTAAAACAGACACAGTTGAAAAACCTGGAACCCTGAACTTCGGAGGAAAGGTTAGAGAAATGGACTGAGTACTTGCTGGGAGGAGAAGCTAAAGAGAACTGCTGAGAGAGGGATATTGTTGTGCAGACAACCAGACATAATGCAATCATCTTGAACTTTTGTGAGCTGTTTTGGCGACAGAATGTGACCTAGCAGAGCAGATTCACACAGGTTTCAGGAATGGTGCGATTCCTTCTTTTTTCCCCACACTCCTCTGGTGAGAAGAAGGATGGCCAGCTCCCAACCTCCTCCATGCCTAATGCTGACCCTGCTCTCCAGGAATTTGGAGCAGTGTGGTTGGGAGTCACGTCAGTGTGAGGTGGGTGCCTGGATTCAGGCAGGCTCAGCTCCAGATCTACAGAACGTGCAGAGCCACCAGATCAGCATTAGTTTAGCAGAAACCCTCATAGCCAGCCACCTTGTCCCTAGCTTCCCTATAGTCCTAACAGATACTGAAACTAGCCCCATCATAGGCTTCTGGAGTGAGTGTCCTGAACAGAGATAACACCTAGGATTATAGGAATGCCATCTAGGTAGGGCTAAGAACTTCACTATCATATCCTTCAGCACCCATCTCATGAGCTCTTTGACTGGCAGGAGCTCCCCAGAGTTCTTTCCTCTTTGGGTCCAAAAGCTGAAATGTTTTTTTTTGTTTTGTTTTGTTTCCTTTAATTGATTCATTGTTTCTGTCTGTTTATTCTTTCTTCTACTTCTTCTCTTTCCATTACTTTAAATTTTATCCTCTCTATTTCCACTTTTGGTATTCCTTCTTTTTTCTGTTTCTCATTTCTCCTCTTTCTTTTTTCTTCCTAGTTGATCTTTCTTTACTATTCTTTCTATTTTATCTTCCTTCTCCCTGGTTTTTCTTAAGTGTTTTTTTTTCTTCTTCTTCTTTTTATCTTCTCTCTTTTCTCTTCTATAGCTCTATTTTCCTACCCCTCTTTTCTCTTCATAGTTATTATATTAATTTTTTTGTTCTGGTTGCTGCCTATTTTTTCCCACCTTATTATTTTATCTTTTGGCCTAAATGACCATCAACAGAAGAATGGTTAAACAAACTTCATACCTAACACAATGGAATACTATGAAATGCTGAAGAGTAACAATGAATTTATCAAACACCTCACAACATCATTGAACCTGGAGGATATCATATTGAGTCAAATTAGTCAATCACAAAAGAACAAATATTGTATGAGACCAATGTTGTAAACAGTTTTCTTGACAAAAGATGGTTGTAGATTCAAGGGAGTAGGTACATTTATTCATGGACTTAAGGGTAGACACATGTTAACATGGGTGACAGGGCAGGCAATATACAGCAAGAAGAAGGTTGGCAGAGGAAAGATGAAAGTAGCAGGAGCCAAACAGAGGAATGGAAGAGTTGTAATGAATAGAAGTAAATATATGGGCAGCAATATAATCATTGTAGTGAATAAAGTATATAATTCATTGAATGCAAAACTGATGATTTACTGTATAAACCTTCACTCAATTCACAATAAAAAGTTTGAAAAAAAATCTTACTTGATTGTAAATTATCTTTATATTCTATAATATTCTGAGGGATGTTTTGTTTTAGATACTACCATTATAAAATCCCCCCATGCATCTGTCAGTTGGCCATACTGTGGTGACTTGTGTGTTTTTATGATGCTGGAAGCTACGTGATGGTGTTTCAGATACCAACAGGGTCACGCATGGTGAACAGATGTCAACAGAAATTTCTGATTAAGGACAAATTAGGAAGAAGGAATAGACAGTCTACTTCTGAGGGATAAGACCCTGAAAACCTTATTAATAGCAGTAGAATGTTGTCTAATATATTATCAACAAATGAGCCACTTAGATTAGTACGCACTCAAGATACGACTGAGGAAGAGTTCTGCCTCTTAAAAGTAGAGTTGACCTAAATGACATTGATGGAGCAAAACTTTTAGGGCCATAATTTGCTGATGGCGCATGGTTCAAAATGAGAAGAAAATGCTACAAATATCCATTAATAACCAGACCATATCAACAAAGTGTTCATCTAAGAATATTGGAAGTTGCCAAACATGAAATGGAACACATAATGATCAGTATCCTAGTGAGCTGAAATGGACAGATGTTGGTCATTTAAATCAGGCAATCATATGATTTACTATGCCATGAATGACAAATGCAGGAGGAATGGCATTGCATTCATTATCAAAATGAGCACTTCAAGATTTATCTTGAAATACAATGCTTTCTGTGATAGAATTTTCATATAAGGAAGAACAATTTAATTATTATTCAGATTTACATAACACCTGAAGAAGCTGAAGAAATTGAAGACTTCCACCCAGTTCTCCAGTCTGAAATTGATCAAGCATGGCAATCAAGATGAATTGATAGTTACTAGTAATTGAAAAGTGGAAATTGTTTAAAAAGAGGAGGGGTCAATAGTTAGACAATACGGTCTTAGTGATAGAAATGACACTGGAGATAGCTTGATAGAATTTTGCAAGACCAATGACATACTCATTTAAAATACCTTTTAAAACTACATAAAATGTGACTATACACATGTATGTCACCAGATAGATTACAAAAGGATCTAAATTACTACACATGTGGGAAGAAACATATATTACCAGACAAAGATAATCTCAATATGACCAGTCAAAATGAGACCAGGGGCAGAATGTGGGACAGATCATCAATTGCTCATATTCAAGTTAAGGCTGAAATTGAAGAAAATTAAAACAAATCCATGACAGACAAAATATGACCTTGAGTGCCCATCCCAAAGAGAAGTGAC
>NW_006408595.1:4020525-4021039 GCF_000296735.1 Chrysochloris asiatica
GATATCATGTTTGGTAAGGTGGAGGGAAAGAGACAAGAGGAAGACACTCAGTGAGATGGATTGGCAAAGTGGCAGCATCAATGGGCTGAAGTGTAGCAACAATTGTGAGGCTGGCCCAGGAATGGGCAGTGTTTTGTTGTGCATAAGAAATGACTCAATGGCACCTAACAACACAACAGCATATCCAATCTGAATGTAGAGACCATCTCAAGAACAGATTTGATGCTTTAGGCTTTCATAATCAAACAACAGAAGTGTTGTTGGATGACTTGAAGAGTATCTTTCATGAAAAAAGTAAAATGTCACTAAAAAAAACAGGAAAGACAGAAAAGAAAAAATGGATGTCTGAAGAGACTCTGAAACTTGTTCTTGAGCATTGAGAAGCTAAAGCAAATAGAAGAAACAAGGAGGTAAAAGAGCTGAACATAAAATTTGAAAGGGCAGCTGGAAAAGAAAAGGAAAATATAATGAAATATACAAAGATATGGAGTCAGAAAAACAAAATTGAAGAATA
>NW_006408595.1:4023729-4025629 GCF_000296735.1 Chrysochloris asiatica
GTAGAAGAATTGATGCTTTTGAGTTATGATTTTGGAGGAGAATATTGAAAGTGCCAAAAGAATCGTTTTGGAAGAAGTGCAGCCAGAGTGCTTCTTGGAGGCCAAGATGGCCAAACTTCGTCTCTCATACTTCAGACATATTGTCAGGAGGGACCATTCACTGGAAAAGGATATCATGTTTGGTAAGGTGGAGGGTAAGAGAAAAAGAGGAAGACCCCCCCCCAACAAGATGGATTGGCCAGGTGGCAGCGTAGATGGACTCAAGTGTGGCAACAGTAGTGAGGTTGGCCCAGGATCGGGCAGTGTTTTGTTTTGTGCATAAGGTCATTATGGGTCGGTACCGACTTGATGGCGCCTAAAAACAACAACAACAACAACAAGTCAGAATAAATCATCTATGAGGGGACTTCAAAAAGTTCATGGAAAAAAAAATAGTTCCTGGAAAGTTTCAATTATATTTAAGTTTTCACTCAGACTTTTTGAAGACCTCTCATGTTTTTCTAAAATTAATAGACCTGCAAATGTGAT
This sequence comes from Chrysochloris asiatica, assembly GCF_000296735.1. Taxonomy (NCBI): domain Eukaryota; kingdom Metazoa; phylum Chordata; class Mammalia; order Afrosoricida; family Chrysochloridae; genus Chrysochloris; species Chrysochloris asiatica. The sequence continues at coordinate 4,024,258 of NW_006408595.1, forward strand.
GGTCAACATTCTCTTTCATGTCCTAGAGAACTACTGCAGAAACAAGCAGACACAGCGCCTGGAAGAGCACATAGATTAAACAAATCTTCTTGCCAAACTCCTTCCACTGACTACCATGGAATTGGTATTGACAGGTTTCCTTATGTCAGACCATCTCCTCCAACAAGCTTCTTATTCATCTTAATTCCCTGATGGATTGATGGGATAAACAAATCTATAATACGTTGGCACCAAACACCAATATTTTTATGTGACTTCAAGAAATTTAGTAACTTTGGCTTTGGGGTCAAGTTTGTTCTCTCAGGGAAAAGACTGTCAAAACTGTTTGTAAAATCCTATAGCTATTGCTACTCTTTCAAAGACAGTTTAAACAGAATGCTTAAAGATTGAAAAACAACAATAAAAAAATTGGCATGAACCATCAGTCTTTAATGTCCTTGATTTAAACTGGAAGCAACATGGCATATCATATCTTTTCAGGATAATGATTATATTTCAGACCAGGTAAGGTCTTAGGATTTATAGGAGGGAATATTTCATCTGCTCTTTTCACAAATAGAGCCTCTTACATAGGGACCCCCTAGGAAATCCTCAGTGTTTTTCCCAGGATTTGCAAATTTGGATTTTATATTCTTTAGTGTTAATTCTGATTGCATCTCTAAATGTTAGTCTATAAAACAGTTTAGTTTCCATTTTTCCTTAATAATTTAAATTGTCTATGTTATTGTTAGTTGGTTCTAACTCATAGTGATTATATACACAACAGAACAAAACACTGCTGGTCCTGCACCATCCTCACAATTGTTACATTTGAACCCATTGCTGCTGCCACTGTCTCCGTCCATTTCTTTGGGGGCCTTACTCTTTTTCACTGACCCTCCATTTTACCAGGCATCACGTCCTTCTCCAGGGACTGGTCCCTCTCGATATGCTTCTAGAATTACGTTAAAGATACTGATTTACTACTATTTAATGTTATATTTTATTTTCCATCGGTTCTGCCTCCTAACTTGTTTGAATAGTTAAATGGTTGCTCCTAAAATTGAGTACAGATCTTTGTTCCTTTCAGTTTATTTTCTTATATTTTAAATATTACCATGCCTGGGTAATATGTCTATACTTATCAACTTTTTATAGAAAATCATGTAAAAATAATATTGATAGAATAATAATTTAGAACATTTAGATAATATACTTTTATATATCACTTACTTTTTGTATTCCTGTGAAAAAATAGCAACGTATCAGTGATTAGAAAGGCCTGTGAAAACAAAAAGCTATGTTTTCTTAGGTCAGAATAACCTAGAATATTTTGTTATATATTTTCTAACTCAAAATAACTAAACTGTCTCAATCATAGATCTATTATTTA
>NW_006408595.1:4025729-4027831 GCF_000296735.1 Chrysochloris asiatica
TCTGAGATGACCCAGAATCTTGAATAAAATTATTTGAATCACTCTAAGTTCATACTATTGGAAGATTTCCAACAGGAGATATTTGAAAATTTAGACAGGAATCAACAACAAAGACTTTTAATCTTCCTGCCATGAGATGCACTCTAACAACCTTGTGATGCCTCTGGGATGATGGAAAGCCAGGCTGATTAGAAAGATGATACAGCTGCTAAAAGCAAGGCTTCCAACTACTTCATTCTGGCTGTAGCCCTGCTGAGAATATTAATTTCTACTCCAGATATACTGAGTCACACCTATAGTTTAATATGATCCCCAGGTAATTCTTATCTATTCCCAGGTATGCATAGGAATTACATGAGGGAGCTTGTTAAAATGTAGATTATGATTTAATCTACATCTGAGTTGGAAATATGAATTATCAGCAAGAGGTCAAACTTTAGCCCTGGCTTACAATTCAAAAGTTTTTTTAAAATTTTCATTCTGACAGGCAAATATAACATGTGGTATGTAGATAGGAAAAGGAGAATGAAATTACTTTCAGGGTAGATATTAAAAGCAGCTATTCCCCGCCCCCCATATTTGAGATATTCTGAGATCATTGAAACCTTGTATTTTCAAAAAGGGGCTCTGGTAGTGTAGTGGTTATGAATTGAGCTGCTAACCTCAAGGTCAGTAAATTGAAATTATCAGCCATTCCATGGAAGAAAGATAAAGCTTTCTGCTCCTGTAAAGATTTACAGCCTCAGAAAATTTATACAGGGTCGCTGAGTTGGAACAAATTCCACGGTCATATAACTACCACTATCACCATATTTATAAAACAGTCTTTCCGAAATGCAATAGCCATTGTTGTTGTTGTTAAGTGCTGTTGAGTAGATTCTGACTGATATTGACTCTGTATAGGGTTTCCAAGGAACAAGTGGTGGGTTTGAACTGCCAACTTTGTGATTAGCTGTCAATTGTTTATGCTACAGTTCCATTTCAGGACACCTACCCAAAATTAGTTCTGTCACCTTAAAAGAAAATGCCTGATGTCATGTAGGAGAAACATTCTCACTTCATCCACCCATTCCAAAAATCATATTCACAAAAGTGGGTCAAAGGGAATTTTTTGGAAGACCATACTGAATCTCGGGTCAGAGATGCTGAAAACTGGAGATAACAAAGGGAAGTTAAATTAAAGTCAGAAATAAATCGATTGGATTCCAAGAAAAATAGCAGGCTTAAGTTTCCTTCAAGTACAAGAATTTAGAACATTTTCAAGTATTTTGCTGCTAGTTGGGGAGAAAATACAGGGGGAAAGAGGGAAGAGATCGTCTGTCTAACTCAAATGCTACCATATATACCCAGTGTAGGAGAATAAGCACCTAATAAAGAAAAAGAAGAAAAGGTGATAAGTATAGGTGATAAATGAGGAAAGGAGGAAGGAGGAAATGGGGAAAAAAAAAGGAAGAGTGTGTGAAGTTTGAAAGGTATTAGTTGTGGTGGGAGTCCTGACGTGGCGCTGCAGGACAATGCGCTGCATTGCAGTCAGTTTGAACTGCAAAATCAGTGGTTCAAGTTCCCCAGCCGGTCCTTGGAAACCCTGTACCCCATCTCTATGAGTCAAAACCGATTTGACAGCACTTTTCAATAACAACCTTGGGGTGTAGGATAATTTTCCAACCACTACTCATAAATTCTATACAGGGTCACTATGAGTCAAAACCTTAACAACAAAAGTAGTATCAGAGCCTAACTTCAGGATAATTCACATCAAGATCAGCCCAAGACTGATTCCTGTAAGGTGGATATCAGACCTACCTCTGTTTTTCAATTTTTTATTAGTGATAGCTCCCAAGACATTTTCTATTTCTCTTCTAGGTTCTAAAATCCATTGCAGTGGCCACACAGAACTTACAAACCACACCTATGGTTAAATCAGTTTATTCAGGAACAGGGTACAATTTAGGATTAAGATATTGTTGTTATTGTTAGGTGCCATCAAGTCAGTACCGACCCATAGTGACTTTATGCACAGCAGAACGAAACACTGCCCAATCCTGGGCCAAGTTGCCACACTTGAGTCCATCGATGCTGCCACTTGGCCAATCCATCTAGAT
>NW_006408595.1:4028631-4030741 GCF_000296735.1 Chrysochloris asiatica
CTGGTAGTTTCGAACCGCTGACTTTAAGGTTCGCAGCTCGATTCGTAACTACGCTACATAGCAGACTAAAAAAGCATCAGAGAGCATGTAGGCAGTTTTCCTTTGCCAGTGCAGGACTGCTCTCTCAGCTCCTTTCACTCATTCTACCATGTAGGTCTCCTTTCAGCTCCCTCAGGACAGTCCTAAACTTTTATCCCTGGGGATGAGCTTTTCTTGGACACTGTTTGATTACCTTACCAGCAAGGTAAACACAGGCTTATTTACTAATCTCTAGTAAACAATTTCACATGGGTTTCACCACATTACACCACAGAACAGTAAGTAAAAATAAGTAGATTACCTTGCTTACTGGTAATCTGCCTCTACCCTTGGTCCTGCTGTTGCTTTGCTGGTGGATGTTTCGGGTTTGTCAACATCTTCCATGTTACAGTTTTTGACCTATTGCTGCTCTTTTAGGAGGTTCTTTAGCTCTTCTCTGTCTCTCTCTCCACCCACTTCTTCTTACTTCTATCTTCTTTCTACTCCTTTTTTTCCTGCTTCTTACTGTCTTAAAAACTTCTGCTGAGTTGACTTCTTATGTTTATAGCTCTTTGTCAATTTCAAGGCACGGTTTTTTACTGGGCCAGGAATTTACCAATCTCCTTCTGGTAGGTCACAGAAACACCCTTTGCATAGTAGACTACAATTCAACTATTGACCAGCTCTAGCAAGGTTCATACTAATCACAGGGTAGTTAACAGCCCAGGACCAGACAAAAGTATTGAAATGAAGCTGATAATGGTTTACACAGGAAATGTTCATCAACCTGGACAAAAGTAAAAAAAAAAAAAAGTTTCTACCCTCTGGGGTTAGAAACAATGCTAAAGGTAACCAATCTATCAAGAATTAAGGGAAAAAAAACTCTCAAGCTATTTCCCAAGAACAAAGGTAAAAGAGCACATAAAGGAACTCATTTCACCATAATGAGAAAGAGAAATGCAAAAGCATCATTTTCTGAGCATTTACTATACTTCCTGTATTGTGATATTTACTTTTATATATTCTACCTAATCTAAACTTCACAATACTTTTTGAGGTAAATATTATTATCCCATTTATGTAGATGAAGAAACTGAAAGCCATGGAAAATTAGCTGAAGCAAACTGAAGACAAGACTCAAATAATTTTTTACTGTTAAACGCATTCATTTTCCGTTCTATCATAATTCATTCTTTGGATTGCATGGAGATTAATCTTCTCATATTTAAACCATTGCTCAGTGGAGTTGATTTAACTCCTAGAGGTAGTAATTTTCCCTTCCAAGTTTGAATCTCCAACACGGCCTGGTGTTTTTGTCTGTGCACCTGTTTCTTGGACATGTTTAGTGTTTATCTTTGGCCTTAATACATAATTGAGTTTGTGTTTTGGCAATTTTTATGCTTTCTGATTGCTTCCTGGAAGATGTGATCAGGATGTGGGCTTCCCTTTTCACTCTTCTTATTGCTTAACTCAGGGTAACTTTCATAGGTGCTGTCTAGCTTCCTGGTATATGGCAGTTGGCATTGCTTCTTGCCTGGGTTTTGGTGTTTCATAGCGTGTGATTGTAACTTGACTATATGACAGCAGTTGCTGACTCTTCTTGGGTAACATACGGAGAGAAAGAGTCCCCCAGAGGTAGAAGGGGGAACATAAAACAGCAAAATAGCACCAGCAGGGGAAAAAAACAAGAAAAAAACCCACCACCACCAACAAAAAAAAACTAGACTGAATACTGCAGTCTATAATCACAGAAAAGGGAGAGGAGGGAGAGAATTAAAAAAAAAAAATCTGTAGCCTAATATGAGTATGATTTTAATGTCCTCTTTCAGCTTCTTACTTTCAAAGCTGCCTGAGAGATTTCAGGATGCCAGTGTTGGTTGTTATGCTCTACCTCAGGCTTTAATTTAATTCTCAGCCTGTTTTGTTTTTAAACTCTCTTTCTCTCTCTACAGTCCTGTCCTGCCCTTTCCTGCATTAAAAAACAAACAAAAAATGTTCAGGGTCTGCTCTAGGGCTGCATATAGGTGCGCATGTGTGGCAGAAGAACCCACCAGCGGTGAGGGGTGGGGGTGTCCACTCGCTCATCCTCCCT
>NW_006408595.1:4031637-4047458 GCF_000296735.1 Chrysochloris asiatica
GGAATACTCATACTTCGCTCATGAGGAATCTGTACATGGACCAAGAAGCAGTTGTTCTAACAGGACATGAGAACACTGAATGGTTTAAAATTACGAAAGGTGTGAGACAGGGTTGTATTCTTTCACTATACTAATTCATCCTGTATGCTGAGTAAATCATCTGAGAAGCTGAGTTATATGAAGAAAAACGTGGCATCAGGATTGGAGGAAGACTCATTAACAACCTGCAATATGCAGATGATACAACCTTGCTTGTTGAAAGTGAAGAGGACTTAAAATATTTACTGATGAAGATCAAAGAGCACAGCCTTCGGTATGGATTACATATCAATGTAAAGAAAACAAAAATCCTCACCACTGGATCAATAAGCAACATTCTTATCAATGGAGAAAAGATTGATGTTGTCAAGAACTTCATTCTTCTTGGATCAACTATCAACACTCTTGGAAGCAGCAGTGATGAAATCAAATGAGGTATTGCATTAGGCAAATCTGCTGCACAAGACCTTTTTAAAGTGTTGAAGAGCAAAAATATCAGCTTGAGGACTAAGGTGTGCCTGACCCAAGTCATGGTGTTTTCAATAACCTCATATGCAGGCAAAGGTTGGACAGTGAATAAGGAAGACCATAGAATTGATGCATTTGCTTTATGGTGTTGGAGGAGAATATTGAAAGTGCCATGGGCTTCCCATAGAACCAACAGATCTGTGTTGGTAAGAAGTGCAGCCAGAGTGCTCTTTGGAGACCAGAATGGCCAAACTTTGTCTCTCATACTTAGGACATATTGTCAGGAGGGACCAGTCGCTGGAGAAGGATATCATGTTTGGTAAGGTGGAGGGTCGCTGGAGAAAGATATCATGTTTGTTAAGGTGGAGGGTCAGAGAAAAAGAGGAAGACACCCAGCGAGATGGATTGGCCAAGTGGCAGCATCAATGGGCTCAAGCGTGGCAACAATAGTGAGGTTGGCCCAGGGTTGGGCAGTGTTTCGTTCTGCTGTCCATAAGGTCACTATGAGTTGGTACTAACTCGAGGGCACCTAACAACAACAACAACTGGACTCCTGGACTAGATAAAACTGACTTCAAAGCTCCAATTTCAATCATCTCCCATATTGCTCTTTCTCTCTATCTTTGATTTTGCTCCCTGTGCGGTTTTACCCACTGACAATTACCAACTAGACTTTCTTCCTGATCCATATCCTTTTATCTGAGATCATTGAACTCTGTATTGCCTTTTGCATACTCAAATCATCAGTCCACCTTGTGTACTTAACTGAATGTGCCTCTTACCTCATTTTTAATCCTATGCTATACTATGCTTTCTGTTTTGGGCCTAGTGCTGCAGGGCCTTATGGCGTGCAGTGGCTCCATGTGATAAGCACTGAACTGTGAACCACAAGTTTAGCAGCTCCAGCCCACCAGCTGCTCAACGGACATAAAATGAGGCTTTTTACTCCCACAAAGATTTAAAACCTCAGAAACCTTATTCAGGGTCACGATGAGTTGTAACCCACTCAACAGCACAACTTAACATTAAACCTCCAGGATCTGGGATCTTAAGTGATTCCTTTCTCTTTGTATTCAGGTTAAATTTCTGGGTACTCACTAACTTTGGGACTCTTTGAACAATACAAACCTAATGACCATGTTGGAATATATTGATTTAATCTTTCACTTGTGTATTCTTCTTTCTTTTTCCTTCCATCATTTTACTTTCATTCTTAAAGTGAGTCTTCAATGTTTCCTTGCAACTCCACTGTGTTTGCTTGTATATCCACACTTCCACCTTCCTAGATGATTATTTCATAAGTTCATTTTTTTCTATCATCTACTATGACCTTTCCCTCCTCTTCCAATCTTAACCTTTTTAAAAAATAGAAAATAGAAATTAGAAGGCAGAAATTCCATATGCTTCCCCCATCATCTCTATAAACCTACTGGTAAATTTTTCTTTCCTCCTAACCAATTAAATCAGTTGTTGACTCACGATGACCCCGTGTGTATCAGAGTATATTGGGTACCCTAGGGTTTTCAATGGCTGATTTTTCAGAAGTAGATTGTCAGGTCTTTCTTTCAAGGTGCCTCCTTGTAGGCTCAAACCTAAAAACTTCTGGTTAACAGCCAAATATGTTTATATTACCTAGGGATTCTTGTCACTATATAAAATGTTCACTTTCCTTATCAATGTCAGTCCTTCCATGTGGATATTGGATGCCAAATTGTCATGCTTATTCAAAGGTAGGAATCCAATTGTTGTCTTCTCTCTTTTCCATCAATTTTCCGTCTTTATTTCCCCAACAATATACTAAATACCACAGATCTCTAATCTAGTCCTCTTTTGGCACAACCCCATTTCCCAATCATCTTGCCAGTAAAGCTTAAAAATATTATCTAGTTTCACCATCTCTATTACTATCTTTTAATATCGTCCTGAACTCACTTCAAACAGGTTTTTAATTCACTGAAACAGCTCTTGTCAAGGTCTCCAATGACCTGTACATTACCAAATACATAGTTCTTCTTTGTCCTCATCTAATATTTAATAAAGGCAGTCATTTCCTTATTGTCACTCGGTTTTAAGTTGGCTTCTGGGAAATTACTCTCTCTCCTTTTTCTTTTTTCTTTTTCTCTCTGCTCCTCCTTTCTCACTATCTACTTCTTCACTGTCTTCTTTCCTGATTCCAGTTCATCTTACCAAACTCTAAATTGGAGGACCCCATGACTCGGTTAGTACTGAAGCCTCTTTCTTCAATCCTTTGTTGTTGTTAAGTGTTGTCAAGTCAATTCCAACCCTGTATAGGGTTTCCAAGGAGAAGCAGCTGGTGAGTTTGAACTGCTGACCTTGCTAGGTGATCTCAAATAGTTTCATGGTATTCTGTCAATTCTAAAATGTAGATCTTTAGCTCAGGTGCTCAGGTGTCACTTCTGCAGATATAGATACCCAACTATGTAGTTGATATTTCTATTTTATGTCTAATAGACATCTGAAGCCTAGCATGCCAAAGCAGATTGTATTTTCCCACCCTAATCCACTCCTAAAGGTCTCCCGAGCTCTCAAAATGGCAATTTCATTCTTTCATGACTTTAGTCAAAATCTTTACCTTTCCTTTTCCCCCTACAATTCATATGTAACCTAGTAACTAATTATATTGGATCTATGATCAAAATATTTCTAAATTCTGACCACTTCTCATCACCTCTACCATAATTGCCACTATAATCTCACTTGTCTGCATGGTATCAATAACCTAGTGACTGGTCTCTCTACTTCCACTCTTGTTTCCTTCAGTCTGTTCAGAATAGGTCATGTCAGATCATACCACATTTCTGATCAATACTCAGTACTCTTTAATGACTTCCCAACTTACTCAGAATAACAACCAGTCCTTATAATGACTATAACGCTCTACCTTCTCCTACAAACTTTTCAACTTTGCCTCCTATTAATCCCTCCTTTACTGCTTCTTCTGCTTCAGCAATGTCAGTCTGGCTGTGACTCTTAGAACAAGCCATGTTTACTCTGCCTTCAAGGATTCCTTACATACTATTTCTTGTACCTGGAATGTTTTCTCCTGACAGCAAGTTTGGTGTTTCAAGCTCACCAGCCATTCCTTAGAACAGTACAAGTTTGCTATGGGTCCGAACTGACTCAATGTCACTATAAAATAAATAAATATGAAAAAGTAAATGGTGCTGCAGGATAATGCGCTGGTACCACAAGGTCAGTTTGAAACACAAGGTCGGTGGTTCAATCTCACCAGACTCCTCGGAAAGCCTATACAGAGTTGCCATGGGTCGGAACTGACTTGATGGCACTTAACAACAATGACATAAACATGTACCAACCTCAGCAAAGCCACAGACTACCACTGCTTTAAGCATTTCCTGCTCTATCATGTAATTTGTTTGTTTTCTTTAGGATGATTGGTTATTGCTTCTACTCAACTGTAAGCTCCATGAAAGCAGGAAGCTTGCCTCTTTCGATGCTCTCAGTGTTTTGATTAGTACTCACAGAGCCCTGGTGTGGTGCTGTATGATAAGTACTAGACTAGTAACCACAAGGTTAATAGTTCAAACCCACCAACTACTCTTGGAAATCCTATCTATACAGAGTCACCATAAGTCAGAACAGACTCAGTGACACAGAATAGATCCTAATAAGTTTCTTTCAATATTGTTGAATGTATAAATGAGCAACATAATAAAATTAAATAATTTGACTTGGTTGGTGAAAAGGTATTGAAATGAACATTAAACCTTAGACAAAAGGACAGGAAAATACTATGTAAGATTTCCTGGTAACTTGCTTAAGGTGTAAAGAAATAAAACCTGACTTATTTACTACTTGATGGTCAAGCTGGTTCCAACTCACAGCGACCTGGTGTAGGTTTTCTGAGGCTGTAATTCTTTATGGGAAGAGATTGATTGGTAGATTCAAAATGCCGACCTTGCATTTAGCAGGCCAGCTCATAATCCATTATGCTACCAGCGCACCTATCTATTATGTAGGGATATAGATTTTGGTATGGTTCCCAAACGTCTGATATTAAGACCTGTGCACATAATAAAGGAGTAATGCTCATGGTAAGCCATAAAAGACTTGTTTGGTGAATTTCATTAGAGACTTTCTGGTCCAATCCTGTCCCACTATATGTAGACCAGGGTTTTTTTCAAGGGCACCATAATTAAAAGCTTACAAAAGTAAGCTATTTGAATATCATTTTATAACAGAATATTCTTTGCTAACAATAAATAAAAATACTGTCCAAATTTGAAAGGAAGGCAAAAATATTCCTTATTGACATCTTAAATATATGCAAGAGACATATCCTAACACTTGGCATGATGGTTTTATTGAGTGAAAGGACGTGAGATAACATAACCAATTGGCTGAGAAACTCAGAAATAGTTCATAAATATTCGGCATCCTAGTAAGTGAGTAGCATCTAGGGTCTTACAATATTGCAAATAACCATTTAACATACATCTACTGATTGCTTCCTGTCTGAAACAACAGAGAATGAAGGAAAGCAAAGATTCAAAGAATAAAGTAGTCCACAGAACTAACAGCCAACATGAACCACAGCGTCTTCTAGCCCAAGACCAGAAATCGATGGTTCCTGGCTTGCACACATGAATATTATGACAAGGAAACAATAGAAAGTCCTGGATAGAATGGTAGAAAAAAATGAAGACCAAAACATAAATATCTAAAAAAGACCAGACATGCTGAATTGATATGGACTAAAGAAACCCCTTGGATTATTGCCCTAAGATACCCTTTTAACTTGAAACAGAAGACACTCCCAGAGATCTCCCTTCAGCCAAATAATAGACTGACTTGTAAAATGGACAATATTGTACTCCCTTGAACAACCAACTACGTGAGTTTATTAATGGTCAACTTTTACCCAAGAGCAAAGCTTAGAAGGCAAGAAGGTTCAAGGATGTTAAATAAATGTATATATAGCCAATAGGTGGTAATAATGAGAATGCTGACACATTGAGAAAATTGTAACCATTGTCTAGGAATAATTTATACAAAAACTGTTACATGTAAACCTAATTTGTTGTATAAAATTCCACCTAAAGCACAACACTCATCTGTTAGTCTGCAGTAGTGTAGTGGCTTGCATGTTTCTGGGATTCTGAAAGCTATGCCATCAGTATTTTAAACCTCAACTGGGTCACCTATGGTGGCCAGGTTTCAGATAAACTTCTAAACTAAAACAAATTAGGGAGAAGGAGAGACAAATTACATATGAATATTTAGTCACTGGAAACCATATGAATACCAGTCAGATAGTACCAGAATATTGAACATTGAAAACTGATGAAAAGCTGCAGAATATTGTTAGGTATATGGTACATGGGCCCCTCAGGTTGGAAGACACTCATGATATGACTGTAGAAGAATTGCCTCCTCAAAGTCCACCTGACCATGATGACAAGGATGGAGTAAAGCTACCAAAAACCTCCATGTGCTGATGGGGCACAACTCAAAATGAGGAGAAACACCTGCAAATATCCATTACTTATCAGAACATGGAATTATGAAGTATGAAGTTGTCAAAAATTAAATGGAATGCATAAACATCAATATCCTATGTATTAGTGAGTTGAAATGGTCATTTTGAATCTGACAATCACATGGTTTACTATGCCTGAAATGATAGATTGTAGAAGAATGGTGTTGTATTCTTCATCAAAAAGAATATTTCAAATGGCCCTGGGACCATCAATGGAGAAGAACAGAGAGCAGGACCTTACCCAGAGAAGCAGTGATGCCTGAGATGGAGACAGAGAAGATGACGTGAAGAGATGGAGTGGCTGGGGACTTGAGATCCAGAAAGGAAAAGGGGCTGTGTGCTGAGGACCATGGGGGGGGGGAGGGTAGGCTTGCAGGGTATATCCTTTGGTTGGGTGATGATGCATGGACAGGATGGTAACTATGGCAATGAAACGATGTATGATAGAACGAATGTAAAATTAATGTTCTCCCATGTAAACTATCACACAATACACACAAAAAAAATTATTTAAAAAAAAGAATATTTCAAGATCTATCCTGAAGCGTAATGCTGTCTGTGATAGGATATTGTACATATGCCTTCAAGGCAGACCAGTAGACGCCACAATTGTTCAAATGTATGCACCAATCAATAAAAGTCAAGGGTGATGTAATTGAAGAACTCTACCAACTACTCTACCAACTACTTTAAGGAGCTCTGGTAGTGTAGTGGTTACGAATAAGGCTGTGAACCTTAAGGTCAGCAGTTTGAAACTACCAGTCGCTTCACGGGAGAAAGATGAGGCTTTCTACTTCCGTCAAGATTTACAGCCTTGGAAACCCTGTACAGGGTCGTTATGGGTCAGAATCGACTTGACAGCACTTAACAACAACAATCAACTACTTTAGTCTAAAATTGATTTTAAAAAATGTGATCAAGATGTATTGATAATTACTGGTGACTGGATTACAAAGATTGGAAACCAAGAGTAAAAGGATTTCTCTTTGGAAAATATGGCCCCAGTGTCAGAAATGATGCTTGATGATAGAAATGTGCAATACCAATGATGTTTTCATTACAAATACCTTTTTGAAACAACGTAAAGAGGGACTTTATCATGTGAAATAAACAGAAATCAAATTGTCTACATGTATGGAAAGAGACGATGGAAAAGCTCCATATCATCAGCCAAAACAAAGCCAGGAGCAGACTGTGGATTAAAACAATTGCTCATATGCAAGTTCAGGATGAAGCTGAAGAACATTATAACAAGTCCATGAGAGCCAAAATAAGACCCGAACATTTCCTACATGATTTCAGAGATCATCTCAAAGATGAATTTGATGAAGTAGACATGAATGACTGAATACCAAAAGAGTTATGGGACAACCTCAAGAACATCATAAAGGTAGAAAGCAAAAGGTCAGCAAGAAGACAAGAAAAAAGAAAAAGAACCAAATGGATGTCAGAAGAGACTCTGAAATTTGCTCTCCAGCATAGAGAAGCTAAAGCAGATGTGAGAAATGAGGACGTAAAATGTCTGAATAGAAAATTTCAAAGGGTAACTTGAGAAGACAGTCAAATATTATCATTAAATGTGCCAAGATCTGTACTTACGAAACCAAAAGGTTTTGTAAAACATTCAACATTTCTCAAGCTGAAGGAACTGAAGAAAAAATTCAAGCCTCAACCTACAATATTCAAGGTTTCCATGGGCAAAATCTTGAATGATGCAGACAACATCAGAAAAAGATGAAAGGAGTAGTCAGAGTACCAGAATGAAATATTCAGTGTTCAAACATTTCAGGAGATAGTACATAATCAAGAGCCAATGATACTGAAGGAAGAAGTTCCAAGGTCCACTGAAAGCTATGGCAAAGAGCAAGACTCAGAGAATTAATGGATTATAAATTGAAATCTTTCAACAAACTGATGCAGCACTGGAGGCGCTCATACATACATCTATGTCAAGAAATTTGGAAGCCAGCTATCCTTGCAACTGACTGGTAGAGATCTATATCTGTGCCCATTCCAAATGAGAGGTGACACAACAGAATGCAGAAACCATCATAATATATCATTAATATCACATGTAAGTAAAACTTTGTTAAAGAGAACTAAAAAAATGGCTGCAATAAGCCAGATTCATATGATGTAGTATGAGGGATATAACTGTTGATGTCATATGCATCTTGTCTGAAGGCAGAGAATACCAGAAATATATTTACGGTGTTTTATTGACTATGCAAAGGCTTTCAATTGTGTGGATTAAGACAAACTATGAACAACATTGTGGAGAATGAATATTCTAGAACACTTAATTGTACTCATGAGGAATCTGTACATAGATCAAGAAGCAGTTGTTTGAACAGACCATAGGACCACTGAATGGTTTAAAATTAAGAAAGGTGTATGCCAGGGTTGTATTCTTTCACTATACTTATTCAATCTGTATGCAGAGCAAGTAAGTTGAGAAGCTGGATTATATGAAGAAGAACGTGGCATCAGGATTGGAGGAAGACTCATTAACAACCTGCGATAGCCTTGCTAGCTGAAAGATGAAGATCAAAGACCACAGCCTTCCATGTGGGTTACACCTCAATGTAAAGAAAACAGAAATCCTCACCACTGGACCATTAAGTAACATCATGATAAATATGGAGAAAAGATTGAAGTTATCAAAGACTTCATTTTGCTTGTATCAACCATCAACATTCATGGAATCAGTAGTCAAGAAATTAAATGGCATATTGCTTTAGGCAAATGTGCTGTACAATACCTCTTTCAAAAAGCATTCAAGAGCAAAGATGTTAGTTTGAGGACTCAGGTGCACCTGACCCAAGCCATTATATTTTCAATAACCTCATAAGTATGTGATATTTGCACAATTAATAAAGACCATAGAATTGATTCATCTGAGTTATGGTATTGGAGGCGAACATTAAAAGTACCATGGACTGCCAAAGAACGAACAAATACGTGTTGGAAGAAGTACAGCCAGAATATCCCGTAGAAGCCACGCTTTCTTTGTTTCTCATAATTTGAACATATTTTCAGCAGGAACCAGTCCCTGTAAAAGGACATCATTCTTGATAAAGTGGAGGGTCAGCAAAAGAGAGGAAGACCTGCAACAAGATGGATTGGTGCAGTGACAGTAGCAATGGGCCCAAGCAGAGCAATTGTGAGGTTGGCACAGAACCAGGCAGTGTTTTGGTCTGCTGTGCAAAGGTCACCATGAGTTGGTACCAACTTGATGGTACCTAGCAACAACAAAACACAGCGAAATATTTTTTCAAAAACAGAAAATATTTACAAGAACTTTGTCTAAACAGTCCACCTGTTCTGTCCAATAGGAATTTGAGAGCCACCTAAACAATTTACATTTTTTAGTAGCCAAAGTAAAAAACATATTAAAAAAATGTGAAATTAATTTTAATGAGATATTTTATTTTGCTCACATATAAAAACAGAATTTTGATATGTAATCAGCATAAAAATATAAATGGGTATTTTGCATTCTTTTTCTCATACTCTTTGAAATCTTACAGCACATTTCATTTCAGACTTGACACATTTCAAGAGCTCAAACCCCTCTGTAGTTAGCTGCTACTATGTTGGACAATACAGGTCTTGGGAAAATCAGTGTATGTTTGACTTGCAATGTATTTTTTTAGTAAGATGCAGATTTTGTAAATTTATGTCATAATATTGATTTGTTGCTAGTTAAGTGCCCTCAAGTTGGTTTGAGGAGCAGATGGTGGTTTTGAACTTCAGACCTTGTGGTTCATAGTCCATTGCTAATCCTAAAGCAACACATCAGGAGTCCAATACTAATTTAGAGAAGATTAGTATAATGCAAACAACTTTTTATTCAGTAGAAAATATGACCTGTGCAGTCACAATTTTATTGTCATGTAGGCATTTAACCAGTTTCATATCAAAGTTTGTAATGTTTTTCAACATTTTTTCCCATTGACTATATTTCCATTTATCACTCTCTTCTATCCTCTTTGAATCAATTTTATTAACCTGTTTCCTGATAAATGAGCTAAAGATTTATTTATCATTTATTGAGTATATATTTGCCTGAGAACAATCCTTTCAATCTTTGGAAAGTTATATTTTTACATTATGAACAATTTAATTGGCAGAGTTTAAGGTATATTATTTGTATAATGAAATGTTTGAACAATGAAGCATAAACTCTGCCTGTTTTAGCTGCCATTATCGTTGTTGTTGCTAAATTCTATCAAGTTGGTTCCGACTCATAGCGACCTTATACTAGTTTTCCGAGGTTTCAAATCTTTGCTGGAGCCTAAGTGTTTAATCTTAGAACAAGTGGGTGACTGCCAGTGCAGAGGGATTTGGGGAAATTAAAAACAAACCAACATTCTATTGGTTGAAAAATAGTATCGACTCCCAATTCTGGATGAAATTCCAAATGGTATTGTTAGGTATCATGGAGTCAGTTCCGACTCATAGCAGCCTTATACACAACAGAACCAAACACTTCCCCGAGCTGAACTAATTTCTCAATCATTGTTACAACTGAGCCCACTGCTGCTGCTACTTTGCCAATCCATCTTGTTAGGGGTCTTCCTCTTTCACTTACCCTCCACTTTACCAAGCATGACGTCCTTCTCCAAGGACTGGAACCTCTTCTCCTCTAACAAGCAAGGTTGTACCATCTCTATATCACAGGAAGTTAATGAGTCGTCCTTCAATCCTGATGCCAAATTCTTCTTCATATATTCCAGTTTCTTGAGATTATTTCATTAGCATACAGGTTGAGTAAGTATAGTGAAAGAATACAACCCTAACAGATACCTTTCCTGGTTTCAAACCACTCAATGTCCCTTATTCTGTTCAAACCTGGTCTGTGTACAATGTTCTGGAATAGTCATTCTCCCTAATGGTGTCCATGGCATGTCAGGATTCACACAGTCAAAAAAGCCTTTGCATAGTTAATAAAAAAATAGGTAAATATCTTTCTGATATTCTCTGTTTTTAGCCAAGACCTATCTAACGTCAGCAATGATATCTCTTGCTCCACATCATCATCTGAATCCATCTTGAACCTCTGGCCTGTCAATGTACTGTTGCCGCCATTTAAAAATTATCTTTAGCAAAATTTACTTGCATATGACATTAAATATATATTGTCTGATGATTTCCACATTCTTTTGGGTTACCTCTTTTTGGAAAGGGCACAAATATGGATCTCTTCCAATCAGTTGGTGAGGTAGCTGTCTTCCAAATTTCTTGGCATAAATGAATGAGTGCCTTCAGTGCTCATAGCAACCCAGTGTAAGGTTTTTACAGAGCAGCTTATGGGTTCGAACCACCAACTCTGTGGTTAACAGTCCAGTTCTTATTCTGTAGTACCACACCAGTACAAAGTGCTGTTGTTTTTAAGTGTCGAGTTGGTTCCAACTCATAGCGACAACAGTATAGGGTTTCTGAGGAACGGTTAAAGAGTTTGAGTTCAAAATGACCTTGAAGTCAAGTGTTTATCCTATGGAGCTATACCAGGACTCTGTACTAAGTATTGTTGTTGTTGTTGTTAAGTGCCTTCAAGTCGGTTCCGACTCATAGCGACACTGTACAGGGTTTCCGAGGCTGCAAATCTTTACGGGAGCAGAATGCCTCATCTTTCTCCCGCAGAACAGCTGGTAGTTTTGAACTGCTGGCCTTAAGGTTCACAGCCCGATTCGTAACGACTACGCTACCAGTGCTCCTTGTACTACGTATTAGTAGATATTAATATTATCTACTAATATTAGGAATTTTATTAGGGCAGGAAATATAAACTCTCATTCATTGTTGATAAAGAAGAGATGGTAACAGTGAATAGGAAATTGGTGGAACACCAGGATAATTAAGACAAAGGGGTCCTGAGATTTTCTATGGACAAAATACTTCCTAGTTTTATTTAGATTTTGCCTAACTACCATTTTAGAGATCATGAGGATGCTATGGATTTGACATTGCATCAAATATTTATTTAAGTTTTTGAAATTCCCTTTTCAATTTCTGTCTTCTCTAAGATTCTTTCATGAGTGCAGAAACTATATCTTATTTACAACACCATCTGTTCATGTTGTTGTTGGTGGTTATGTGCCATGGAGTCAGTTTGACTTATAGTGACCCTGTATAAGGTTTCTGAGATTGTAACTCTCTCCCGTGGAGCAGCTTGTAGATTCAAACTGCTGACCTCACAGTGCAGCCTAGTTTGTAATCCACTACGCTAAATTCCAATTGCTCATAGTAGGAGTTTTTAAATAAGCAGGGATCTAAATTAAAGCTATCAAAACCTTAAAGGAGAGAAGCAAGAGATTGTGGAATGTTGACCATTTCGAGCACTTTATTTACATTATATTATTTAATCCATCAGTGCTGTGAGATATGAATCATAACCATGTTATAGATTAAGGATTTGCAAGTTGGGAAGCAAGAAAGAAAGGGTGCTGGTTTGTGCGCAGCCAGTTTGCTTGCTTCTGCAGGCTGACTTTCCCAGGATTTTTGGGTCACTGGCTTCTGAACAAGTTTGGACAGGGAGCAGCATAGAACCTGGAAGGCTGAACGAACTGTGCTATAAAATATTTCTTTCTATCCTCTTGCATCTCAGACAGTAGTGCTGACTTCTTCTGATCCTCAGGTCTCTGCTGAGTATAGGCTTTTTCAAGATGGCCCCAGCCCAGGACTCAGTAGCTGTTCTTTCTTGAGTCACTTCTGCCTATTGATGATTCTGACTTCCTGCTACTACTTTTGACGGTTGATTCAACACATCCTTTTTCGCTTTCCAGCTCTTTTATCATGAAGAGACTCTTTCCTGTATTAAATTCCCTATGGTTTAATTATCTATTCCCTGCTTGGAATTTAGACAGGTACAAGGACTTTGACAAGCCTTTCTAATTCTAAAACTCTAGGAACCACAACATACCTTTTCCTGATGAAAACAATACATGTAGTTCCAGAGTCCAGTTACTGACATTGGTCCAATAATCTAGTTTTGCTATAAATGATAGCAACTCACTTCTCTCCAAGTCTGAGGAGAAACAGGAACATGCATGATGATAGTAATTTATGGTTTTATAATTATCTATGCAGCCTTCAAATTATTTCACATGACATATTTAATTTTCACTGTATTTAGTGAGGCATCAAATATTATCCCAGATGTTTCAAAAGAGGGAAAAGATGAATCCCTAAGGAACAGTCCTATTCTGTCCCATACTACTACAATGAGTCGGCATTACAGTTACAAAGGGCTTGTTTTGTTTTCCCAAAAAAAGTAAAGCTCGGAAAAGTAAAATCAAATGATTTTGCCATGTGCCATGTTATTTAGTAGGCCAGAGACTTTTATACTAAGTTGTTATTATTAAGTCAACCTTTGTAAACTCCTTTTTTGTTGTTAAGTGTCATCAAGTTGGTTCCTACCCATAATGACCCTGTATAGGGTTTCTGAGGAGCAGTGGGTAAGCTTGAACCTCTGACGTTCCAATTCAAACCGACTTTGCAGTCCAGCATATTAACCCACAGTGCCACACCAGGACTCCAGCAAACGTCTTTAAATCTATTTAAATTTTAATCCAGGGAGAACAAACAGAGGAACACATCCAACAGTGAGTTGCACTCCAAATACCTTTTTTGTCAGGTGCTGCTTGGGAATCATCATAGTGGTGTTTGCAGTTATCCTTGAATTGATGTACATTCAAGGACACTGAAAATGATCACAAGTGATACAAAAAGTGCTAAAGAAAACATATGCAAATGTATATGTACATATACAGGTATGCAATTCTATAACTGCATGTATCTGTATTATGTCTCTGTAGCATAAGGAAGCCAGAGATTTAACATGTAGTATCTAATTCCTCCCTACTATTAAAATAAATCATTTTATTTTCAATATTAAAGCATATAAGTAATCATTTCTCTTATAAAAGGTGATTATATAAGAAAATATTAAGTATGTATGTTTCTAAAAGGTTAATAATCAGTGATATCCTTATTATTTTGAAAGACTCTATGGACTTAAGTAAAGAAAAAAAAAAAAAATGCCCTGAAAGGAAAAAGAAAATCATCTAAAATCTTTGTTTTTGAATGATGAAAGTATCAATTAAGTAAAGGTGAAGGCAGTATTATGTTACTACTGAGAAAGTCTCCTTTGCATTAAGAACTTCTATTTTGTGCTCTGGCCTAGTTCTTGGAATATGGAAGATATGATTATATTTATATTATTTTGACTACCTATCAACTGCTTCCCCATGCTGTGTCTAAGTACTTCATAATTAATTAAATTAGTACAACAGGCAACAGGCATTCCTTACTCTGTTCTTTGGTGAATACTGTTGTCTCTTCAGATATAGCTAGCAAGATTCATGATCTACCATAATGTGTTATAGGCCAGGGCCAGGCTCTGAAAGCAGACTAGCCTATTAAATCACAGCAGCTCCCATGTGTGGGTCCAGTAAAGAGAAGATAATATGTGATAAAAGTCCATAGTGAATACTTAAGGTAAGCAAGTCTCACAGGGATGGTAGTTGTAAAATAAATTAAAAGGATATCCAAATAGAACATAGATAAAGCATGAAGTATGTAATTTAGGAACCAGTTTATTCATCAATAATCTTTTCTTATAAATGGCAGAAACCAAACTCAAAATGACTTTAGCACAAAAGAAAATACATTGGTTCATGTACCAAGACATCTGAAAGTACCATAGTTTCAGGCACAACTAGACCCAGGGACTCAAATGAGGTTATCAGTGCTTCACAGAATGATTGCCTGTAACTCTACTTTAAATCCCATTTTCTTACCAACCTAATAGTGCAGACCTTTTCTGATAGTTCCAGAAAGATTCATTTTGGCCTGGTTTGAGCTATTTCATACTCTAAAACCAGTCGTTATATCCAAGAGAATGGGCAACTTTGACCAAGTGGGGATCCTATTTCTAACCCTGTATTTCATGGGGTGTGATCAGATTCTCTTGTGCCATATGGAATGTGGCAAATGAAAGAGGAATTCTATCACAAAATAAAGAGGGAAAGCTGATTAGATAAGAAAAATATATGCCTACTACCTTGAGGGTGTGATGTTATTGTTTTAAGTGCCATCAAGTTGATTCAAACTCATAGTGACCCTGTGTAGGGTTTCTGGGAAGAGGCTGGTAGATTTGAACAGTTTGACCTTGAGGTTAGCATTCCAGGGCTTATCCTACAGTACCATACCAGTGTTGTTGTTGCTAAGTGTCATCAATTGGTTCTAACTCATAGTAACCCTACATAGGGTTTCCGAGAAGTGGCTGATGGGTTTGAACTGCCGACCTTGTGGTTCAGACCAAACTTCGGGTCCAGTACTTATCCTACAGTGCCATACCAGTACATCATCCTTAAACCCACCCTAACCTCGGAAACCCTGTACAGGGTCGCTATGGGTCGGAACCGACTCGATGGCACTTAACAACAACAACAACAACCATGATCTAATATAAAGGAGAATCCCAAGGGTGTGGCACATAATACCTCTTTATCTTACAAGAGATAAGAGAGACCTGAGCTGAGAAAGAGGGGTCTAGTGTCAGGAAGAAAGAAAAGCAGGAAATGGAGCACATCCTTTGGCCCTGGGGTCCCTGCACTGTAAACTTCCTAAACGAAGGAAAAGATGAATGCAGAGACACATGGAGATCTCCAAGGAATGCTGGACCTCCAGGTGCTGAAAGGAGACAAGGATTTTCCTACAGAGCTGGCACTATGACTTGGACTTGTATTCTCCCAAATTGTGAGAGAATGGATTTCTGTTTGTTAAT
>NW_006408595.1:4047783-4053359 GCF_000296735.1 Chrysochloris asiatica
CTATGGAGGAATTTTACTCTGTCTTGTGTAGAGAGTCGTTATGAGCTGGAATAGACTTGATAGCAGTGCATTTATATTTAAGATGTCAGAAAAAATGGTTAATGAAAACATAATGCTGAATTGGTTAAAAATAAAAATAAGGTATAAACTCTCTTCATTATTAAAAATGATGTGCTGTTTATCTGTGGCCCATTTTTAAGTTATAATTACTGAATGATCTATCTATCTATATACATACATATATATTTGCTGTAGAATTCAGTATGATCTACATTATCTTTGACTATTTCTATTTTTAAATGTTACCTTTTAAACCCTCTTATTTCTACTTGCTTGTTCAATTACTTTTATATCTCAAAGAGATTGACTCACAGTACAGTACAATCCCATAGCTTGTAGCCTGCCTCATTAATTAACATCATTGAGGTTAGGGTTTACAACACATAAGATAACTGCATCGGATCACTAAAAGGAGGATACTATCATACTTAGAATCATGGCCTAACAAAGCTGACAGATATTTTGGGGAACAAAGTTCAATCCATGGAGTCCTGATATGGTGCTGTAGGATAAGCACTGGACTACTAACTGCAAGATCTACAGTACAAACCCACCAACTTCTTCATGGAAATCCTATACAGGATCCCTATGAGTCGGAACTGACTCCAAGGTACGTATAACAACCCACAAAATTTCAATCCATAATACTTGGAATCTTCCAGGTTAGGTTGTGAAGGGATAAAGAGCAAGTACTCCAAAATGGCCAGCCACCCTAATGTCAATCAAATCACATCTCCTATCCCTTCCCCTGCCCACACTAGCTCATGTTTTAGTTATATGTATGCTTGGAAGGAGCAGACAGTCCCCTTCTCTTGCCATGTATACTGAAACTTCTTGTGCTCATACTTTCGTGATGCCTATGCTAAGAGGGAACTGATAACCCGCTCTTCCCACTATATAGCCCCAAACTCTTTGTTCTCTAGTAAGGGGCAGGCAGCCCTGCATCTTCTGATTTTCCTACCTTTTCGGTGTTTTGCATCCCACCCTTAACTGTCCTGATGCCTATGAAGCTTGTATACCCCATGATATAAAGAGACCCCAGTCTCTGCCCTCATGCAGAAAATCTTGATTGTCCAGCTGACTGCCACTGGAGACAGCTGTTCACATTCTGTTAAATATGTTTCCCTGTCAGCAAACCATCTCCTTTGATTTTCTTTTTAGTTATAAACTAATGTCTCTGAAATTGATTCCTAGTGGTTTTTTCAATCTTTCAGTAACTATGTATTTAGAAGGCTTTTCCTTTCTGGGCCTAAATCCCAATAGGCTGCTACTCAGCTGCCTCTTTATGGATCACTTCTTCCCAGGGCAATAGTACAGCTCCAGAAATTTCAGAACTCTCCTGAATGTAGGTATAAACCAACGAGCCATTCCTTAAATCTTCCTCATTAACAAAATTTTACCCAAAGGTCTGAGAACAGAAAAAAATTTAACGCAGAAGGAAGACATGGAAATCGCACCCTCACTCTGTTACAGGTACCAATTTTCCTTGCATCATCACATTCCATTCTGGTTGCTCCTCCTTACTCTAATTCCTGACTCCTAAAGACAGGAGCTCTGGTAGTGTTTGTTGTTGTTAAGTACTGTGGAGTCGGTTCCAACTCATAGTGACCCTGCACAGGGTTTCTGAGGCTGTAAATCTTTACAGAATCAGAATGCCTCATCTTTTTCCCATGGAACAGCTGGTAGTTTCCAATGGCTGGCCTTGAGGTTCGCAGCCTGACTCGTAACCACTATGCTACCAGAGCACCTTCTGGTAGTGTAGTGGTTACGAATTGGACTGCTAATATCAAGGTCAGCAGTTTTAAACTACCAATGGTTCTGCAGGAGAAAGATGTGGCTTTGTACTCCCATAAAGATTTACAACCTCAGAAACCCTATGCAGGGTCACTATGGGTCAGAATCTATTTGACAGCACTTAACAACAACAAACACAGGAAACATTGTGTTAAGCATTTAGTATCTTGATAAATGGAAATTTTTATTTCTGTAATAGGATTGACTTTACATTAACATATCCAAAATTTTCCCTTAGAGAGTTTTGTCCATGAAAACCCAATAACACACATGCATATACAACCAACACACACACACACACACAATCTTCATGAAAAAGTAATTCTGTGTATTACAGAAAAGTAGTAGGTTTCCTGACTACACTGTTTAGGATAAGAATCAGTAAATATACTTTTACGGTTATATATTGCATTTCAGAAATGAGAGTATGAAACTTAAACCTCTCTGAAGATGCAGGAGAGTGGAATGGGATCTTGTTTACAGAAAAACACTCTAATAGGCTCTAAAACTGATTCTGTCTTTCAAATACGCAATTTTTTTCCTGTGAATTTAGGAGTAATACTTGTGACAGCTGAACCTACAATCTATGCTATGAGCCATTTCTAAAATGCCATGATTTGGAAGTTTCTAGAGCAGAAAGTTAATGACCAGAGTTTATGTTTACAAACTTTGCAAAACTGATATAGTTTATGACAGTTCTGCTTTGACATGATTGTGAAAATATGTGCACATTTCCCCTCCCTTTCTGAGGATTTGAATATCAGCATAAAATTAAAAGGACTGCACGTGCAAGTTGCAATGTCAAAAGATGGTGCTACTCTCAAATAGAGAGGATTTTTTCTTTTTTCTGTCAATCAACATCCCTGCATTTTTTAATTACTGGTAGATTAGAAGCAGCAGGTTGAAAGACAACTGATGTTTTGAAATTGAGTTGTAAGACTGAAATCTCTTTAAGTTTAATCAGAATGATGGCTTTATTTAGAAACAAATATTCTTTTATTCCATGTGTATTTTTATTTCATGTGGCTCTGTAGGATATGCACTGGAATACTAATCAAACGGTCAGTCGTTCAAACCTACCAGCTGCTACTCAGAACCTATGAGTCAAAACTGATTGGATAACACTTCACAACAACAACTATTATTAATGTTCTAAATTGTGGAAAACATAAAGAATAAACCAATCTGCAAATAAATAAGTAGGATAATTTATTAGTATTACATAAACACATATGTATACACACATACTTGCAGGACTGTAAAACAGGATAATTTGGAAGAGGTATAATAAAGAAGTTCAGAGATGAGCCATTACAGACAGAATAAGTGGGAAAAGAGCTAATAACAAGGAGATTAATTAATAGAATGCAAGTAAATGAGTGCTGGAAAATAATGCTGGGAACACAATTTGAACTGAATTGAGTAGGCCCTTGAGTACCACATGAATAAACTTGCACACTGTTGGAAAATAATGAGGTTCTACTAAAAGCTTTGAGTCAGGGAGTTGTGCTTTAGGAAGTCAGTCTGTTTAGTGGAGGGGAGAATGTAAGGGTCAGATAGAGGAAGATGAAAATTTAGGATACAAATTGGCATATTAGCAGTTGATTCTTAGAATTTGTCATGTAGATTAGTAATGTATTTCAAAGGAGGCAAAATAGTTTGACCTTTAAGAGTCCACATTTCATGTTTATCTAGGCTTATGTAAGTTGTAAGTTAAAAATATTCTGGGTGTTTCTCAGTGTTTGTCAAAGTAAAGTTTCATCCTGGCATTTCTTTTATTTGGAAATATATTGTAATAATGTGTAAATGCTTACAAGTGCTTGAGAGAGAAAGCTGTCCTTTTAATACTCTTGCTGTTCCATACGTATGTTTAGTTAATGTACAGAGCGTGCATGTCTATAGGATAAGCATACAAGTATAGAGCCAGCTATGCATAGGCCTGACCATCACAGAAGAAGAGAAAGGCATTCATAGTGTTTTGCATGATAGAGTTGCTATTACTACTTTTCTATTGGTTAACTTTTCATGTTGAACACTTCAACCTACCTAGACATTGGAGAGTTAGCAGTGCCAAGAAGATGGAAATGAAGCTGCCTAGGGAGAATTCTTGTGGAAAACACAACGTTCAGTCTGAAGGAGTTGTTTCATTTATTCATGCATTGTTTCACTCTAACAAGAGTGGGAGAAAATATTCATCATTACCCTGTTATGAACGTCATTTATTCATTCCCCCATTTATCTAAAGAAGCTTTAATGAGAACCAGCCAAAAATTACCATGGTAAAATCTAGAAACATTACAAAGGACTCCGGTTTATGGCATAAGTAGTGATACAACAGGTTGTACTCCTGATGTGGTGCTGTAGGACCAGCACTAGACTGCGAACCACAAGGTTGGCAGTTCAAACCCACCAGCTGCTCCTTGAAAACTCTACCACGACAAATTGGAACTGACATGAATGCACTTAACAACAACAACAATAAGTTAAAGGTGGTATAAGTCACAGACATAGTTGCAGAGGTACAGACAAAAGAGAGCTATCAGTGCATCTGAGGCATAGGAAAAACATCCTAGAAGGCAACTTCTGAACTGGAGTTTTGCAAACAGATAAGAGTTTGTAACATCATTCTAAGAAAACATGTAGAAAGACACAGGAACATGAAAGAACATGTTATACTTAGGAGTTGAAGTGTCAAGGAATGAAACTCACTGGAAGGCAGAGACCAGATCTTAATATACCTTGCATAAGTCATTTGTTGTTGTTCTTGTTAAGAGCAGTTGAGTCAGTTCCGACCCATACTGATCCTGTATAGATAGGGTTTCCAAGGAGTGACAGGTGAGTTTGAACTACTGACCTTGCAGTTCAAACTGACTTTACAGCACCTTAACCCATAGCGCCATACCATTTAGAAGTCTAAAATTTGATCTATGACAAATGTGATTTTTTTATGGCCATTGAATATGCTGTAATCCTGATGTGGTACTTCAGGATAAGCACTGGACTGCTAACCATAAGGTTGGTGGTTCGAACCCACCAGTTATTCCTCAGAAACCCTATACAGGATCATGATGAGTCCAAACCAACTCAATGGCACTTAACAACAACATATCATATACTCAAAAACTAAAATGTGTAAGCACCATTCTTATGTATAAAACCTACACAAAAATCCTCACCACTGGACTATTAAATAACATCATAATAAATGGAGAGAAATATTGAAGTTGTCAAAGACTCCATTTTGCTCAGATCAACTATCAACACTCATGGAAGCAACAGTCAAGAAATCAAATGGCATATTGCATTAGGCCAATCTGCTGAACAAGACCTCTTTACAGTGTTGAAGAGCAAAGATATCAGTTTGAGGACTAAGGTGTGCCTTGCCCAAGCCATGGTATTTTCAATAGCCTCATATGCATGCTAAAGTTGGGCAGTGAATAAGGAAGACCTTAGAATAATTTTTGGAGGAGAATATTAAAAATACATGGACTGCCGAAAGAACAAACCAATCTCTGTTGGAAGAAGTACAGCCAGAATGTTCCCTGGAAGCCAAGATGGCCAGATTTTGTGTTTCATACTCGGAACATATTCTGGGACCAGTCCTTAGAGAAGGATATCATGTTTAGTAAACTGGAGGGTAGGAGAAAAAGAGAAAGACTCTCAATGAGATGGATTGACACAGTGGCAGCAGCAATGGGCTCACATATAGCAGTGATTATGAG
>NW_006408595.1:4054539-4123194 GCF_000296735.1 Chrysochloris asiatica
GTGACCCAACAGAATGCATAAATCATTGGACAATCTCTTTGATAGTCCATGCAAGTAAAATTTTGTAAAGATTGACCACTTAGCTAGGAAGGAATGAGTTTTTCCCTTGTGTTAAACCAGCTAGTTGGATTATGTCTGATTGCAGACTTGGACACATTTTCCCCAAGAACAAACTATTTACATCTTGACACATTCTTCCCATGAACACATGGTTTACATCTGACCTTCTGCTACCTGGGAATGCATGCTGACACCATCATTCTTATGTCTGACATGATGCCTCTACTCACAATGCCTTTCTTCTGCAAGGACGTTGTCTCACTGAGGAACTTTGGTTAACAAAAATTGTTTTCTTCCTCTTGCCAAGATGGTAGACCTCATCTTCAGAATTACTAGGCTTATTCACTGCACTGTGAACCACAAGGTCTGCGGTTTGAGTCTGCCAGCCACACTGCTGAAGAAAGGTGAGGCTTTCCGTTCACAAATATTTAAAAGCTCAGAAACGTATTACAGAGTCATTATGAGTCAAAAAAAATGTGATAGTACTTAACAACAACATGGGGGCCATCTTGATAGACAATGCCACATTCAAGAAACATTTCTGAGTCAGGAGACAATGATAGAAGTCAAGATGAGACATACCATGGAGACAAAAGGGAAGTGATTAAGCAATTATGCTCATTGGTGAAAGCCTATGATATCAGCATGATTTTATGTGACATGTCAAATGGTTTTGAATTACAGAATTTCATGGATAAGGTGTGTTGAACTATATTTTAAACAGTATTTCATAATTATAATCAGAGGGATGAGGAATATAAAAATTCCAAAATTATGTAGCTTTTTCCACCATTCACCCCAAAAGAAATAGCAATTAGTCATAATATAAGGTAGAGAAGAAACAAGAATGTTGAGATGATTAACATAATGTACTATTAGCACTGTTGTCAGGAATGTAGAAACAGGCCTCAGATTTTATTGTGGCACAGGTTTTATTGAAGTCCTTGGACTTCAGGGAAAATGTCAAAGGAATGTCTATGCCAGTATGTTTTGGAGTACTCCTTTTCTTATCATTGCTGTTTTGGTATTGATCTCTTGAAGCCCATGAACACTTTCATTTAGTTTGCATATATTTGTTTAATATTTCTACATGTGCAATAATGTCTTGAATCCTGAGATAAGAATACTGCTGCTAAATGATCAAGCAATAAAACACAAATGAGACCATCGAGTTCTTAATTTAGGTACATTAGTTGGTAAAGGAGTTCAGTTAAAACACATTCTTGAGTCTACCTCAGTCTCAGAGTTTAACTTCCAGGCCAGGAACAAATGTTGCTTCCACATAGCTAAAAATTGCTATTAGGGGCTGCTCAAAAAATACCTGAGAGTTGAAGCCACTGGTGGGGTGAACCAATCAACTGTTTGTAAGCATATAATTGAAGCTCATTCAGACATTGGATGTTGGCCCATAAGCCTGGTGATGACTGGGTGATTCATATAGGTGTAGTTAGGTTTTCCTGGTAAAGAGGAGCAACCTGATTTAGCCTCCCCATTTTGAGAGTTAACGAGGTGAATTAGTCACACAGTAGTTAAATGGATATATAATAAAAAGAGTACTGTTGTCCTTAAGTGCCATTGAGTTGATTCGGATTCATAGTGACCCTGAACATTGTTTCCAAGGAGCAATGTTTCCAAGGTGGGTTTGAATTTCTGACCTTGTGGTTCACAGTCCAGTGTTGATCCTACAGCGCCACACTAGAAGTCCATGTATATATTTATGATCTATAAGCATGTTGTTTTTGTTGTTGTTGTTAGGTACTATTGAGTCAGTACCAACCCATAGCGACTTTGTGCACAGCAGAACGAAACACTGTCCAATCCTGGGCCAACCTCACTACTGTTGCCACGCTTGAGTCCATTGATGCTGACACCTGGCCAATCCATCTTTGGGGGTCTTCCTCTTCTTCTCTACCCTCCACCTTACCAAACATGATACCCTTCTTCAGTGACTGGTCCCTCCTGACAGTATGTCTGAAGTATGAGAGATGAAGTTTGGCCATCTTCGCCTCCAAGGATCACTCTGGCTGCACTTCTTCCAAAACAGATCTGCTGGTTCTTTTGGCAGCCCATGGCACATTCAATATTGTCCTCCAACATCATAACTCAAAGGCATCAATTCTTCTACATTCTTCCTTTTTCACTGTCCAGCTTTCACATGCATATGAGTTTATTGAAAATACCATGGCTTGGGTCAGGCGCACCTTACTCCTCAAGCTGACATCTTTGCTCTTCAACGTTTTAAAAAGGTCTTGTGAAGCAGATTTGCCTAACGCAACACTTCCTTTGATTTCTTGACTGCTGCTGCTGTGTGTGTTGATAGTTGATCCAAGAAGAATGAAGTCCTTGACAACTTCAATCTTTTCTCCATTGATAAGAATGTTGATTATTGATCCAGTGGTGGGGAGACTTTGCAGTCTGACACACCCACTGCATCACACCAGGACTCCGCTATATATATGTATATATAGATGTTGTTGTTGTTGTGAAGTGCCGACAAGTCGGTTCCGACCCATAGCGACCCTGTATAGGGTTTCCAAGGAGTAGCTGGTGAGCTTGAACCACCAACCTTGCAGTTCAAAGGTTGCAAAGTCATTTGAACTACAAGGTGGTGGTTCAAGCTCACCAGCTGCTCCTTGGAAACCCTATACAGCGTCACTATGGGTCTGGAGCAACTCAATGGCATATAGATATAAAACCAAGACTCCTGTAGTGTTGTTAAGTGCTGTTGAGTTGGTTCCAACCCTTATTGACCCTGTATAGGGTTTTCAATGAACAACTGGTAAGCCTGAACCTCCAACCTTACAGTTCAAACCAACTTTGCAGTCCAGTGCAATAACCCATAGTGCTAAACCAGGACTCATATGGTGGTGGTTATGTGCCGTGGAGTAGGTTCTGACTCAGTGATCCTGTACAGGGTTTCTGAGGATGTAAATCTTTACAGGAGGAGAAATATGTACCAGCGGAACAGCTGGTAGTTTTGAACTGCTGACCTTATAGGAGGAACTTAATTATTACCTAGGTGAGTGATGCTACTTCATTTATATATGAATGCATTCATGAACACATCTTTCCCAGGAACCAATTGTTTTACATCCTAATCTGCTACTTCCTAAGACTGCATGTAGGCCCCTTCATTCATAAGTCAAATACCTCCCGTTTGAAACTTTTTCATTTACAGACTATAAATGTGAAATCACAAGCTGCTTCATCACTACCATTAGTTTGCTCTGATATTGCATATAATTATTTGGAAGCAGTCAATGAACATTCCCTCTTGGATTTTGGTAAAACTTGAATTTTCAATTCCTCAATACAGTAAGTATATGGGGTAAAAATTTTGGTCTGAATTATTTAGCATAGCTAAGCCTTAATGTGCTCTGTAGAAAGACTGCAATTTCTTCAAATATCTATTTTGCCAATAAGTGGTTGTATGGACTGCAGAAATGATGGATCAGCCTATTATAGCAGTTTTATCCCCCTTCTCATAGTCCCTATATGCCATTGTACCTATGACTTATGTATTCAACAGATATGCTAAACTTTGGAGTCTACCGGAATAATTCACTGTTGATTGATGATTTATCAGGTTTCCCCCCCTACCCAGAGGGAATTGGATATTTGTTTTGTGTCCTTATAGTTTGAAAACAACACATTATTTCTGTCTGGGATTTTTAGAAAATTGGGAAATTACTTGGCTACTATTGGGAATAGTTGCAAAGAATAGAATAGATTGAGTGTGTGCTTTCTTTCTGGGTTGAATGCAAAAGGTTTTTTTTCCCCCTTAGTTTAGTATAAGCTGCAAGATTTCACTTGGCACAGTTCCTAGACTATAAAGGAAATTTAGAAGTAGCTAGAGCTGCACTTCTTTTCCCTTCTGTTGAGATTGATGCCTGAGGCTTGATAGAATACAAATGTGTGCTGCTCCATCTTGTAAGGAAGTGCATCCTGTTTATTTAGGCATAATGTGTACGCTATTGTGATGATCTTATTCTTTGCATAAAGAATGAGAGCAGGAAAGACAACAAACCATATGAGGAATGACAAAGCCCTGGTTAACTCTATAAAATTGAGCACGATTAGATACAAGCTAAAGTGAACAAAGCAATATGAAGTAATCGAGAGAATAGTAAACTTTCAGTACACATGTCTGGATTTGAACCACAGCCCTGACACTCAGATTTATGATCTTGGACAAGCATTTCTGCTTTTATGAGTTTGTTTCCTTACTTGAAAAAATGATGATAATGATTCTTTTCTTACAGATTGGTGGTGAAATATTGGATCACAAGGAACCTGGCACCTAAGTGCTATTCCGTAAAGACTGATTGAATTTTTGAACTCATTGTTCCCTTATTCAAGTTGCCTGACTTCCGCTATATTTTACTATCTTTGAAATGTGACTTACCTATGTAACAATAATGTCCCCAATAAATTCTAAGAAAAGATGAAGGGATGTTCAGAGGGCTTTTGAATCATCTCCATATTTTCCTTTCCTTGAAGACTCACCTAAAGATCTGGATGCTGTATGTCTTGTTTTGGTTTGGTGGTTGCCTAAATACCGAAAGAATGTGTTTCATTGGCTATTTAAAAATTCTAAGTATTTAATCTAATGAATTCTTCTGCTACTTTTGTTACTATTATTTGATGGTTTTGATCCATACATTTTTTGGGGGGTGCTCATTATTAAGTATTTAATAACAGCTATGGCTTATTTTTATTAAAATAATTATCTAAATCATTGAAGTGATTTATTGATTTTTCAAAAAAATACAATATTGTGAACAGAAGCAATCAAAATTAAGAATAAAATTGAGGATGACATTTAAAATTGTAATTAAATGTTTATAAATTCAAATACTACCACTCATCTACCAGTTTGTCATAGTGTGGTGGCTTGTATATTGCTATTATTCTGGAAGCTATGCCATGAGTATATTTAAATATGCCAGCAAGGTTTCAGCTGAGCTTCCAGATACAGACAGACTAGGAAGAAGTATAGATGTACTACTTACCTGAAAACCTTATGAATAGCAGTGGAACACCATCAGCATCAGAATACTGAAGCATGATGAAAAGCACAAGAATACTTACTATCAAATATAGTGCTGGAAGTTGGAGCCCCTCAGGTTGGAAGGCTTTCAAATGAGACTGAAGAAGACTTGCCTTCTCAGAGTAGAGTTGACTGTGATGGTGCATATGGAGTAAAGCCCTTGGGACCTCCATGTGCTAATGGGGCACAACTGAAAATGAAGAGAAATAGTCAATAAATCAAATAATGTGTTGCATTAGGCAATAGGCAAATGATGTATGGACAAATCTGCTGCACAAGACATCTTTAAAGTGTTGAAGAGCGAAGATGTCAGTTTGAGGACTAAGGTGTGCCTCACCCACACCACGGTATTTTCATTAACTTTACGTGCATGTGAAAGTCAGACAGTGAATAAGGAAGACCGTAGAAGAATTGATGCATTTGAGTTATGGAGTTGGAGGAGAATATTGAAAGTGTCATGGGCTTCCAAAAGAGCCAACAGATCTACGTTGGAAGAAGTGCAGCCAGAGTGCTCATTGGAAGCCAGGATGGCCAAACTTCATCTCTCATACTTCAGGCATATTGTCAGGAAGGACCAGTCACTGGAGAAGGATATCATGTTTAGTAAAGTAGCAGGTAAGACAAAAGGGGAAGACTCCCAGCAAGATGGGTTGGCACAGTGGCAGCAGCAATGGCTTCAAACGTTGCAATGATTGTGACATTGGCATGGGACCAGGCAGTGCTTCATTCTCTTGTTCATAGGGTTGCTATGAGTCGGTCGG
Organism: Chrysochloris asiatica; assembly: GCF_000296735.1. Classification (NCBI taxonomy): domain Eukaryota; kingdom Metazoa; phylum Chordata; class Mammalia; order Afrosoricida; family Chrysochloridae; genus Chrysochloris; species Chrysochloris asiatica. The sequence goes on from NW_006408595.1 coordinate 4,060,411, forward strand.
TACTCAATGGCACGTAACAACAAATTAAAATAATTTATCATTTAAATATTACAGTCTATTTTATGTTCTTTCTTGTCAGTTTCTTTATAGTTTTAATGTTTCCGTGTTCTTTCTGGATTTTCATTCTCTTGGTATGTTGTGAAGTATTGATTTTCTTTGAGGTTACCTTATATTCTATTAACTTTTTTCTCCATTTAAAACAGTCTATTTTATCCTGCAAACTACCTGACCTCCACACCACCTGAATCTCTGTTCCTATGTTTTCACCTTCTTTCACATTGTAATTGTTTTGATCATAAACTGACCTCCCAGATCCTCTGAATTTGTTCTTATAGTTTTGTTCTGTTCTGGTCTCTTCCATCTGTCAACTGAGTTCCAGGTGGTGCTGTCCTTTATGTCAATCAATCTCTGGTTGTTGTTTGTTCTTGTTGGTTCTCAATTCAAAGAACTTCCTTTAGGATGCTTTGATACATGTGGTTGGTTTTGGCAAAATTCCTTAGCTTCTGTTTATCTTGGAATGTTTTTATTATACCATTGTATTTGATTGACAGCTTTGCTGGGTAGACGGTTCTTGGTTGACAGTTTTTCTTTCAGGGTGTTATATGTATCCCCATTGCCTTCTTGCCTGCATGGTTTCTACTGAGAGAACAAAACTTACTCTGATTTGCTTGCCTTTGTATGTAACACTTCTCTTTCCCTAGTTGCTTTCAGGTTTCTCTCCCTGTCTTTGATTTTGGAAAGCTTGGCTATGATATGGCTTGGTGATTTTCTTTTGAGGTCTATTCTTTCAGGAGTTAGTTCAACTTCATGAATGCTTATTCTTCATTTTTCAGGATGTTAGAGAAATTTTCTTCCAGAAGCTCTTCAGCTATCTCCTCTGTGGACTTGTGTGAGTCTTCCTGTTCCAGAATGCCAATAATTCTTAAGTTATCCCTCTTTATGCTGTCCCACATTACTCTTAGATTTGATTCAGATTTTTTTACCCTTTTGTCTTCTTGCTCTTCTATCTTAGCAGTATTGAAAGAGTTGCCTTCTAGCTCGTTAGCTCTGGCTTCCATCTCTTCAATTCCACTCCTTTGCCCTTTCAGTGTATTGTCCATTTCTAATATTTCATTATTAATCACATGGACCTCTTTTTTCAGGTTTGGAATTGTCTTCAATGCTGTATATATCTTATTTGATTCTTCCTGTAGCACTTTCCTGACTTCTTTCTTATTTTTCTGAACCCCTTTGTGAAGCATTTGGATGCATCTCAATATCATTCTCCTGAATTCCTTCTCAGGCAGTTCCACAGCTTGCCTTCCTTCCAATGTGACATCTACGTCTACCTCCAGCTCATTTGTCTCAGTCACTCCATCTTGTTTCTGGACATGAGCCAAATATGATCAGCTGTTGCTAAGGCATCTTTAATAGTTACCTGTGATTTCAATAATTAAAGGAAAGTATGTTGATATTTTATTTCACTTTCTGATTGCCTTCAGGTAGATGTGATCAGGAGATGGGCTTCCCTTTTCACTTTTTTTTTTATTACTCAACTCAGAGTAACTATAGCAGGTGTTGGCTGTCTATCTGGTGTATAGCAGTTGGTATTGGCTCTTGTCTGGATGGTGGGATCTTATAGGGTGTGATTATACCTTGACTATATGACCACAATTGCTGCCTCTTCTTGGGTAATATAGGGAGAGAAAGAGTGCCCTGAAGGTAAAACAAGAACAAAAAAACAAACAGCAACAGCCAAAAAAACAAATTGAATAATATAGTCTAATCACAGAAAAAATTAAAAAAATAAAAATTCTGTAGCAAAATATCAGTATGACTTTAACTCTTGACTTCTTGCCTTCAAAGTTGCCTGAGGAATTTCAAGACATCACTGTTGGTCCTTATGACATAACTGAGGATTTAATTTTTGGCCTATTTCCTTTTCAGTCTGTCTCTCACTCCACAATCCGCTTTCAGGCCTTTTTCCTAGTGATTAACAGATCAGGGCTGTTGTATCCATTTTGGGTGACCATTTGGTTTTAAGCAGCTCCTTTCCCCTTCTCAGATTTTGCTGAGCAGAACCATGCACATGAGTAGCAGAACCCTCTGGGGGTTGGGTAGTGTCCACTTGCTCAGGCACCCCCTCTAGTCACCTGAGTAGAGGTTCACAAACAACAAAAGACCAATGAACAGAGGGGGAAAATTATCATATCCACACCTTTATCTCTGCAGATGGGTCAAAAGTCTGTGGTGGGAGTGCTGTTCTGATCCTTCACCCACTCTGTCACTCCCAAAATGGCTGGTCCAGGAGCAGCTTGGACTGGCAGATCAGAAAACACTAGTTTTTTTTGCTTCTGCTACAATTACACTAGCTGCAATCCTTTGAACTTTATATATATTCCTTTATATGCATTTCAGAGTTCTGGGATCATCTCCTGAACTTGCTTCATCAGATATTCCGTGTTATTGCTGCACTGCACTTCTCCCTAATCCACCATTGAGCCCTGACTCTAAATTCTATTTATATTAAAAATTGAGTAAAATTTATATTAAAAATTTTTTGTTTTTATTTCAAGAGATCCTTTCTTATCCATGAGGATAAAAATTCCTGACCCAAAATTGATCCTTCAAAGTGCTTTGTCCCCTCTCAAAATGTATAATCAAATTTTTTCTGTTAAAAAGCAGACAATAGCAAAACTCATAATCAAATTACAAAGACTGGGACTTCTTTAATTTAAGTTCCTATATGTTTTACTACTGCAAGTGGATGGAGAGGTAAGAATCTTTTTTTCTGAATTCAACTTTTTCATTACCATAGAAACCTGTATTTTTAAAGCAATAGCCCTTTCCTCTGGCATAAAGGAAAGTTTCCCAATTTTCAAGTTGTTTATTAAATCATTGTTGTTGTTTAGTGTCATCAAGTGGGTTCTGACTCAAAGTGACTCTGTATAGGGTTTCTGAGGAACAGCTGGTGGATTTGAACCACCAGCCTTGCAGTTTAAACCAACCTATGGTCCAGCGCTTATACTATAGCATCACATCAAGACTCCTATTAAATCATACAGCATTCATATATTTTGCTATCCTTTTGAATGAATACTTGATTTTATATGGTAGTACAAGTGATTAAGTGACTGGCTGCTTCCTGAAAGATTTTTGGTTGAACTCATCGAGTTGTTGTTGTGGTTAGGTTTCATAGAGTCAGCTCTGCCTCACAGCAACTCTATACACTATAGAGAAAACACTGCCTGGTCCTGTGCCATCCACATGATTACTATTGCATTAGAGCCTTTTGTTGTAGTCACTGTGTCAATCCATCTGGCTGAGGGGCTTCTTGTTGTAAGTGACCCTTTACTTTACCAAACTTGATGTCCTTCTCCAGGGACAAGTCCTTTCTGATAACGTGACACAAGTTGGAGAGAAGAAGTCTCACCATCCTCCACTTTTAAGGAGCACTCACACTGTAATTCTTCCAAGGCAGATTTGTTGTTCTGACAGTCCATGGTATCTTCAATATTCGTAACCAATGACACAATTCAAATGCATCAATTCTTCTACAGTCTTCCTTATTCATTGTTCAGGCAATTCACCCAGAGATGCCGCTAAATAAAATTCTAACAATATACTTATGAAGGCCAAAGCCAACAAATCTTATGGAGCTGTTCTATTCTGAAATACATGGGGACGCCATGAGTTTGACTCAACTCCATGACTATATATATATTGAATATATATTAAAGTTATATAACCATTACTTAAGGTCAGCGGTTCGAAACTACCAGCTGCTCCGCGGGAGAAAGATGAGGCTTTCTACTCCCGTAAAGATTTACACCCTTGGAAATCCTGTACAGGGTCGCTATGGGTCGGAACCGACTCCACGGCACTTAACAACAACAACAACCATTACTTATATCACTGGGTGGCAAACATGATTTGCACATTATCACAATCCAATATTGGCAGTTTGAGGCAAAATTCAACAGGTACAGAAGAAAGGCCTGGCGATATGCTTCCAGAAGATTACAATCAACAAAACACTGTAATTCTACTCTGCAACATGAATCAGAATCGATTCAACGGCAATGGGTTTAGCCATCTCTCTATCTCTTTCTCCCAGTTGGGAATTTCTGTTGTAACTCAGACTTCTTTCTTCATTTCTTTATATTAATACATTTCACAACCATCAGTTATGCATCTTTGCGTTATTTTTACATAAGTTATAAATCTCATATGACTTGTATTTTTAAAACTATTTTAATCCTTACAAATAAATAGAAAAATATGACACTCATATGTGAAAGCACTTAATTTATTTTCATCCAGTTAAGAGTAAGGAACCCTGTTGCTCCCATAGTTTAAATGTTGGGCTGCTAATCACAAGGTCTGCAGTTCAAATCCAGCAGATGCTCCAAAGGAGAAAGATGAGGCTGCTCACTCCTATAAAAGTTTACAGTCTCAAAACCACAATATTGCTGTTGTTGTTAGGTGTCATCAAGTCAATTCCAATTCAGCAACCCTATGCACAATAGAACAAAACACTGCCTGGTCCTCTGCCGTTCTCATAATTTTTGCTACACTTGAGCCCATTGTTGCAGCCACTGTGCCAATCCATCTTGCTAGGGGTCTTCTTCCTTTTCACAGACCCATCACTTTACCAAACATAATGCACTTCTTCAGGGACTAGTCCCTTCTTATAAAATGTCTGAAGCATGAATGATGAAGTCTTGCCATCCTGGCTTCTAAGGAGCATTCTGGCTGTCCTTCTTCCAACACAGATTGGTTTGTTCTTCTGGCAGTCTGATACTTTTAATATTCTTCTCTAATACCCTAACTCAAATGCAGCAATTCTTCTCCAGTCTTCATTACTCACTGGCCAACTTGTACATATATATGAGATTATTGAAAATACCAAAGTTTGGGTCTGGTGCCTCTTAGTCCTGAAGTTTATATCTTTGCTTTTAAATACTTTAAAGAGGTCTTGTGCAAAAGATTTGCCTAATGCAATTCATTGTGATTTCTTGACTAATGCTTCCATGAGTACTGATTGTGGAGCCAAGTAAAACAAAGTCTTTGACAACTTCAGGTTTGTTTTTTTTTTCTTCTATTTATCATGACATTTTTTATTGGTCCAGTGGCAATGATTTTTGTATATTCTTTACATTGAGGTGCAATCCATACTGAAAGCTATAGTCTTTGATCTTCATAAGTAAATATTTTAAGTCCTCTTTAGCAAGCAAGGTTGTATCATCTGCATATCACAGTTTGTTAATGAGTCTCTCCAATCCTCATGTCCCATTCTTCTTCATATAACCAGCTTCTTGGATTGTTTGCTCAACATAGAGATTGAATAAGTATGGTAAGAGAATACAACACTGGTACATACCTTTCCTGATTAATCAGTTTTCCCTTATTCTGTTTGAATGCTTGCCTCTTGGTCTATGTACAGATTCCTCGTGAGCACAGTCACGTGTTCTGGAATACTCACTCATTCTTCACTAAAAGTTGGAATCTGTTCAATGACAGTGTGTTGGGTTTGGTTTAAAACCAATGGTAGTAACTGTTCTCAGAGAAAAAAAAAAAACTAAAATTAAATTCCAATATATTCTATGTTGTTGTTGTAGTAGTGAAGTTCCATTGAGTTGGGTCAAACTCATAGTGACACTGTATTGGGTTTCTGAGAAACACCTGGTGAGTTTGAATAAACAACCTTGTGTTTCAAACCAACATTTTAGTCCAGTGCTCATCCTACAGTGCCATACCAGGACTCCAATATATTCTATGTTATTGTTGTTAAGTGCCGTTAAGTCTGTTCAAACCATAGTGACTATGTGTAGGGTTTCCAAAAATTGGATGGTGGCTTTGAACTGCAAACCTTGTAGTTCAAACTGACCTTGTGATCTAGTGCATTATCCTGCAGCACCACATCATGACTCCAATATATTCTAAGTTGTTGTTATTAAGTGCTGTAGAGTCTGTTCAGACGCATAACAACCCTGTATACAGTTTCCAAGGAGTGGCTTGTGATCTTGAACTGCCAACCTTGTGGTTCAAACCAACTTTTCAGTCCAGCACATTAACCCACAGCACCACAGCATTACTCCCATATTCTTTAGAGATCTCTTTATTTAGCCTTAAACAAGACAAAGACACTTATCTGGAGTAGGACATTATCAGCATGAGGCCAAGATGGAGTCCAGTGAATTCATAGCCATGATGTTAATTATAGATGAAGAAAGGAAAATAAATCACCACAAAATCATGATTGATCATAGATCAATTCAGCACTATTACAGACAGGACTACAGAAATGGGAAGGTGGTGGGGGGGACCATGATTATGATATGAACACAATTGTAGACTTTAAAAGCTTGTAGGACTGATTCTGGAAATTTGACCACTTGGCTATAAAGTGATGATTAACTATTAACTTAATATGATTAAATCATAAATCATAGCCTCCACTACCCCATGTTTCAATGTCACGTGGCTGCTATTGGTAAATCATTAAGGGCATGCTCAGGCAAGTTTCTAGTTCCTTAGTCAAATCTGAGAGCAAGACTATCCTTCACTGGATGCTGTTACTGTTAAGTGCCGTGCACTTGGTTCTGACTCACAGTGACCCTCTATAGGGTTTTCAAGGAGTGGTTTTGAACGGTCCTTGGTGGGTTTGAACAGTCCAGTATTTATCCTACAGTGCTACACCAGGACTGCGTTGGACTGGACCAGGGAAATTGTAATCTAATTTCTAATACACTCTGCATGAGGGTAAAGCTGCCACATTGCTTATCAATGGTCAGAAAGAACTCAGGTGAAGTCTAAACTTATGCCAAGATTCAAAATAGAGTTAGGGCCCCCACTATAAACCATAGCTTTCCACAAATCAAACACTTTAGAATTTAAGTTCTAATACACAACTTAAAATCTTAAGACTTCAAAAGTATTTTCATTGTAATGACTTCTAACAGCTTTCTTGATGATTATGAGCAGTAAATCGTTGTTGTTGTTGTTAAGTGCCTTAAAGTCAGTTCTGACTCACAGCAACCCTGAGGAGTGGCTGGTGAATTTGAAACGCCAACCTTGCAGTTCAAACTGACCTTGCTGTCCAGTGCATCATCCCATAGAGTGGTAGTAATTAGCTCCAAAAGACCCAAGTACTCTATGCTTATGTACAAACAGGAAAAGAGCGGAAGGCATGAATCAACTTGCTGATCAAGTGGGGTGGTTGAAAAAATTGGTGTATAACAGGAAAAAAGACCAAGAAATGTCCTAGGGTATCATCCTTGGAGATGATGACCAGAATGAGACACCAAGATCATTCTGTCATTGTTCCTAACATAGCCGCTAAAATAGCTCTCTACTTCTGAAACAAATCCTAGTATGGTACAAAGTTATTAAAACAGTTCTTCCCTGTCCCACCTGATATTTCTATTTCCCTGAGGCAATTACTTCTAACTCTTTTGATTACTTCATTTGATATATATGCATAATTATAAATTAAATCCATAATTATAAAGAAAATATTTATTCCACAAAGGTTTGATCTGTTACATGTCTACAAACAAATCACTAATTGTTTATACCTCATCTTATAAATATGGAAGATATAGATTGAACTCTTTTGTGTTACCTACCTAACCTCCCAAACTCTTCCCTCCCTCCTTCTTCTAAAGCCACCATTTAACCAAAGACTTTCCAGAGTGTAGCCATGTGGTAGCACTATGATGATATTTCCTTTGTTGAATAGCATTTTACTCTTAGAATTATTGTATATTTATATAAAGGGTTTCTGAGGAGCAGTTGGTGAGCTATACATATATATTTAAATACACTTACATATTTTCAGTATGTAATATTTCATATATCATATGGAGTTATGGTGTCTTGGTGTGGTGCTGTGTGCTAATGCACCAGACTGCAAATTCATTTGAACTGCAAGGTCAGTGGTTCAAGCTCACCAGCTGCTGCTTGGAAACCCTACACAGGGTCGCTATGGGTCAGAATTGACTAAAGAACACTTAACAACAACAATATTTTCAGTATATTAAAACCCACCAGGTAATCTATGAATTTCTTTTTGAGGGAGGATATGCCTTCTGAAATCCTCTATTACCTCATTTCAAATAGAACTCAGTACTATCTTATCCTACTACATAGATATATTGTATAACATATGCATCTGCATTAATTGCTGGGCAGTTAAAATTCAAGGCAGAGAATTCAGCTCAGAAGGTTATGGTGACTATTTTGGGGAGATTCCACAGGATAATCTTGATAGATTTTCTTGAAGGAGTTATGATGATAACTCAGGAAAAAGTTGGAAGAAAATTGGAAACTGCATTGCTGAGAGAAATTTTACTGAGGAACCCCCCTCCCCCATTACAGAAATGCACCTTCTTCAAGGGTAGCAATGATTGTAGTAGGAGAATTTAATTGTGAAGCCTTATCTCATCCAATTTACAATGCTGATCTTAACCTGTCAGACTTCTTTTTGTTACCCAAGCTCCAGAACATTTAAAAGAAACAAGAGTTGAATCACTCAGAGATGCCAACACTTCCATTTTGACATGGTGTAATCAAAGAGAACAGAATCCTTTGGGAAGAGTTAGAGAGATGGAAACACCATAGGCCATCAGAAGTGTATAGACCTAAAAGAGGGATATGTTGAGAAACAATAGCTCTACATTTTGATATTTTTATTTAATAATTTTTTTTATGGTTTTATAGAAATACTTTTTTACTTACATATATGTATATATTGTTGTTGTTAAGTGCCATCAAGTCTGTTCCGATACATAGCGACCACATATAGGGTTTCTAAGGTCTGTAGTTCAAGCCCATTAGAAGCTCCGCAGGAGAAAGACGAGAGTTTCTGTTCCCATAAAGATTCATAGCCTGGGAAACAGTGTCACTGAGACAGAGCCAACATCACAGCATCTAACCACAACAACACGTATACACATACATTCATATGTGAGTGCCCTTTAATGAAGTTGGGATATCAGGATTCAATGATCAACTGTAACCAGATGGTCAGAGGACACCACAACCAATTCTGTGAGTTGGTCTAGTCTACAACTGTGTACTCATCTCAATCCTGGTTCTATCCCAATCAGGGTCCATTTCCCAATTCTGTAATTTCATTTGGAACAGTCATGGGTTGATATGCTGCCAGTCATGATTTCTGTGATGATTTCCCTTGTTTTCTCTTGTCTGTAATTATGCCCCGTTTCTGTGAATCCTTTGGACACCATATGGCCTCATGCTGATGGTCTCCGTCATTGGAATGGTTTGTCTTTTTCTTTATTCTCTGTGTTCTAATAATGCTGGAGACTTCAGTCAAGTCGTTTTCTACGCCTTCTTGCTCTCATATTTTGGGAAAGGGGAGTAATAGTGGAAGATATTTGGATTCAGGCCATTACCGTGTGTGTGTACATGAAGTTGATTTTTTGTGGTGTTTTCAATTTTTTCTATTGTGGTGAAAATAACACAATAAAATATTCACAAATTCAAAAATTTCTACATGCATAATTTAATGACATTGATTACACTCTTCAGTACATGAAATCTGACTTTGTCTAGAAAACATTTTTTAAAAATTAGACTAAAAATTCATGGCATGGATTTCCTACACATTGTCTTAGCAAAGCAAATTTTTCAGTCTGCAGGTTTATATTCAATTAGATATATCTATTTCTCTAGAGCAGGGCACTACTATTTTTATTCTCCTAGAAAAACATCTTTACCTGAATAATTTATTATGTTTCAAGAAATAAATATAAAATGTGAATAACTTACTTAGTAACTGTACTCAATGTGGAGATTCTGTTGTTTAATCTGGTCAATTTATAGTTTGAGTGGATTTTTGGCTCTTTTTCTCTTGACTTTGATGTAACACTTTTACGACCCTAGCTTTAGGGAAATTTGCTGTGTCCATGGGACTGACAGTTTGGGTATATAAGCAGAAATTATAAGAATATTTTAATCATTTGAAGAAGTTAGTAAAAATGATTATCATTGGTAAATAAATCATATTTAATTGTAAAAGTGTCAACAAATTTGGCTTAGATGAACTTTCTAAATCAGCACAGTGCTTCTTCTCCTAGGTCCACCAACTGCCTATGAAGCACACCAAGTAAGCTTCTCAGAGAGTCCAGATGCACAACTCTGCAGGACAGCACATCCCAGGGAGATGTCAGTCTGTGTCTATGTGAGTGCTCACCAACCGTGTTCATTGATTATCTTACAGTCTGCATGAATGTTAAAAAAGTCTCTGAAGAGTTCTGCTCCTGGCTAAAACCTATGTGATTTTTCAGGTCTGCCCATGAGCAATTACAAAGGCTTTTTACTTGGCAGTCCTCTGGGAGACCATCCTCCCCATCTAGACTTGGTGCATAGCTAATGCACTGCTCTCACTGAAAGGTGTAATTCTAGGGCTCAAGATCTGTGACCAGCCATGCTCTTTCAAGTACAGTACAACCTGTGAACACTGGAGCCTGTGTAAGGTGGAAACCTGTTAAAGAAGGAAAACTCAAAATATTTTCCACTAGAAGGAGAGAGAGAAAAGTAAAACTGTATATTGTCAAAGGTAAACATTTTGGAATGCTCTGGTTTTTACAGATTTCATTATATTTGCATTTCTAGCGCAGACATCTTTATATAGAAAACCTCCACAAAGGCCATCACCAGGTTCTGATTTTAATACTTGCCCATACTCTAACTCAATAGTCAGTACTTTTCTACTATTAGCACCTTTCCACTCAGCCTCCTGGACTTGTTAGTTCCATGGAGTCAGTTCCACTTTACACAGTGACTCTATGTAAAACAGAATTAAACTGCCTAATGCCATGCCAACCTCACAACCATTGTGTCAGGGTCTTCCACTTTTTTGCTGATCCTCTACTTTTCCAAGTATGATGTCTTTCTCCAGGGACGAGTCCCTTCTGAAAGCATGTTCAAAGTAAATGAGATGAATCTCCCTATCTTCACGACTAAGGAGCATTCTGGTTGTACTTCTAAAATTACAAGCCAAAATCTCATTACCATAGATTCCATTTCAACCCAAAGCAACTCTATAGGATAGATTACAGAATTTACAAATTTATAATTTTTATGGACTACCACATGTCTTTCAGTTTGTCATACTATAGTGGCTTACATGTTGCTGTGATATTAGATGCTATGCCACCTGTAATATAAATACCAGCAGAGTCACTGGTAATTTAAATACAAGCATGGTGGACAGGTTTCAGAGGAGCTTCCAGATTAAGAAGGACTAGGAAGAAGATTAGACAGATTACTTTCAAATATTTAGTCACTGAAAGCCTTACGAATAGCAATGGAACACTGTCAGATAGCACCAGAATATTGAATATTTAAACAAGATGAGGAGCACAGAATATTATCAGATATAGTGCCAGATGATGATCCCCTCAGGTAGAAAGGCATTGAAAATATGACTGGAGAAGAACTCCCTCCTCAAAGTAGAGAAGGCTTTGGGGACCTTCAACTCAAAATGAGAAGAAACTGCTGTAAAGATCCATTAATAATCAAAACATGGAATGTGCAAAGTATGAAGCTAGGAAAATTGGAAGCTGTTAAAAATGAAAAGGAACACATAAACATCGATATCCTAGGCATTAGTGAGCTGAAATGGACCAGTGTTGGCCATTTTGACTCTAACAATCATATGATTCACTATACCAAGAATGAAAAATTGAAGAGGAATGAGTCACATTCATCATCAAAAAGAACATATTAAGGTCTGCCTTGAAATACAATGCTATCTGTGATAAGATAATATCCATATGCTTATAAGGAAGACAGGTTAATGCCACTATAATTCAAATTTACACAAGAGCCTATAGTATCAATGATGATGAAATTGAAGAATTCTACCAACTTCTTCAGTATGAAATTGATCAAGCATGCAATCAAGATGTTGATAATTATTGATGATGGAATGCAAAGGTTGGAAACAAAGAGGAAGGATCAATACTTGGAAAATATGGCCTTGGTGATAGAAATGATACAGGAGATAGACTAGTAGAATTTTATAAGACCAATGACTTCTTCATTGCAAACATATTTTTTTAAAAATTAAAAGAATAGTATACACATGGACCTCACCAGATGGAATACACAGGCATCAAATTGACTACATCTGTGGAAAGAGACAGTAGAATAGCTCCATATCATCAACCAAAACAAGGCCAGGAGTGAACTATGGAACAGAATACTGCTCATATGCAAGTTCAGACTGAAGCTGAAGAAAATAAAAACAAGTCCATGAGAGCCAAAATATGAACTTGAACATATCCCACCTGAATTTAAAGGTCATCTCAAGAACAGATTTGATGAATTAGAAGCTAACTGAAGACCAGAAGTGTTGTGGGGTCACATCAAGAACATCAGATAGGAAGAAAGCAGGTCATCAAGAAGACAATAAAGAAGGAAAAGACCAAAATGGATGTCAGAAGAGACTCTGAAACTTGCTCTTCAAGGTAGAGATGCTAAAGCAAATGGAAGAAATGAGGAGGTAAAATTGCTGAATAGAAAATTTCAAAAAGCAGCTCAAGAAGACAAAGTCAAATTTTATAATGAAATGTGCAAAGACTTGGAGTTAGAAAACCAAAAGGGAAGAATATACTCAGCATTTCTCAAGTTGAGGGAACTGAAGAAAAATTTAAGCCTTGACGGGCAACATTGAAAGATTCTTTGGGCAAAATGGAGCCTGGTGTGGCACTGTAGGATAAGCAGTAAATGCCAAAGTTGGTTTGAACACGAGGTCTGTGGTTCAAACTCACCAGGAAACCCTATACAGGGTTGGAAATGACTCTACAGCATTTAACAGTAACAATAAATGGACAAAATATTGAATGATACAGAAAGCATCAAAAGAAGATGGAAGGAATTCACAGAATCACTGTACCAAAATTAAAGGCCAAAATGTAAGAGTTTCAAGAGGTAGTATATAATCAAGAGCCAATGATATTGAAGAATGAAATTCAAGGTGCACTGAAGGCATTAGCAAAAATCAAGGCTCTGGGATTGATGGAATATAAATTGAAATCTTTCAACAAACTGAGGTAGTACTGACAACACTCATTCATATATGCCAAAAAATTTGGAAGACAACTATCTGGCCCACTGATTGGTAGAGATCCATATCTGTATGCATTCCACAGAGTGGAAATCATCGGACAACCTCATTAATATCTCATACAAGTAAATTTTGCTAGAGATCATTCAAAAATGGTTGCAACACTACATTGACAGGGAAGTGACAGAGGTTCAATCTGGAATCAGATCAGGAAGTGAAATGAGGGATATCATTGCTGACATCAGAAGGATCTTGGCTGAAAGCAGAGAATACCAGAAAAATGTTTACCTGTGCTTTATTGACTATACAAAGACTTTTGATTGTGTGGCTAATGACAAGATATGGACAACATTGTGCAGAATGAGTATTCCAGAATACTTAATTTTGTTCATGAGGCAGTTGTTCGAACAGAACAGGGGACACAGAATTGTTAAAAATTATGAAAGATGTATGCCAGGATTATACTTTTTCACCATATTTATTCAATCTGTATGCTGAGCACATAATTCAAAAAGCTGAATTATATGAAGAAGAACATGGCATCACATTTGAGGCAGACTCATTAACAATCTGCCATATGCAGATGACACAATCTTACCTGCTGAATGTGAAGAGGATTGAAATACTTACTGATGACCACAAGACCACAACCTTTCCAAGACCACAACCTTTGGTATGGATTGCACCTCAGTGTAAAGAAAACAAAAATTCTCATCACTGGACCAATAAATAACATTATGACAAATGGAGAAAAATGTGAAGTTGCCAAATAATTCATTTTGCTCAGATCAACCATTAGCATTCAAGGAAGCAGCAGTCAAGAAATCGAAAGATAGATTGCATTGGGCATATTTGCTGCAAAAGACCTCTGTAAAAAATTCAGGAACAAAGATGTCATCTTGAGGAATAAGGTGTGCCTGACCCAAGCCATGGTATTTTCAGTAACCTCATATACATGTGAAGTTGGAGAAAATCATGGAAGTATTGATGCATTTGAGTTATGGTGTTGGAGGATAATATTAAAAACTACAAAAAACAAACAAATCTGTGTTGGAAGAACAGCTAGAATGTTCTTTAGAAGCCAGGATGGTGAGACTTCGTCCCTCATACTTTGGACATATTATTATTAGGAACCAGTCTGGAGAAGGATCTCATCCTTGGTAAAGTGAAGAGTCATCGAAAAAAAGGAAAACCCCCAACAACATGGATTGGCAAAGTGGCAGGCACAAAGACTGTGGCAATGATTGTGATATTGGTGCATAACTGGGAGGTGTTTTGTTCTACTGTGCATACGGTTACTATGAGTTGGTACCTACTCAAATGCACCTAACAACAAAAATAACAATCTATATGGAAGTGGATTGCTACATCTTTTTCTGGTGGAGTGACTGGAGGGCATCAAACCAGTGACCTTTTATTTAGCAGCCAAGTGCTGAATCATTGTAACACCAGGATTCTTTTTAGTAAAACTGTCCACCACCCAATGCCAGTGAGTCAATTCTGAATCATAGCAGGCTTTTATTGAGAGCTCCCTCCACAGTGGGAGGAATACTCATGTCTGCATATTATCCTTACCTGGGTCCTATTCCTGGAGAAGCATGGTACAAGGGAGGGCCAGGCACTTTCTCTCTAGCATTGCTCTCTTTTTTATATATTGTAGTCAGGATTAATGACTTGACTGTCAACTTTCATTCTGGTATGTTGTCTATTCAACCACTTACACACCTGGCATCTCAGCTTTGCTTCTTGACAGTCTTAAGTCACAATGCTTAATTTTAAATATATATTTCTTGAGTACTTATCATGTGCCATGTGCTGTTCTATGACTGGTAAGAGAGCAGTGCTTAAGATAGATAATGCTTAAGACAGAATAGGGTCCCTATTCTCATGAAGTAAACCAAATGATATATAAATAAACATTATATCTTATTTCATAGACTAAATTGCCATGTAGGGAAAACAACAGTGTGACGTGACAGAGCATGACTGAAATTAGGATGTACTTTAGTAGTTGTGTTAGGGCAGAGTTTTCTGAGAGGTAGCATTTAAGATTAGACCATGGTCATTCATAAGAAGAAACAAGAGAAAAGTCTTCAAGAGAAAAGGAGCAACAACTTATTTTGGGACTTTTTAGGGACAGAAAGAAAATCAGAGTAGTTGTTGATATAGGGGACCCCGTCTTCAAATATATAAATATTTTAATGACTCTTTATTAAGACTTAATCAAGTATAAACACAAAACAAAAACAAACATGATCACCCAGGTAAGGAAATCATAGTCACATGAGGAGTTTCTGATATTCTATCACCAGGTGGCAACCTTTTAAGGCACAGAGAACAAAGGAATCTTCTCTCACAATCACTTCTGACAGCAGCAGCCATGCTTTACATGTACATGTTGGGTGACAGAGAGCAGGGAGGGGACTATTGCAAATAGGACAACTTACAGTCTCTGAAGCTATTGGGGTATAACATCATAACCAGGGGATCATTAAAGGATGTGTCTAGGAAACTTCCTGTGAGGGAAGTGGACCCAAATGCATTTTAAAATATACTTTGTTTCTAACTCTTGCAGTTCAGCTCTTAAGGGTGCATGAGGTACTCAAGAAAAATTGTCATCTTAACACGTAATCCTGGCCAAAAAATGGAATTAGGCTCTGTTAGGTTGGAGTTGATCACAGGCAAAAAGTCTTCAGATTTCATGTTCTACATTAATGTAAGATAGCAAAGAGCTGAGGAGTTTGAAAGGAACTCAAGTGGTAGGTGGAAAGCAAGTCATAAGTGATGGAAAAGAGTTGGGCATTCACACTTCAATGCAAGGCTATTAGGAAGGTTTTAATGGGGTAGTGATTGAACTGATTCATGCTTTTAAGTGATCCCTCAGGATGATGTAAGGAGAACAAACAGGAAAAGACAAGAGTAGAAGAATGGAGACTAATTAACACGTTATTGCTCTTAGAAAAGTGCAATTGTTTTTGCTTAGCAAAAGATAATGATAGTTTTGATGATAGTTAGAGCAATGGTGATACATTAGAATATAATCTGGAGGGAGGGATCATGGAATTATTGTTGTTGTTATTGTTGTTGTTGTTGTTGTTAAGTGCCGTGGAGTCGGTTCCAACTCATAAGGATCTATGGACAATAGAGCAAAACATTGCCCAGTCCTGAACCATCCTCACAATCATTGGTACACTTGAACCCATGCTGCTGCCACTGTGCCAAACCATCTGGGGCTCTTCTTTTTTGCTACCCCTACACTTTACCAAGCATGATAGTCTTCTCTAGAGACTGGTCCCTCCTGATAACATGTATGAAGTATGAGAGACAAAGTTTCGCCATCCTAATTTCTGAGCATTATGTCTGTACTTCTTCCAACACAGAATTTTTTGTTCCTCTGGAAGTCAATGGTACTTTTCATATTCATCTCCAACACCATAACTCATAGGTATCAATTCTTCTATTCATTGTACAACTTGCATATGAGGCTACTGAAAATATCATGACTTGGGTCAAGCACATCTTAGTTCTCAAATTAATACTTTTGCTCCTGAACACTTCAAAGAAATCTTGTGCAGCAGATTTACCCAATGTAATTTCTTGACTGATGTCTAATTTCTTGACTGATGCTTCCATGAGTGTTGATAGTGGAGCCAAGCAAAATGAAATTTTAATCCACAAAATTGAAAATCTTTGCATATTCAATAAAGCACAGGAAAACATCTTTCTGGTTTTCTCTACTTTAGCCAAGATCCATATGATGCCTGCAATGTTATCCCTTGTGCCATGTCCTCATATGAATCTGGCTTGAACCTATGGCATTTCCTTGTCAATGTAATGTTGCAGCCATTTTTTGAATTATTTTTAGCAAAAGTTTCCTTGCATGTGATATAAATGATATTCCCTGATGATTACTGCATTTCATTGGGTCACCTCTTTTGGAATGGGTACAAATATATCAACTCGATGGTACTTAACAACAACAACATCAATCAATCAATTAGTTGGCCAGTTAGCTGTCTTCCAAATTTCTTGATATAGATGTGTGAGTTCCTCCAGTGCCATATCAGTTTTCTGGAATATTTAAAATTTTAATCCATCAATTCCCACTTGTTCTTTACCAATGACATCAGTGCACCTTGGACTTCTTTCTTCAGTACCATTGGTTCTTAAACATAAGTTGTTGTTGTTAGGTGCCATTGAGCCAGAACTGGCCCAAAGCAAATCTATATAGCTATGTTGATGGTTGATCTGAGCAAAATGAAGTGTTTGGCAACTTCAATCTGTTCTCCATCTATATGGATGTTGTCCAGTGGTGAGGATCTTTGTTTTCTTTACATTGAGGTATAACCAAAATTAAAGGCTGTGGTCTTTGATCTTCACCAGCATGTATTTTCAGCAAGCAAGGTTGTATTACCTACATATTGAAGGTTATTAATGGAGTCTTCCTCCAATCCTGATGCCATGTTCTTCTTCATATAATCCAGCTTCTAGGATTACGTGCTCAGCATAAAGATTGAAGGAGTCCTGGTGTAATACTGTGGATTAATGTGCTTGACAGCAAAGTGGTTCAAACCGCAAAGTTGGAGGATCAAGCTCACCAACTTCTCCTTGAAAACCCTGGTATGAATCAGAATTTACTCAATGGCACTTACCAAAAGCAACAACAACAATATACAGATTAAATAAGTATGATGAAAGAATACAATCCTGCCATACACCTTCCATAATTTTAAACAATTAGTGTGCCATTGTTCTGTTTGAACAACTGTGTCTTGGTCTATGTACAGGTTCCTCATGAGCACAATTAAGTGTTCTGGAATACTCATTCTCTGCAATGTTGTCCATAGCTGTCATGTGAAAGGCTTTGTATAGTCAACATAGTCAGATAAATATCTTTCATTTTTAGCACCAAAGTCAGATTTTCCAATGACTGATCCTTCCTCTTTTTTCCAATCTTTGCATTCTATTGTTGTTGTTAAGTGCCTTTGAGTCAGTTCTGACCCACAGTGACCCTGTATAGGGTTTCCAAGGAGCAGCTGGTGAGCTTGAACCACCAACCTTGCAGTTCAAACAACTTTGCAGTCTAGCACATTAACCCACAGCACCACACCAGGCTCCAATCACCAGTAATTATCAATACATTTTAATTGCATGTTTGATGGATTTCAGACTGAAGAAGTTGGTAGAATTCAATTCCATCATCACTGGATTTAATGAATGGTGTGTACATTTGAATAACAGGGTTATTAACAGGTTGTCCTTGTAGGTGTACGAATATTATCTTATTCCAGACATTATACTTCAAGATAGGTCTTGAAATGCTTTTGTTGATGATGAGTGGGACACCACTTACAGCTGTTTCTACTCACATTTTGTTGTTTCCCATCAAATGAAGGTCCCGAAAGTTTTACTCCATTTGTGTCACTACTGTCAACTCTACGTTGAGGAGACAGCTCTTTCCCAGTCACATTTTGAGTGCCTTCCAACCTGAGGGGCTCATCTTCCGGCACTATCTCTGACAACTTTCTGGTGCTATTCGTTTCAATATTCAACATTCTGGTGTTATCTGACTGTATTACACTGCTGTTCGTAAGGTTGGCGGTGGCTAAACATTCAGAAATAGTCCACCGCTAATTCTTACTAGTATATCTTAGTCTGCAAGCTCAGCTGAAACCTGTCCACACCATGGGTGTTCCTGCTGGTATTTAAAATATAACTGGCATAGTTTCTAGCATTACAGCAACATGCAAGCCTCCACAGTATGACAAACTGGCATAAAAATTTTGATTGGAATTGTTAATGGTTTATATTAGTGAGTAAGGGAAAGGAAGGAATGGAGGATGACTTCTAGGTCTTAGACTTCAGTAACTACTTGTACACTATTAAAATAATCCAAACAAATTTATACTGAATGCTAGGGTAATTGTTTGTGATACTCTTCAGCATGGGGAAGAAGAGGGAAAGAGAAATGAAAAAGAGTTTAAAAGTGGACTGGTGTGAGTTTTGAATTTTATTGTGTTGTACCAAGTCAAAAAACAGTCCAAGTTTTAATTTATGCTGTTGTTAGGATCATCAGGGATTCAGTTGACTGAGAGCCGTTGCATGTGTTGTAACTGTGCACCTCTTCCCAGGAGGGTAGAGGCTTCATTGAACAACAGCATAGGAGAAGACGTTCAGTGTCAGAGGGCAGGCCAGGGTGGAATATTCCGAGTTCTAACACTGTGTCATCTCCCCATCAGGCTGGCTGTCCTCTCCCACACATCCTTTCCAAAGAACTGTTGCATATATGAAAGCTTTCAGCCTTTCACATATGTTCATGTCTATCATCCAAAAGAACTCTGACCATTTTTTTTCTTCTCCTGTAACTGGATTTATCTATGCCCTTTTTCTTTGGATTTCTACTAGACATTTGCTAATCAAGAAATGAGTTTTTTATATCCTGATAGTTGCTGATACAGAATAAAAATAATACAAGCAAACCTTCCTGTATTTAACCAACTAGAGAGCAAGGGCAGATGATATCTATTTATTAAAAAAAATTGCAAACACAGACAACTCCATCCAGATGGACAAGCAGTTGAAGGGAAGTACAGGTTTGGGGCTAGAATTCTTTGAAAACCAGACTGTACAGTTTCATGGGAAAAGGTAGTAGTTAAGCCCACTTAAAAGTGAAAGACTACCAGTCATCTGTCAGTTTGCTGTACTGTTATGGATTGTATGTTGCTACCATGCTGGAAGCTATTGGCATTGCTATTTCAAATATCAGAAGGGCTACCCATGTACAGCAAGTTTCAGAGGAGCTTCCAGACTAAGACAGACTAGGAGGAAAGGTGTGGTGATGTACTTATGTAAATTTGCCAATGAAAACATTGTGGATCACAATAGAACATTATCTGACTCACTTTGCTTTGGACCTGTCATCATGAAGGATCGATGTCTGAAGCAGGACATGCTGTTTGGTGAAGAGGAAGAGACCTTTGATAAAATGGACTAGCAAAATGGCCACAGTGACGGACTCAGACGTGTCAACAATCATGAAAATGGTGAAGGATTCAGCAACATTATATTCTTTTATACATAAATTCACCGTGAGTGAGAATTGATTTAAAGGTAGCTATGCTGTTGTTGTTGTTGTTATTGTGAAGTGCCCTTGAGTCAGTTCTGACCCATAGTGACCCTGTATAGGATTTCAAAGGAGTGACTGGTGAGCTTGAACCGCTGTGCTCACAGTTCAAACTGACCTTACAGTCCAGCACATTAACCCACAGCTGTATACCAGGACTCTGAAGTTAGCTCTATACCTACCTAAAGGTGCAAATACATTTTCTTGTGAGTGGAGTTTCTCATTTAAAACATGGATGGTGCCTAAATGCTCTGGTATACTGGCAATAGGTAATTTCTTATTATCTTTCTCCTCAAGTTGTACTTTTTGCTTTTCTTGTTTGCTCTCCTACTTGTGATCCACATTCCTTGTATTATTGCTGTCTCAGTGTAATGGCAAAATTACAGCCGAATTAACAGTCTTGTGTTTCTGACCTTGTTTTCTTCTAAAACAATAAGCAAACATTTGAATTCTACATAATCTCTACATGTTTAGGTGAACTGTTAGCTTTCAATGTTTTTATCTGCAAATTGCCCATTTCTGAAAAGTAACCTGTAAATGAGCACTTCATTAAGATTTTAAAATAGACTGACAGAGAGGCTTTATCTATCGGAATTAATTATTAATGTGGTTTTTAAAAACTGTGGTTTTCATTTCAAAGTTGTTGTTTTTTTTAGGTGTTGTTGAGTCATTTCTAACTCATAGCGATCCTATGTACAATAGAATGAAAAGCTGCCTGATCCTGCATTATCCTCATAATCATCAATATGTTTGGGACCATTGTTGCGGTGACAGTGCCAATCAATGTTGTGTAGTATCATCTTCATTTCTACTGACTTTCTACTTTACCAATCATGATGTCCTTCTCTGCTCTGGAGACTCTCCTGATAACATGGCCAGCGTACGTAAGATGAAGTCTCCCCATCATCATTTATAAGGAGCCTTTGTGCTGCACTTCTTACAAGACAGATTTGTTTCTTCTTCTGGCAGTTCATGGTTTACTAGTCTTTGCAAAGCCATAATTTAAAGGCATCAATTCTTCTTCAGTGTTTCATATACACTGTCCAGCTTTTCCATGCATAGAGTCCTGGTGTGGCATTGTGGGTTAATGTACCAGACTGCAAAGCCATTTGAACTGCAAAGTCAGCGGTTCAAGCTCACCAGCTGCTCCTTGGAACCCGTATACAGGGTCACTATGGGTCAGAATTGACTTGACGGCACTTGACAACAACAACAAGTGCTATTAAGGAGTCCTGCTGTGGCGCTATGGGCTAATGTGTCAGACTGCAAACCTGTTTGAACTGCAAGGTTGGCATTTCAAGCTCACCAGCTGCTTCTTGGAAACCCTATACAGGGTCCCTAGGGGTCAGAATCAACTGGAGGGCACTTAACAACAACAACAACAACAGTGCTGTTAAAATGATCATGACTTGGGGCAGGAGTAACTTAGTCCTCAAAGAGATATTTTGCTTTTTAGCACTTTATAGGGGTCATTTGTAACATATTTGCCTAATGCAATCTGCCATTTGATCTCCTTACTGCTGCTTCCATGGGTTTCAATTGTAAATCAAAGCAAAATGAAACCCTTGACAACTACAGGTTATAATAGTATTATTTATTGGTCCAGTTGTGAGTATTTTTATTTTCTTTATGTTGCAATGTAAACCATACTGAAGGTTGTAGTCTTTGATTTTCATCAGTTAGTGATTCACTTTCAGCAAGCAAAGTTGTGTTATCTGCATTCACAGATTGGTAATGAATGTTCCTCCAATCCTAAAACTACATTCTTCTTATATTCCAGTTTTTCAGATAATTTACTAGCACACAGATTGAATAAATATGGTAAAAGGATACAACACTGGTGCACAACTTTCCAAATTTTAAACCACATAATATTCATTGTTCTGTTCAAATGACCTTATCTTGATTCCTCATAAGCAAAATGAAGTGTTCTGAAATTCTCATTCTTCACAAAGTTATCCAAATTTGCTATGATGCACACAGTTTAATAACTTTGCATAGTCAATAAAACACAGTTAACCATATTTCTGGTATTCTTTGCTTTCAGCCAAGATCTATCTAACATCAACCATGATATTCTTGTTCCATGTTCTTTTAGGAATCCTGCTTGAATTTCTGGCAGTTCACTGTGGATGTACTGCTGTAACCATTTTCTAATTATCTTCAGCAAAACTTGATTTACCCGTGATATTAATGATATTATTTAATGATTTTTGCATTTTGTTGGAGCAACTTTCTTTGGAATGGGGACAAATATGTATCTCTTCCAATTGGATGGCCAGGTCTTCTAAATTTATTGGCATAGATGAGTGTGCACTTCACTATTACATATGTTTGTTGAAATACCTCCAATGATATTCCTGCAATTCCTGAGAACTTGTTTTTCAGCAATTACTTCAGTGTAGCTTGGACTTCTTTCTTCAATACCATTGGTTCTTGATTATATGCTACCTCCTAAAATGATTGAATGCTGACCTGTTATTTGATTGGTACACTGACTCTGTGTATTCCTTCCATCTTCTTTTCATGTTTCCTGCATAATTCAATATTTTGTCAAGAGAATCCTTCAATGCAACTGAAGACTTGAATTTTTTCTTCAGCTCTTTCAGCTTGAAAATGACAAGCATGTTCTTTCCTTTTGGTTTTCTAACTCCATGTCTTAGTACATTTCGTAATAATACTTTGTATTTTTGACTCACTCTGAAATCATATATTCAACTCTTTTACTTCATAATTTCTACTGCTCAATTTACTCTACATTTGTTCAATAGCAAGTCTCATAATCTCTTCTGACATGTATTTTGATCTTATCTTTCTCTTTTGTCTTTTTAATAATCTTTTGGCTACTTTATGTATGATATCCTTGATGTCATTCCACAACTCGTTAGTGTTCAATGTGTCAAATCTATTAATGAGATGGCCTCAAAATTCAAATGGATATACGAAAGATCATATTTTGGCTCTTGTGGACTTGTTTCATTTTATTTAGCTCCAACTTGAACTTGAATGTAAGTGATAGATGATATCTTCTTTAGTCAACTCCTAGCTTTATTCTGACTGATAATATTGACTTTCTTCATTGTCTCTTTTTACAGATGTAATTGATTTGAACTTATGTATTCCATTTGGTGAGGCTCACCTGTATAGTCACCTTTAAGTTACTGCAAAAAAAATGTATGTGCAATTAATAATGTGTTGTTGGTCTTCCAAAATTCTATCATGTAATCTCCAGCATCATTTCTATCACCTAGCCCATGTTTTCTGACTACTTTTTTGTATTAGAGTACAAAATCCAAGTTTTGTATTCTAATTATCAGTGCAACTGAAATGCATGTTTGATAAATTTTGGACTACAGAAGTTGGTAAAATTTTCAATTTCTTCATCTTTAGCACTAGTGGTTGATGCATAATTTGAATAATACTCATATTAACTGGTCTTCAGTGTTTACATATTATCCTATTACTGATACTATTGTACCTCAAGAGAGATCTTGAAATTTTCTTTTGACAATGAATGTTATTCCATTCCTATTCAGTTTGTCATTCTTGATGTAGTAGACTATGCTGTTGTTGTTTGGTGCCATTGAGTTGGCTCCAACATGCAGTGACCTCATGTACACAAAATGATAGCTCAGTCCTGTGCTATCCTTACGACTTGACTGTTACATTTGAGCCCATTGCTGTCACTGTGTCATTCTATCTTTTGGGGTCGTCCTCTATTCCACTGATTCTCCATTTTACCAGGCATGATATCCTTCTCCAGGGACTGGCTCCTCTAATAACATGACCAAAATATGAGAAGCAAGTCTGGCCATCCTGGCTTCAAAGGAGCATTCTGGCTGCACTTCTTCCAAGATAGATTTATTGATTCTTCTGGCAGTCCATGGTACATTCAACGTTTTTCTCCAACAATCAAATACTTAAATTCTTCTACTCTCTTTCTTATTTATTGTCCAACTTTCACAAGCATATGAGGCTGCTGAAAATTCCATGGCTTGGGTCAGGTCCACCCTAGTCCTCAAACTATTATCTTTGCTTGAACACTTGAACACTTTGAAGAGCTTCTGTGCAGTAGATTCAACTAATACAATGCATCCTTTGATTTCTTGACTCCTGCTTCCATGAGTGCTGATTGTGAATCCAAGCAAAATGAAGTCTTTGACAACTTAAATCTTATCTCCATTTGTGAGGATTTTGTTTTCTTTACATTTAGATGCAATCCATAAAGAAGACTGTAGTCTTTGATCGTCAGCAATATTTTTAGTCCTCTTCACTTATAGCAAGTTAGTTTGTATCATCTGCCTCTCATTTTGTTAAATGAGTCTTTCTCCAATCCTGATGTCACATTCTTCTTCATAATATCCAACTTTCTCATATTGTTTGCTCAGCATACTGATTGAAAAAGTATGGCAAAAGGATACAACCCTGGCACACAACTTCCCTGAGTTTAAACCATTCAGTTGTTGTTGTTGTTAAGTGCCATTGAGTTGATTCTGACAAATAGCGACCCTGTGTAGGATTTACAAGGAGTAGCTGGTGAGGTTGAACCACGGACCTTGCAGTTCAAACAAATTTGCAGTCTGACGCATTTGCCCACAGCGCCACACCAGGACTTGTTGTCAAGTGTCATCAAACTCATAGTAGCCCTATGCACAACAGAATGAGACACTTCCCGGTCCTGCGTTAACCTCATAACCCTTACTACCCTTGAGCCCATAGCTGCTGCCACTGTGCAAATCCATCTGGTTGTGTGGCTTTCTATTTTTCTCCAATCCCCCATTTTACCAAACATTGACTTTTTCAAAGAACGGGTTGGTCCCTCCTGGTTCCTTGCCTTTTCTTATGGGTCCAGCATTTCATGGATAAAGACTGAAGCATGCTAATCTTCATGGCTGGCATCTTCAAGCATCTTCCTGTTTCATCTTCTCATTGATGTCTGCTTTGTGTGTAACAAAATCTTCCTACATGTGATTGCATTTACAACCCATAGAACTGCTCAAGGATAATATCCTCATCACAAAGTCTTTATTTTAATCATACCTACAAAAATTTTGCCATATACAATAATATTCAAAGATTGCATGGATTAAGACCGCATACATTTGGGTGCCATTAATCATTTGGAGTGGTGGATTAATGTGCTGGACTGCAAAGTCAGTTGGAAACCCCATATAGGGTCGCTATGAGTCGGAACTGACTCGACAACACTTAAACAGCAACAAACTTACTTACTTACTACAGCTCTCTGCACTGCTTAGAGTCTATCCTACCCTATTGCGTATAGTTCAGTAGTCAGTTTATAATTTGGATTAAGTGCATATATCATCGTATCATCTCTGGTCACCTAGAATTGTCTAGCCTCTGTTCCTTCAAGCCAGAGAGATTATGCTTTTTTTTTTGCATTTGTTTTTGTTTTCAAGAACAGTAAAACCCGTTCTCAAGGCATAAAAAACACACAAAAAAACCAAAACTATTTTTAAAACTGGAAAACTTGCATATTTCCATTTTCTTTTTCCAAGTATGGATATCTCTTCAGTTTCTGCTTGCTTTTGTTTATTTTGCAGTCAAGTGTTTCTATTTTTATATTCTCCAGAGTTACAACAGTTATCTGAGAATGGATGGTTAAATAGTAGCTACTTCTCTGTCACTGGAAATCCAACTTCCAGATTCTTTTTAAGAGTACATGGAACATTTAGCAAAATGCAACTATGGAGTCTTAATGAAAGCCTCAACAAACAGCAAAAGGTTGAAATCCTTTAGAGTATGTTTAATGACAACATTAAAATTAAGCTAACAAACAGTAACAAAAAGATAGATAGGAAAATCTCTCAGTGACTATAAAACAATCCATGTACTTTTAAATAAACTTTGAGTCAAAAAAGAAATTCGAAAATATTTGAACTGAATGATAAAGAAGGTGAGATATATTGACATGTATCAGATGCACTAAAGCACTACTGAAAGACACTATTTACAACCTTTGAGGAAAATATTAAAAAGAAGACAGGCTGAAAAAGATCAATGACTTGTACTTCTATCTCAAGAGTAGAGAAAAAGAATACCAAGCCCAAAGTGTTGTTGTCATTAAATGCCATCAGTTCAGACTCACAGTGTGACTCTGTATAGAGTTTATGAGGAGCAACTGGTGGGTTTGAACTACTGACCTTTTGGTTCAAAGTCCAGTGCTGACCCTACAGTGCAATGCGAAAGTTGTAGTTGTTGTTAAGTGCTGTCGAGTCAGTTCTGACCCATAGTGATCCTGTATTGGGTTTCCGAGGAGCAGTTGGTGAGCTCGAACTGCCGACATTGTGGATCAAACCAACTTAGCAGTCCAGTGCATTAACCCAGAGCATCACACAAGGATTCCAGTGCAAGGATAGGAACTGTTTTGTAAGAGAAAACGAATATATAATATGTAAAAAAACAAAGAAGCAAAGTCAAAATTTATAAAGGAAATAATTAATAAAATTTCTAACTACCATGCAGAATTGACAAACAAGTATGGCTTACCAATAAAAGGAATAAAAATTGGATTATCAATATACAACCAATAGACATTAAATGTTTAACCAAGGACTATTCTATAAAGATTTACAACTTTGGAAACATTATGCAGGTTCGGTAAGAGTGGGAACTGACTCCATGGCACACCACTACCATCACCACCATTGTTTATGGATGGAGTCATGGTAGGATAAGCATTGGACTGCTAACTACAGTGTTGGCAGTTCAAACCCATTAGCCACTCTTTAGAAAATCTATACAGGGTACTATGAATCAGAATTACCTTGAAGGCACTTAACATCAATACTGATTGTAGCTAAGGGTTTGCATGTTCTCTTTTTGCATTATATGTCATACAAGTGGAGTGATATTAAAGAGAAATCAGCAAACTCTTCTGTTAAAACGTAGACTCTGTGTGAAGATATTTTTTTCTAAGTGATATTATGTCTTTTTCTGTAAAGCTTCCCTTTTTAGTGCTCAGCAGTCGTTGACAAGACAAATGGAATTATAATCTTACTCTGAATGATCAGAAAGATTGCAATGGCTCTGGCTGAGTTGCCATGCAAACTGCTGCTCTTATTTTCCAGTGTTCAGTATCTGAAAACTATCTTTCTGAGCTCATTTCCCCACCACGTGGTGCGGATAGTATGTGTATGTATGTTTGTGTGGGTGCCCTAGTGCTTTTGTTTCCAGTTGGCTGTGTAAAAGCTAGGTCAGTGGGCTGATGTGCTCTTCAAGATGCTGCAAGCTGGGTTTAGTATGACTCTCTTCAAACCAGTGGGCAGAGCCTCCGTTGCCTCTCTGCTGTGTTAAGAGCAGCTTGAAATCTTGACTGGAAAATCTGCTTTTACCTTGCTCTCCCCATCTATGCTGTATCAGTCTATGCTAGGGACTGTTCTCCTGGGAAGCTTCAAAATGAGGATGTGGTGGGTGGGGCTGAGGAGAAAGAAAAGGAAACATGCTGTGGAAAGCTGTACTGTTGCTGTAGCTTCCTTTTCTCTCACTGAGATTTAATCACTAGGTGGAAGTAATTGGAATGTTTGAAGAATGAAGGCCAATGTGGAGTGGAAGGAGGAGGGGATGACAGGGGAATTCAATAATAGGGCTTAGGGAAGTTTAGCTATGTAATGCCCAATAAATTGTACTCTGAAACTCTGTGAGTGATTAGGGAGTCAAAGGCATCCCTCAGAAAAATGCAACATTTTCCAGCTGTTTCTTTTGAAGATTTGCAAATAGTTACCCTCCTGAGTTGCTAGATAAAGGGATTTCAGATTAAGGCTCTGCAATTCCTTTCTTCCTACCCTTGTGGACAATACATGCTAAAGGCAATCTTCCTAGCTAGTTAGCCATCTCGCGTCAGCTTTCTTCATCTGTCAACACCAACCCCAATCTCAGAAGGCAGGCAGACTCTTAATCGACACTCAGAGTCCCATCTACTGAGGACCAAAATCAAACCGAATCAGCTGCCTTCAAGTTGCTCCAATTGATGACAACTGCCTGTATTGCAGAGTAGAATCGTTCTCCGAAGGGTTTCCAAGGCTGTGACCTTTCAAAAGCAGATTGCCAGACCTTTATTTCCAGCCATCTCTGAGTACATTTGAATTATTAACTTTTCAGGTAGTTGTCATTTGTTGTTAAATTCCATGGAGTCAGTTTCAACTCCTAGCAACCCTATATAGGGCTTCCAAGAACTGACTGGTGGGTCTGAAGTGCCAAATTTGTGGTTAGCAGTCCAGTGCATATCCTATAGCAGCACACCAGTACTCCTAGTAATCTACTGCTTAACCATTTGTGCCACCCAGGAACTCCTCATCTACTGTGGGATCAGTGTTGCACTTTGAACCACAAGGTCAGCAGTTCAAACTCACCAGCTGCTCCTCGGAAGCCCTATAGGGGGTTCCTGTGAGTCTGAACCAACATAATAATGGCACTTAACAACAATTTCTAGTTAATGTGGCATGAGTTCAGACATTTTTATAAACTATAGAAGATGAATAAACCAATAGGATCTATCCAAAAAACTTCAAACAACTAAAGGGTTCAAGGAGGAAAAAGGGCACAAATGCTGTTGGGAGAGATATTTGGGAAAATTGTTCAATCTGGTAGGAAGAACAATGAGTAGTCCTAAAATATGAATTCTGCACTCATCTTTGTCCCTAACTAGAGACATGACCTTAGGTAAATGACAACTCCTTATTTGCTCACTCAAAGAATGAGAATGTGGAACTTGATGATTTGTAAGGTCACTCAAAGTTTCACATTTTAGAAATCATATCAGTAAATGTCTACTGGAGGTCTCCTCTACAAAGTGCAATATGTTGTTGTTGTTAAGTGCCATCGGTTCAGTTCCAACTCATAGTGACCCTGTATAGGGTTTCTGAGGAGTGGCTGGTGAGTTTGAACTGCTGATATACACACCTTAAAAAAAATTATTCCTTTTATTTTACAAGGAATACATTTCCTTGACTACTTCAACTTCCTCAGTTGCTAAAACGGGGCTAATAAGTGATACTCCTGCTTACCTAAGTCCAAAGAGAGGGATGATGATATGCGCAAGTGCTTAGGCAAATGTGAAGTGTACTGCAACAAAAAGATAGCTTTAATATGCTCAGATATATATGCATACAGGAGTCCTGGTGTGTTGCTGCGGGTTAATGCGCTGGACTGCAAGGTCAGTTTGGACCATAAGGTCTATGGTTCAAGCTCACCAGCTGCTCCTTGGAAACCCTACACAGGGTGGCTATGAGTTGGAATCAGCTCAATGGCACTTGACAGCAACAACAACATCAATGCATATATTTGTAGCAAGAACAGATAGTCAGGTTTGACTCTCTGGGATAATAATCTATAACCTGGAGATGTTTTGTTTTACCTGAAAATATATGAAGTGCCTGGTGACCAAATAGAAATTATTCTGGTACTATTGAC
Organism: Chrysochloris asiatica; assembly: GCF_000296735.1. NCBI lineage: Eukaryota > Metazoa > Chordata > Mammalia > Afrosoricida > Chrysochloridae > Chrysochloris > Chrysochloris asiatica. The sequence continues at coordinate 4,090,044 of NW_006408595.1, forward strand.
AATTTACATGTGTATGTTCACACACACATTGCTGATTATATCCGTGTACATACAAAGTAACATTATGTGTTTAAAAAAGTATGTGCTCTATGGGAACTTACCTATCTTATCCGACACTATATTTATACTGATATAATCATTAAATTAATAAATCAAGAAATAAAAGAATGCATATAGCAGAGTTTCCTTTAGTACTTTTTTCACTCCTGCACTAACTTCAGTGTTCTTTTTTTAAATTTTCTTGATACTCCATCTTCTCTCACTGATTAAAACTAGAGGAAAGTGTATTAAGAGTTCATTGTGACTCAAATAGGGTATTCTACGTTGCAATCTGCACAGGAACAGATCTCCAGGTATTTTTCCTGCAGAGCCACCAGTGGATTTCAATGGATGATCTCTTAGTTAATAATTGAATGCTTTACCATAGCACAACCTGTGCTCCTCAGTTGAAAGACGTTGTTCTTGTCGAGTGACATCCAGTGGTCCCAACTCATAGTGTCACGTTTTTCTCTGGTCCCTTTATCTCTCGGGGGTCTAAAGAATTGGCCCCTCTGAGTCGCGGCTTCTCAATCATACATGAACAATAAGCCTTCTCTCAGAAGCTCTTTATTGGCAAAGTGAAAGTACACTTCAAAGAGAGAAGTGTGTCTTTTTCCATGAGTGGAGAAGACCTGGTGAAACTGGGGAGCCTGGATTAAGTTAAAGCAAAAATTCACTTCAAAGGGAGAAGTGGGTCTGTCTCCGTGAGTGGACAAGAGTCTGTGGTACTAAAGTGCACTAATTTATAAGGGTATGGGGTCTCCTCCTCCAAGCGAGGGCTAATATATATTGATTAGGAGGGGTGGTACATAGAATATTCATTTGAATTTTAGTAAAGGGGTACAGGCTTCTTGAAAATGGACTGTTTTTGTCAGTTGTCTGTTCTAGGTGCAGGTTCTTCCTCTTTGCAACTAGTTCTTTTCTCTACCAAGGTTTCAGGTCCTGATTTCCTTCTTCTTGTCTCCAGATTTTTTTCTTTCAATGTTATTATTCTTGTTGGACTAGAAATATCTTTGCCTTTTTCTTGATCCCTGTCTAATAGGAGAGGGCTCAGGGCAAAGGGATATGAGGCCAGGGTAAGAGAGGCCTAGGACTCAGGGGTCCTAACCTGTCCCTGACATTTTCCCTCTGAGGAGAGAGAAACCTCAAAATCTTTTGGGGAATGAGGTACCAACTCAATCTAGCTACTTCCTACTGATTTAGGGTGTTGAGGTCTACTGGTATGATGGTGTTATAATTTGAGGTTCCATTGAGGGATGTATCTCCTGATCACCCAGAGTATACTCAAGTCATGCAGTGTTACAAAAGAAGGCCAACTTCTTCTTCTGTAGGCTGTCAAAGCCTAGAGCTCTCCAGTTCTATAGCAGGCACCCCAAGGGAATTTGAAATGGGATGGATCCATTTTGTCTCATGTTTTCAAGGGAAGAAGAGAAAAGGTGTGTGCCTCCACGTCTAGCATCCCAGAGTTGGGTAACTGCCCTAGGAGGAGTGATTTGGGTGTCCCCATAATCACCTCTGATTTCCAGTGGCATTCTCATGCCTGACCTCGTGGCTGGAGACCAGCAATGCTCCAGGGTCTTGTCATCCATCACTGAAAAGTGTTCCCCGCCCCAGTGGTGGAGGCACAAATTGTCACCACTGGTTCTGCCTATTCTACATCTAATGTCATGCATTTCTGGGGTGTGAGAATTGTTATTCCTTTGGTCCCCTTCTTTTTAGTTTTTCTCTAGACTCTGTGTTCAGGTATCTAGGATGCCTGTACTTTTTGTTTTCCCCCTTTTCCACAGCCTGGGGTTAACCATGATATTCTTGGCTGCAGATGGGTGAAATCCCATATAGCAAAAGTATACCCTGTACTCATGCCATCCACCCTTTCCCCAGAGGGGCAGGACAATCAACTGGGCAGTCTGATCCTGTAATGTGTCTAGATTGGGAATCAAGGTTCCAAAGGACTTGTTCAATTTGAGAAAGTTTCAAAAATGTCTAGCAATAACCCACTCATAAATCACAGGCTAACTTCCCTGACGTTAGCTACCTGGAAGCAGGTGAAGAGATGATGGCAGAGCTCAGCAAGGCCTCTTGGAGAGATTATTTAGGAGGAGGCCACGAATGCCCTTTGGACACAGATTAATGGTTTACAAAGACACATTCTCCAACTTCCCTGAGACCTTCAAGGCAGCTAACTACTTGTCCCCAAGACATTTTGTGGCCAGAGGTTTAAAGAGACAGTGCTTTAAAGCAGCAGAAGCTAGACAGACAGGAACAGGATCAGGGTGGGGCATGGTGTATCAAGTTTAAAGTGTTCTGGTTGTGGGTCAGGTTTCCTGGGATGTTAATCCCAGAGTCATCCTTTCCCTCTTACATGTCTCAGCATTCTCAGGAGCCCATGTGTGGGACCACCCAGTGGGTTCAAGGACACTATAACAGCCCATGCCTCATGTGAATGTTCTCTAGCTGAATCCAGATTTGTATAAATGTACCTTAGCTTTGAGACCCCTACACATCATTGGATGACGAAACAATATCTCTGCAAAGGTCTGACTCTCACAAGGGATCACCCAGTCACCTAGGCCAGAGGGAGGAAGTGTCTCTTTTATCTACTGACTCCCAAATAAAATCGGTGACTCATAAAAGTCCTAAGGTGAAAAAGAGCAAGACACAACTGAAGAGGACAGTTCAGACAGAGAATCACATATTTACTCTCATGCCTCCACTCAGTACCTCAATTGTAGTCAAGCCCTAGGCTTGTCTGACAGGCTCAGAAGTCTTCAGTGGCAGGTGCAGTTCACTTGCCACACCCAAAGAGCTGGGGATGAGCTGCTGGATGTGGTCAACCAGGACCAGACAAGACATTGCACAAACTTCCTTAAAGCACAAAGATTTCAAGTTGATTTCACAGTACAGACAACACAAGCAAAGCAAAAACAGTTCTCAAAGTAGAGCACACTCATACCCTATCTCATGTGAGATAAGATGGTGAAGAGAGGTTTCTGGTCATGGGTATAAGAGGATATCTTGTATGGGTTTCAACACCAAAGAAGGCAAGTTTTGCCCTGGCCCCTCTAGCTCTCAGAGGTCTAAAGAATTAGCCCTACCAAGTTGCTGCTTCTCAATCACACACCTGAACAATAAGCCTTCACTAAGAAGCTGTTTATTTGCAAAGCAAAAGTATACTTCAAAGCAAAAAGTGAGTCTTTCTCCATGAGTGTAGAAGGCACTGTGGGGGTTGGGGAGCATGGATTAAGTCAAAGTGAAAGTTCACTTTAAAGAGAACAGTGGGTCTGTCTCCATGAGTGGATAAGACACTGTGGGGTTGGGGTGCACTAGTTTATAAGGGTATGGGGCCTTCTTCTCCAAGAGTGGGTTATCACATATTGATTAGGAGCAGTGGTATGTTGACTATTCATTTGATATTTAGTAAAGGGGTGAAGGCTTCTTGGAAATGGAGCAGTGCTTTTATGGGCTGTATGCCAGATTTTTTCCTCCTTGTGACCAGTTGCTTTTCTCTACCTGCATTATAGGTCCTGATTTCTTTCTTCCTGTCTCTAGGCTGTTCCTCTCAATGTTATTATTCTTATTGGACTAGAGATGCCATCCTTTTCTTGGTCCCTGTCTAGTAGGAGAGGATTTAGGACAAAGTGGTAGATATGAGACCTAGGGTCCAGGAGTTCTAACTTGTTCCTGACATTAGAGACCAATAGAGGATTTCTGAAGGAGCCCTGATAGCTTCCTGGGTTATGCATTAGGCTGAATCTACAAGCCTTTCAGGGGGAGAACGATAAGGATTTCTGCTCCCATAAAGATAAACAGTCTTGGAAACTCTATACTGGGTTGCTATGAGTCTGAACCAACTCTAACACACACAACCACTACCACCACCACCACAGTGTTTCCAAGAAGGGGTTGGTAGTTTGAACCACTGACCTTTCTGTTAGCAGTGTAGTGCTTATCCTACAGTGTCAAACTTCAGTTGAAAGATAGATTATTAATATTTTTTTGTGGCACTATAAGATAAAGATAAGCACTGGACTGCAAGGTCTGCAAGTTTCACCTGCAAAGTCTGGTTCAAATCCACCAGCCCATCCTTGAACATCCTGAGTCAGAACAGATTGTATGGCACTTAACAACAACAACACAAAATACAAGTTTTTTTTGTATTCTGTAAATAGGGTTCTAGTTCATAGATGTATGGGTTTGTTCTAAACACAACATATTTAAACATGTCTCTGTGAACAGTAGTTGGTTGCAGACAGATTTTCTCAGTAATACACTTGGTTTAGTCTCCTTATTTGTTGTTGTTAAGTGCCATCGAGTAGGTTCTGACCTATAGTGACAGTGACCCTGTATAGGGTTTCAGAGGAGCAACTGGTGAGCTTGAACTGCTGACCTTGCAGTCCAAAGACTTTGCAGTCTAGTGCATTAAACCCACAGTGCCACACCAGGACTCCTTATAGTACTTTCAAAAACAAAAACAAAGAGCCTTTTAAAACAGGGCATCTCCTGGACCAGTTAAATTCAAAGTAGAGCCATCAATTCAGAAAGTTATGATGACTTTTGGGGAGGGTTTAAAAGGGCAATCATAGATTTTTTTTTTCAAAGGACACAGTTGGACCTCAGAGACTTGTTAGGAAGAAGTTTTAAGACAATTGCATTGGTGAGAAAACAATTAGGAAGGTTTTATGGAGAAATTATTTTTACTTTAGAACAATGTGCATGCTTATTCTTCCTGGGTAGTAAAGACTGTCCTACTAGAATTTTGATACAAAACTTTACTCCACCCATTCTAGGTTTAGGATATGCTATGTTGGAGTTGCATTATCCATCCTCTGCAGCCTCGGTTTTAAGCACAAAATAAATTATGAACTATCTATCAGTAGCAAGGCAAGAGATTGATTATCAGTCAACCTCTTCTTAACACAAAAAACTGCCATATTACATTTAGGCAAAAAATGGAAACTTGAAACAAGCAAAAATATCCTCATATCTATTCCCCCCCACCCCCCGGGTGATTTTTTCCCATGTAAATGCATGTTTTTTTCTATCTTGTTCTTTCCTTAACCAAAGTTCATGCCTCTCTGCTAAGGCCCTACCCCTGATATATTCTTCTGTCAAATCTTCCAGAGCAGATGCTGCCTTCAGGGAAGCTTGGGAAAAGTGCTGGGTGTCTGGTTATGGCCTCCCTCTTGGGGCTTGAAACCACACATCACCTGAACCAGTTTCCTTCCTCATAGGGGTCCTTGATCTGCAGCAGCAGGTTTTGGTTCCAAGAACCGCAGACACCCTTTGCAGTTGGGTTTAGCAGCTACCTCAGTCAGCAGCAAACCCTGGTCCTGGGAGGAGAGTGATATCCGTCCTGTCCAACCAGAGACGCAGCTTTCTCTCTGGTTCCCGCCCCGTCTTCCCTGCGGCCCCAATAACCGTTCCAAAAGGCCCGGCTTCTGCTGTCAAGTAGCTAGCTAGGGTGGGCTCCATCAGGGCGAGGAGGGGCGCCCGGTGAAGAGATGCGCTCTCAGGTGTTTGCCGCGGAAGTGGGAAACCTGTAGGTTATGGTCCAGCTGTGCAGCGCCCAGGCGAGCAGGAGCAGGGAACAGGTAGGAAGCAAGACTTTTCCTTCTTTGTAGATAAAATATAGAATGCGCATTTTCATGCTACTGCTGTCTCCCTTTCCTTTCCTCCGTCCTGCCCCGCCCTCGTCACCCCCAAATCTGTGACCGCAGCGGCTTTGGTCGTGAAGAACGTCGTGAAGGACTGGGGGAGGAGGTTGTCTGAGTGCTGGGAAGGGAGGGTGCAGGATGCTGGAGCCGGTGCTGGCTGGTAGGGAAGGAGAACCGTAGTGCTTTTGGAGAGGAGACCATACCTTCATGTGTGTCTTCCTAAGTTTCCTCTGGAAGCAGTGGCCGCCACCGTGGGCTACTCGCCCAAGGGATGCCTGGCAGGGGAGGGGCTAGGGGAACAGACTAGTCAGCAGCCAGGAGCCGCCGGTCTTCTCAAACACAGAAGAGCATCGCCTCCCCAGGCTACTTGCACCTACACAATTTTCACTCGCTCTTCTTCTTCTACCTCGGCTTTGGACTCTCGTGATTTCCTTGTGAATAGAGGAGTGGCTTTGAAGTGATTGCAGTGATGAGAGACTTGTTTTCTGGTCCTTCTGTTAAGAAGTAGCTCCCTTCGGGGTGGGGAGCAGGGTAAAATTCCTGCAACTAAAAGAACGTTTTGCAATCTGTTACATCTTTATGGGGGAGGTGTGGGCCCTTCTCAGCTATCTGCCGCAGACCCTAGAGGGGAGAGGAAAAGACATTGCCTTTTCTCTCCTAGTCTGACTTTGTCTATAGGGAACCACCTTCTCACCTACTTCCTAAAAGGTAGATTTTGCCCCAGGGATTGCCAGAGAGTCAATTAATCATGCCCTTGCCTGGATGGGCTCTGGGCGGCTGCATGTCACCCTCCCGGGGGACTCCATCTGAGTACTAGGTGTTGACCCAGCTGATTCTTGCTGTAGTCAGATTGCTGGAAGCAGTAGGCAAAAATGCAGAGAAATCATACGCTGCATTCACTCTTGGCCACCTGCTTAGAAAATTCCAGAAAAAATGGGACGATGAGAAGGAGGGAGTGAAGAGAGCTGCAGTCTTCTCTTATTTATTCATCCCGAATCCAACATGGGCATTTGTATGTGTGCTTGTATGTGCACATCTCCAAGGTGGAGCTATATATAGCTCCTGCATATCCAGCCTGGTTTCCCGGCTGCTGAGCCGCCTGCCTTGGCCTTCGGAAGCAATCTGGAAGCACTGAGTGGGAGGGGCAGAACGGAATCAGATTCTCCATTGGGAGAAAAGCCAGAGGAGATGCACTCACAGGGATGCAATGCTCTCTGAAATAAAATGAATGTTTCTATAATGCACATACATATCAATATTTTGTAATATTATTTTGGATACATTCTTAGCATTCTATCTGATATAGTTGCATTTTTATAGTATATTCCTTAACTTTACACACATATCAAATAAATGCTTAGCATATCTGGAATATTTTGTTAAACTCATCAGTGCATAATGGTTTACTTTGCATGTACTTTGGTCTATTTAAAAGTAAATTTTAGGGGATGGTAATTTATAGTAGTATTGTGAGACCCAGGGGAAAGGGTCCGCCCATTTTTCAGGATGTATGACTAAGGGACTGTTAGAACCTCTGAGGTTTATTTTGATTTTTTTTTAAGGTACAATTTTTAGTATGGACCTGCTCTTAACTTGTACTGGTGTTTTGTTTCACGATTATTTGCACTGTGTGCAAATTTCTTTGACACATCTTTAAGCATTTATTTTCTGATTACATAGAGACCTAGTTGAAAGACATGCTGTTAAGTACAGTTACCCCTCAATTAGAATTTTTTTCAGCTTCCTACTAATTTTGGTTCTGGTATCAAAATGTGATAAATATTAATACCATTAAGAATATGGACTGAAATCTGGCATGGCACTGTAGGATAAGCACTAGACTGCTAACCACAAGATCAGTGATTCAAACCCATCAGCTGCTTCTGAGAAACCCCAAACAGGACTGCTATGCACCAGAATAGATCCAATGGCACTTAACAACAACAACAACAGTGGTTAAAAACTCAGCTGCTAACTGAAAGATGGACTCTCCAGGTTCTTTGCAGAAGAAAAATGTGACAATCTACTTTAGTGCAATGACATACAGACCCTTTGAAGTGCCACTCTGTCCTATATGGTCCCTATAAGCCAGAAATCAACTCCATGTCAGAGGGTTTTCATTTAGTCATACATATATACCTGTAAAATTTAATTCTGAATTCTTAGGATACAAAAACTAGGAATTTAATTTACCAGGTTAGCCATCTCAGGCAGTTGGATTTTTTAATTTTGGCTTTGCAGCTCCCTGATTATGTGATGTGGGACACATTATTTAACATTTTGGAATCTTAATTTCTTCCTCTTTTTTTAAAAAAAAAGAGTAATAGCACAGAATTTCCAGAGCTGTGAAAATTCAATAAGAAAATGTACTACATAATTCCCAGCATGGGAATGGGTGCATAGAGAATCTTCAGTAGATAGAGTTAGTATTCATTATAATAATACATTGGTATGGATACACCATGAGTATAATGGATGGGATGGCAGTTGGTTGGGCTTTTGATTGTCGATGAACTTAATGCATTTAAGTAACTCGTGGTTTGCTTGTTTACAGTGATTCTAAATCAGAAGGAGCTCTCCTTTAAGAAATCTCCAGTAGTAAAGTTTCATTTGGAAACCTAGTCACACTCAATTTTATTTTGTTGATTAACTTTTACATGTATATCTGATTTGTGTTCTAATTAGATAAGAAGCATTTATAGAAAAATATCTTGACCTATATTTTTGTGTACTCTACCACACTAACAAAGTTTAAAGTATGCTAAAAAATACTTTCTAAGAAAGTATCATCATAAATAATTATTTGGATGATGTAGCAATGACTTGGGGATAATCAATTTATTAATATTGTTGTTGTTGTTAAGTGTCATCGAGTCGATTCTGACCCAAAGCGACCCTGTATAGAGTTTCCAAGGAGAAACTGGTGAGCTTGAACTACCGATCTTGTAGTTCAAATAACTTTGCAGTCTGACACATTAGCCCACAGTGCCACACCATAGATTATATATTCTTGGAACTGTATTTGAAATTTTCCTTTAGCTCACGTTGTATCTATGAGTAGGAATGAATAGCATGAGGTGCTTCTGTATCCTTCCACAGAATTATTCAGTTTTCCAAAAGTGGTTATGACTATGTATAGTCTATTCTATATTCTCTTGTATCTTGTGTCCCTTAAGAACAAATAGAGACCTAGTTTATAGATGATGCTGTTGTTAGGTGCCAAGGAGTCGACTTTTGACTCATGGTGATTGTGGTGACCCATGGAGTCAGTTTCAACTCATAACCACCCTGTACAGGGTTTCCAAGGTTATAAATCTTTACAGGAGCATAATGCCCCATCTTTCTCCTGCTCTTAGTTTCGAACTGCTTACATTGAGGTTAGCAGCCTGACTTGTAAACACTATGCTACCAGAGCTCCTTAGTGACCACATATTACAAAGTAGAAGTGTTCCATCGGATATTCTAAGTATGTTTAATCTTTACAGGAACATATCTATAAGTTGTTTTTTTTTTCCCCATGGAGCCACCAGTGGATTTCAACAACTGAACCTTTAATCAGCAACTAAAAGCTTAACTCATAGTGCCACTAGGGCTTCTTGGTTGAAAGATTGTTGATGCTTCCAACCCACAGCGACTCCAAATAGGGTTTCCGAGGAGTGACTGTTGATTTGTACCTCTGACCTTGCTTTTCAAACTACCTTGCAGTTCAGTGCTTATTCTACAGTGCCACACCAGGACTCCATATGAAACAGACTGTTAATATTTCTCTACATAAATATCAGAGTAAGTCAAAAGGCACTAGGAGTGTAGTTCATAGGATTAATCCAAGCAAAACATGCCTCTGTGTTCAATGGTTAGTTGCAGATGAGTTCTCTCACTAATATACTTGTCTTAGTCTTATTAAGGTGTCTTAAAAAAAATTAGTCCATTCAAAATAGTAGCTTCTGAGATGATCTACCTACTCAGTTAAATTTCAGACAGAGAGGGTATGATGGCTGTATTTTGGGACTCCAAATATGGACTCTGAGTTGGAATCGACTTGATGGCACTCAACAACAACAAGAAGGGGTAATCTTCCTAGATTTTCTCAAAGAACACAGTTCAACCCCAGAGGCTTGTGAAGAAGAAGTTTTAAGAAAAGGGAAAACTGCATTGGAGAGAAAAAGGCCAGTTGAGTTGCACCCCGGATAATGTGCCAGCTCATTCTTTGAGGATGATCAGAGTTGTCCTGTAAGAATGTTATTAGGAAATCTTACCTCCTCAACCCTATAACCCTGATCTTGCCCCTTCACACTTTTTTTGTTTATTTGTTTCTCAAAGTCACAAAACATAAAAGGATCATGATTAGAGTTGCTTGAGGATGCTGAAACTGCAATTTTGACATGGTGTAACTAGAAGAGCATAGCATTCATAGGGGAAAGGTTAGAGGGAGAGAGATGCTATCACTGCCTTCAGAATTTTATAGACCTAGCTATATCAAGAAACAATAGTTCACATGTTGACATTTTTGTTTAATAAAATTTTCTGTAATTTTGTATCAATGCTTTTCAATTTATTCCAGAGCAACATTGTCAGGGATAGGATAATATCCCTACACATACAAAGAAGCCAAGTTAATATGACTGTTATTCAAATTATGCACCAACCACTAAGGCAAAAGATGAAAAAAATCAAGATTTTTACCAACTTCTCTAGTCTGAAACTGACCAAACATGCAATCAAGATGCGTTGGTAATTACTGGTGATTGGAATGTCCAAAAGAAAGAAGGGATCAGTAACTGGAAAACATGGTCTTGGTGAAAAAACAATGCTTGAGACAACTTGATAGAATTTTGAAATGCTAACAACTTGTCCATTATAAATACCTTCTTTTAAATAACAACATAAACGGAAAACCCACCAGCTGCTCTTCGGAACCCTATACAGGGTGGTTATGAGTCTGAACTGACTAGATAACATTTAACAACAACAACATACATTTGTACCTCACCAGATGGAATACACAAAAATCAAATGGACTACATCTGTGGGAAGAGATGTTGGAGAAGCTCAATATCATCAGCCAAAACAAGGTCAGGGGTCAACTGTGGAATTTGATAGTATGCAAATTCAGGCAAACATTGAGGAAAATTAAAATAAGTCCAGGAGAGTCAAAATATGATCTTAGTGTATATCTCCTTCAACCCCCACCCCTCACCCCACCCCACCACTTTTAGATACCATCACAAGAACAGATTTGATGCATTGAACACTAAGGTCAGACATATTGTGGGATGATATCAAGAACATAATGCATGAAGAAAGCAAAAGATCATTAAAAATACAAGAAAGAAGGAAAGACCTAATTGAATGTCAGAAGAGACTATGAAACTTGCTCTTGAGCATAGAGTACTAAAGAAAATGGAAGAAATGATGAACTAAAGGACCTGAACTGAAAAATTAAAAGGACAGCTCCAGAAGATAAAGTATTATGATAAAATGTGCAAAGAATTGGAGTTAGAAAATCAAAAGGAATGGACCATCTCAGAATTTTTCAAACTGAAAGAACTTAAAACAAAATGCAAGCCTTAAATTGTAATATTGAAGGATTCTTTGGGCCAATGGAAGAAATGAGGAGGTAAAAGAGCTGAATAGAAATTTTCAAAAGGCAACTTGAGAAGACAAAGCCAAATATTATAACAAAATGTGCAGACAAGGAGTTAGAAAACCAAAAGGGAAGAACACGTACAGCATTACTCAAGCTGAGGGATTTGAAGAAAAAAATTAAAGCCTAGACTTGCAAGATTGAATAATTTTATGGTGTCTTGGTGTGGCACTGTGGGTTAATGCACACGGCTGTGAAGTCATGTTGAACCATAGGGTCGGCAGTTCAAGCTCACCAATTACTCCTCAGAAACCCTATATAAGGTTGCTATGGGTTGGATTCGACTTAACGGCACTTCACAACAACAACAAATGGTCAAAATATTGAATGATGCAGAAAACATCAGAAGAAGATGGAAGGAATACACAGAGTCACTGTACCAAAAAGAAATGACCGACATTCAACCATTTGAAGAGGTAATATAAGTTCAAGATCCAATGAAAATGAAGGAAGAAGTTCAAGGTGCATTGAAGGCATTGGTAAAGAGCAAGGATCCAAAAACAGATGGAATACAAATTGAAAATTTTCAACAAAGTGATGCAGCACTGGAGGCACTGACTCATCTATGCCAACAAATTTGGCCAACTGACTGGAAGAGATCCATGTTTGTGCCCATTCCAGAGAGGTGAACAATGGAATATGGAAATCATTGGACAATATCATCAATATCCCATGCAAGCAAAATTTTGCTAAAGATCATTTAAAACTGGCTGCAACCCTACATTGACAAAGAACTTCCAGTGGTCCAAGTTGGATTCAGAAAAGGACGTGGGATGAGGAATATCATTGCTGATGTAGATGGATCTTGGCTGAAAGCAGAGAATACCAGAGAAATGTCTACCTATGCTTTAATGACTATTCAATGGCTTTTGATTGTGTGGATCATGACAAGCTATGGACAGCATATTTCAGAGAATGAGTATTCCAGAACACTTAATTGTGCTTATGTGTAACCTGTACATAGACCAAGAGGCAGTTGTTCACATAGAACAAGGAGACACTGAATGGTCTAAAATCAGGAAAGATGTGTGTCAGGGTTGTGTTCTTTTGACATACTTATTCTATCTGTATGCTGAACACATGATCCGAGAAGCAGGATCATATGAAGAAAAATATTGCATTAGGATGGGAGGAAGACTTATTAACAACCTGTGATATGCTGGTCATACACCCTTGGTTGCTGAAAACAAAGAGGATTTAAAATACTTATTGATGAAGATCAGAGACCACAGCCTTTGGTGTGGATTGTATCGCAATGTGAAGGAAACAAAAGCCCTCACCACTGGACCGATAAGCAACATCCATATAAATTGAGAAAAGACTGAAGTTGTCAAAGAATACATTTTGCTTACATCAACTCTTAACACTCATGGAGGGAGCAGTCAGGAAATCAAATGCCATAGTGCATTGGGCAGATCTGCTGCACAAGACCTCTTTAAAGTGTTGAAAAGCAAAGACATCAGTTTGATGACTAAGGTGCAAGGTGCATCTGACACAAGCCATGCATTTTCAATACCCTCCTATACATGTTAAAATTGGTCACTGAATAAGGAAGACTAGAGATGAATTGAGGCATTTGAGCAATGGTGTTGAAGGAGAATATTAAAAGTACCATGGACTACCAAATGAACAAACCAATTTGTGTGGAAAGAAGTGCAGCCAAAATGCTCCCTGAAGCCAGGATGGCTAGACTTTGTCTCTCATACTTCACACATATTGTCAGGAAGGACCAATCCTTGTAGAAGGATATTATGTTTGTTAAAATGGGGATTCAGATAAAAAGAGGAAGACCCCAAATGTGATGTATTGGCACAGTGGCAGCAACTATGTACTAAAATATAGCAACAACTGTGAGGTTGGCCCAGGACCCAGCAGTATTTCATTCTGTTGTGCGTGGGGTCACTATGAGTCAGTACCAACTCAATGGCACCTAACAACAACAACATGGGAAAAATATAAAATGATGCAGAATACATCAAAGGAAGATGAAGGAGTACACAGAGTCACTATACCCAAAATAATAGGTCAATGTTCAAGCATATAATCTGGAATCGATGGTACTAAAGGAAGAAATCCAAATTGCACTGAAGGAACTTGCAAAAAACAAGGTTCCAAGCGTTTGTGTCATACAAATTGAATGTTTCAATAAACTGATTCAGTATTGGATACACTCAATCGTCTATGCCAAAAAATTTGGAAGACAGCCACTGGGCCAACCACTTGGAAAGGATCCGTATTTGTGCCCATTCCAAAAAAAGGTGACCTAACGGCATTCAGAAATCATTGAACAATATCATTTAATATCACATGCAAACAAAATTTTGTTGTAGATAATTGAAAATGGTTTGCAGTAGTATATTGTCAGGGAAAGGCCAGAAATTCAAGTTGGATTCAGAAGAGGACAAAAGATGAAGGTTAACAATGCTGACATAAGATGGCTCTTGGCTGAAAGAGAATATCAGAAATATCTTTACTTGTGTTTTATTGACTATGCAAAGGCATTCAACTGTGTGAATCATAACAAACTATGGTTAACATAGGGACAGGTAAATATTCTAGAACATTTATTTGTGCTCATGAGGAATCTGTACATAGAATAAGAGACAGTTGTTCTAACAGAACACAGGTTACTTAGTGGTTTAAAATTTGAAAATCTGTGCATAAGTGTTGTATCCTTTCCCCATTCCCATTAAATCTATATGTTGAGCAAATAATCTAAGAAGCTATATGATGAAGTACATAACATCAAGATTGGAGGAAGGCTCACTAATAACTTGTGTTATGTAGCTAAGACAACCTGCTTGCTAAAAGCAAAGAGGAGTTGAAGCACTTGATGATGGAAATCAAAGAATACAGCCTTCAGTATGAAAGCCCCCACAACATAAAGCAAAAATCTTCATAATTGAACCAATAAACAACTTTATGATAAATGGATGAAAGGTTGAAGTTGTTAAGGATTTAATTTTACTTGGATCCACAATCAATGCTCATAGAAGAAGCAATCAAGAAATCAAACATTGTCACTGGTTAAAGTGTTGTTGTTGTTAGTGCTGTTGAGTCAATTCCAACCCATAGAGACCCTGTATAGAGTTTCCAAGAAGCAACTGATGAACTTGAACTACTGACCTTGCAGTTCAAACAACTTTGCAGGTGATGCGATAGCCCACAGCGCCACACCAGGATTCCAGGTGTTAACTCAGGTGAAGGGGAGGGCAATATACAGGATGAGGAAGGTTGGCAGAAGAATGATGATGGCAGGTAAAGACATAGGGAGGAATGCAAGGGTTAAAGAGGATATTGTTGTTGCTGTTGTTGTTGTTATATGTCATTGAGTTGATACCGACTCAAAGCGATGTTATGCACGACAGAACGAAACACTGCCCAATCCTAGGCCAGCCTCACTATTGTTGCCACGCTTGAGTCCATCAATGCTGCCACTTCGTTGGGGGTCTTCCTCTTTTTCTCTGACCCTCCACCTTACCAAATATGATATCCTTCTCCAGTGACTGGTCCCTCCTGACAATATGTCTGAAGTATGAGAGATGAAGTTTGGCCATCTTGGCCTCCAAGGAGCACTCTGGCTGCACTTTTTCCAAAACGGATCTATTGACCCTTTTGGCAGCCCATGGTGGTGGCTATTGCTGTGGAGTCGGTTCCGACTCATAGTGACCCTCTACAGGGTCTCTGAGGCTGTAAATCTTTATGGGAGCAGAAAGCCTCATCTTTCTCCCACGGAATAGCTAGTAGTTTCAAACTGCTGACCTTGTGGTTCACAGCCCAATTCATAGCCACTATGCTGGCAGCCCCATGGCACTTTCAATATTCTTCTCCAACACCATAACTTAAAAACATCAATTCTTCTACGGTCTTCCTTATTCACTGTCCAGCTTTCGCATCCATATGAGGTTATTGAAAATACCATGGTTTGGGTCAGGTGCACCTTAGTCCTCAAGCTGACATGTTTGCTCTTCAACACTTTAAAAAGGTATTGTGCAACAGATTTGCCTAATGCAATTAGGCAAAACATTTGATTTATTGACTGCTGCTTCCATGAGTGTTGATAGTTGATCCAAGAAGAATGAAGTCCTTGACAACTTCCATCTTTCCTCCATTGGTAAGAATGTTGTTTATTGGTCCAGTGGTGAGGATTTTGTTTTCTTTACATTGAGATGTAATCCATATAGAAGACTGTACTCTTTGATCTTCATCAGTAAATGTTTTAAGTCCTCTTCACTTTCAGCAAGCATGGTTGTATCATCTGCAGATCTCAGGTTGTTAATGAGTCTTCCACCAATCCTGATGCCACGTTTTTCTTCATAGAGCTCGGCTTCTCAGATTATCTGCTCAGCATACAGGTTGAATAAGTATGGTGAAAGAATACAACCTTGTTGCACATCTTTTTAAATTTTAAACCATTCAGTGTTCCCATGTTCTGTTCAAACAACTACCTCTTGGTTACTCATGAGCACAATGAAGTGTTCCGGAATACTCATATTTTGCAATGTTGTCCATAACTTGCCATGACCCACACAATCGAAAGCCTTTGCATAGTCAATAAAGCACAGGTAAACATATTTCTGATATTCTCTACTTTCAGCCAAGATCCATCGGACATCAGCAATGATATCCCTCGTTCTACCTCATCTTCTGAATCCAGCTTGAACCTCTGGAAGTTCTCTGTAAATGTACAATTGTCGCCGTTTCTGTATTACCTTTAGCAAAACTTTACTCTCATGGGGTATCAAAGAGATTGTCTGAAGATTTCTGCATTCCATTGAGTAACCACTCTTTGGAGTGGGCATAAATATGGATCTCTTCCAGTCAGTCGGCCAGATAGTTGTCTTCCAAATTCTTGGCAGAGATGAGTGAGTGCCTCCTGTGCCACCTCACTTTCTTGAAAGATTTCAATTTTTATTCCATTAAATCCTGGTACCTTATTCTTTGTCAATTCCTTCAATGCACCTTGAATTTCCTCCTTCAGTATCATTGGCTCTTGATCATGTACTGTTACATACACAACTCTGGAATACCACTATTCTTCAGGTAGCTATATAGACAGATGCACAGGCTGAATGGATATGAGAAAGAAAGTGGGAGTATACTCACAAAAATGTAAGTATTTGACAGAGGATATTTGTACATAGATATATACCTTTACTGCAAACACACATGAATGTGGTGGAGCACACAGCGAACAAAATGATGAAACCTTCTTAGATATTATTTGAACACCTTAAAACAATGATTTCCTGGACCTGGGGGCTCAGAATCATAGTCTCAGGGGACACCAAGTTCAATTGGCATAACATAGTCCACAAAGACAGTGTTCTACATCCTACTTTGGTTAATAGAGACTAAGATCTTAAAAGCTCATGAGTGGTCATCAAAGGCAGAGTTATTGGTATCTCCATGTGTGGAAGAAGCAAAAGTGATAAAAATTTGAAATGCTTAGAATCAACTGGTACAGTGGACCAATGGAATATTTGAACATCAGCCACCACAACTCTAGACCAGAACTAGATGGTGCCTGCTACCACTACTAACTGCTCTGAAAGCAATCACATTAGTAGGTTCTGGATAGAATAGTAGAAAATGTGGAACAAAACTGAAAATTAAAAAAAAAAAACAAAAAACAAAAAACTGGCTTACTGGTCAGAAAGAGACTGGAAAAACCTGAAGCTATGGCTTTTGATAATGCTGTAGGTCTGGAATGGAACTCACCCTTGTTGCCCAATTTTCATCTAAGTAGAAGATAGATATGAGGGGAGGGGGGGCAACAACACTAGTAAGGTACGTTCACTATGAAATGCTCAACAATTCAAGATGAAAAGGGTAACGTTTATGTAAGGAAAAAGTTGAGAAGGGATGTGAAGGAGTGTGGAAGGGATATAAGAACACAGGGAGGCAGTGGGATAACTGAGTTAACACTGAGGGGATTGCAGTCATTGAGACGAAACAAAGTAGAAGATTTGTTGAATATGAAGCTGATGATCTTTTCTGTAAACCTACACTCTATTCACAATAAAAAAAATTAGAAAAAAAAAGGATAATATAGTAGCTTTCTGAAGAAAGAAAGAAAGAAAATATTTCATTGGACAAATCTGCAAAAGACCTCTTTAAACTGTTAAAGGGCAAAGATGTTACTCTAAGAACAAAAATACTAAGCCATGATATTTTCAATCTCCTCATATGCATGTGAAAGCTTGACAAAAACCAAAGAACAGTTGATCCAGATTTTAATCCTGGTGTTGGAAAAGAAAATTTAATGTACAATGGACTGCCTGAAGAACAAAGGAATCTGTCTTGAAAGACATATAGTCAGAATACTCTGTGGAACAAGGGTGGTGAAACATCCTCTCTCATATTTTGAACATGTTATCTGGAAGAAGTGGTCTCTGTAAAAGGATATCATGCTTGGTAAAATAGACTGTTAGCAAAAAAGAGAAAGACCTTCAACATGATAGATCAACATACTGGCTACAACAATAGTCTCAAACATAAAAGCGATTGTAAGGCTGGTGCTGGACCAGAGTGTGTTTAGATGTGTTATATATGGGATTGCTATGAGTCAGAGCCAACTAGATGGTACCAAACAACAATAATCACTTGTTCATTCCATAATATTTTGTTTATCAACAACATATATGGTGACCACACTGATGGACCTCACTTGATGAAATATACAGGAATTAAATTGACTCCTTCTGTGAAAAAATATGTTGAAGAAGCGCAATATCATTAGGCAGAACAAAAGTAAGGACCGATTGTGGAAGTTCAAGTGGAAACTAAAGAAAAGTAAAACACGTCTATGAGAGGCAAAATATGTCCCTGAGTACATACCACCTAAATTTAGAGAACATGTCAATAATAAATCGTATGCATTGAACACCAGTGACTGAAGACTAGTTGTGGGATGACACCAAGGAAATAATGCAGGAATAAAGCAAGAAGTCTTTAAAAACACAGGAAAAAAGAGAAGACCAAAATGGATTTCAGATGATATTCTGAAAATTGCTAAAGCAAACAGGAGAGATAACATAAAGACCTGAACAGAAGATTTCATTTTAAAGGGTGGCCTGAGAAGACAAAGTAAATTATTGTAATGTATTGTGCAAAGAACTGAAAAAAAGAAAAAAAGAAAAAAGATAAGAACACATTCAGTATTTCTCAAACTGAGAACTGAAAAAAAAAAAATCAAGCCTCAAGTAGTATATGATAGGATTCTAATGGAAAAATAATAAGTGATGCAAGAAGGATCAAAAGAAGATGGAAGGATTACCGAGTCATTCTACCAAAAAGAATTGTTGAAGTTCAACCATTTCAGGAGGCAGTACTTGAACTAATGGTATTGAAGGAAGAAGTCCAAGCTGCACTGAAAGTACTGGCAACAAAGAAGCCTTCAGGTTGATGGAATAGGAATTGAAATGTCTCAACAAATGGAGTAAATGCTGGTAATACTCACTAGACTGTGTCATGAAATTTGTAAGACATCTACCTGGTCAAGTAACAAAAAATATACATAATTGTGACCATCCCAAAGTAAGGTGATCCAACAGCTATCAGAATGTGGAAATTATCAAACAATATTATTAAAATCACATACAAATAAAATTTTGCTGAAGGTATTTCAATATAGTTGAAGCTGTTATTGAAATAACAGAACAAGAAGGAGTTACCAGAAATGCAACATAGATTCAGACGAGGGATATTACTGCTTTTAGATGGACCTTGGCCAAGATTGTATTCTTTCACCACACTTATTCAAAATGTATGCTGAACAAATAAATGAAGAAATGTTAACAACTTTTAATATGCTTACTGAAAGCGAAGAAGCACTTACTGACGAAGAACCATGATGCAACCATCAGTATGGACTATACCTCAACATTGTTATTAGGTGCCATCGAGTCGTTTCTGACTCATGGTGACCCTGTGTACAACAGGACAAAACACTACCCTACCTGCACCATTTTCACAATCATTGTTACACTTGGGCTCATTGCTGCTGCCACTGTCCCAATCCAACTGGGTGTCTTCCTCGTGTTTTGCTGACACTCTACCAAGCATTATGTCCTTCTCCAGGTACTGGTCCCTCTTGATAATGTATTTGAAATAGGAGAGATAAAGTATTGACATCCTGACATCTGAAGGGCATTCTAGATGCAATTCTTCTAAGACAGATTTGTTTGCTATTCTGATAGTCCCTGGACATTTTAATATTCTCCAGAGCCATAATTCAAATACAACAATTCTTCTATGGTATTCCTTATTCATTGTCTAATTTTCACATGCATATGGGACTATTAAAAAACTGGTTTGGGTGAGGCTGTGGTTTGGTTCAGTTTTCAAACTGACATTTTTACTCTTGAACATATTATAAAGATCTTGTGCAGTAGACTTGCCTAATGCAATATGTCATTTGATTTCTTGACTGCTGTTTCCATGTGCATCGACAGTGGATCCAAGCAAAATGAAGTCCTTGACAAATTCATTCTTTTTTCCATTTATCATGTTATCATTTATTGGTCCAGTGGGGAGAATTCTGTATTCTTTACATTGAGGTGCAAGCTGTACTGAAGGCTGTAGTCTTTGATCTTCATCAGTAAATATTTTAAGTCCTATTCACTTTCAGCAAGCAATGTTGTACCATCTGCATAGTGTAGGTTGTTGATGAGTCTTCCTCCAAACCTGAAACCATGTTTTTCTTCATATAATCAAGTTTCTCAGATTATTTTCTCAACATAAAAATTGAATAAATATGGTGAAAGACTACAACCCTGGTGCACACAGTTACTTATTTTAGACCATTTAGTATCCCTTTGTTCTGTTAAAATGACTGCCTCTTGGTCTGTGCACAGGTTCCTCGGGAGCACAATTAAGTATTCTGGAATATCCATTATTCACAATGTTATCTATAGCTTGTCAGGATCCACATAGTCAAAAGCCTTTGCACAGTAAATAAAGCACAAATAAATATCTTACTGATATTCTCTGCTTTTAACCAAGATCCACTGATGTCAGCAATAATAGCTCTTATTTCATGTCCTTGTCTGAATCTGGCTTGAACTTCTGGAAGTTTCCAAATGATATTAACTAATATGATATTAATGGTATTGGCTGATGCTTTCTGCATTCCACTGAGTTATTTTTGTTTGGATTGGACGCACATATGGGTCTTTTCCAATCAGTTGGTCAGGGAGGTCTCTTCCGAATTTCTTGGCATACATGAGTTAATGTTTCCAGTGCTGCATCAGTTTGTTAAAATATTTCAGTTTGTAGTCCATCAATTCTTAGAACCTTGTTCTTTGCCAATGCCTTCAATGCACCTTGGATTTCTTCCTTCAGTACCATTGGCTCTTCATCATATGCTTCCTTTTAAAATGGCTGAACATCATTCATTTATTTTTTATACAGTGACTCTGTGTATTCCTTCCATCTTCTTTTGATGTTTTCTGCATCATTAAATATTTTGCCCATCGAATCCTTTAGTATTTCAAGTTAAGGCTTGAATGTTTTCTTCAGTTCTTCCAGCTTGAGAAATGCTGACTGTGTTCTTCCCTTTTGGTTTCTAACTCCAGGTCTTTGCACATTTCATTATAATACTTGATTATGTAAGCTCTTTTATCTCATTTCTTCCATTTGCTTTAGCATCTCTACACTGAAGAGTAAGTTTCAGAGTCTCTTTTGACATCCATTTTGGTATTTTCCTTCTTTCTTGTCTTGTTAATGACTTTTGCTTTTTTCCTTAATGATGTTCTAGATGTCAACCCACAACTCTTCAGTCATCAGTGCCTAATGCATCAGATTTGTTCTTGAGATGATCTCTGAATTCAAGTTGGATATGTTCAAGGTTATATTTGAACTCTTGTGGACTTATTTTAATTATTGTCTTCAGCTGCATCCTGAACTTGCATATGAGCAACTGATAGTCTGTTCCACAGTCTGCCTCTGGCCTTGTTTTGGTTGGTGATATGGAGTTTTTCCACTGTCTCCTCCCACAGATGTAGTCAGTTTGGTTTCTGTGTATTCCATCTGGTGAGGTTCATGTGTATAGTCTTCCTTTATGTGACTTAAAAAATGTATTTTCAATGAATCAGACTCATAACAAATGTGTATAGGGTTTCCGTGGAACTGCTGATGGATTTGAACTGCTGACCTTGCATTTATAGTCCAGTGTTTTTCCTACAACACCACATCAGGGCACCTCAAAATAAAGAATCTAAAATCCTCACAACTGTACCAATAAGAAATCTCATTATAATCAGAAAAATATATTCTAGTATTCTAGGATATCATTTTACTTGGATCTTCCATCAATGACTATAGAAGCAGCAGTCTAGAAATTAAATAACATGTTGCATTGGGCAAAAGATCTCATCAAACTTTAAATAAAAAACACGTAAGATGTCATCTTGAGGACTAAAGTGTTCCTGGCCTATGCCATGATGTTTTCAATTACCTCATAATGCTTGTGAAAGCTGGGCAATGAATAAGGAAGACCACGGAAAAAAGATGTCTTTGAATTATGCTATTATTGAAGAATAATAAATATACTATGGACTGCTAGAAGAATGAATAAATATGTTTTGGAAGAAAAATGCTCCTTAGAAGCTTGAGTGATACAAGTTTGTTTGATACAGTGGACATATTATCAAGAGGGACCAACCATGCTTGATAGACAATGATCAAAAAAGAGGAAGACCCTCACTATAATTAATTGAGACAGTGATTACAACAGTGCACAAAAATATAGTGATGATTGTGAGGATGGTTCAGTATAAGGTATTTTTGTTTTTTGTCTGTTGTAAATAGGGTCACTGTGACTTGGACTTGACTTCATGGCACCTAACAACAATAGCTAATACATGATGTTGTTGTTGTTAAGTGCCAATGTGAATATGCGAATGGTGAAACATATTTGTGAACCATGAAACTGTATTTTAGCAAATGATTCCACATCTCTCCTAGGCTTTCTGGCTTCTGATCAGTTATCCTTTTTAGGACTTCCTTTCCTTTATTTCCAAGTGTGGCGCTCATTTTCTGGTGTGGTATTGTGGATCAGCACTAGACTTCAAATCCACCAGCTGCTCCTCAGAAAGTTCAAACCCACCAGCTGCTCCTCGGAAACCCTATAAACGGTTGCTATGAGTTGGAATAGACTTGACAGCACTTAACAACAATAGAAGCAATTCAGAGTCCTAGTGTGGTGCTATGGAATAAAGCACTGGACTGCAAGGTTAGTTTGAACCACAAGCAACTCCTTGGAAACCCTATACATGGTTTCTATGAGTTTGAACTGATTCAACAGCACTTAACAACAATAGCAACTGTCTATTCAGCCACAAATTTTCTCATTGGTATTAGCAGCTGGATAGTTTGTATCTTGATCTGCTTTCTCAAGTACCAGCTTCATCTGCTATTATATTTCTGTATTAATACAGTGGGCAATTTATCAAATATTAGTGTATAAATTGCTTTTGAATCAGTTCTGACTCATAGTGACCCTATATAGACTTTCGGAGTAGTGGCTGGTGGGTTTGAACCATCAGCCCTGCAGTTAGAAATCCAGGGGTCTCTTATAGCAACATGCCAGGACTTGTTGCCATCAAGTGACTTCTACAGATTTTGCATTATATTGAAAAAATTTTTAATATTGCTTCTACTTTGCTTTGAAGTTTTCATCATGTATTATTTCCACTTTTAGTTAACATTAGTTCTAAATTTGTTCCAATCTTAAAGGACTCTGACCTTGAAGAAGAACTTGTGTTTATACCCTGAGAATGGAGCTTAATAGTTGCGTGGTATTGGAAATGTAGTAAGAGGGGTTTTGAGGAGCTGCTGGTGAGTTTGAACCACCAACCTACCAATCGACCTTATAGTTCAAACCGACCTTGTATCCCAGTGCTTATCCTAGAGCACCACACCAGGACTCCAGTTTCAGGGGTTGTTGTTGTTGTTGTTGTTGTTAAGTGCTATTGAGTCAATTCTGACCCATAGTGACCCTGTTTAGGGTTTCCGAGGAGCAGCTGGTGAACTTGAAACACCAACTTTGCAGTTCAAATGACTTTGCGCTCTGACATATTAGCCCACAGCACCACACCAGGACTCCAGTAAGAGGGATTGTTGTTAAGTACCGTGGAGTCAGTTCCAACTCATAGCGACCCTGCACAGGGTTTCTGAGGCTGTAAATCTTTACGGGAGCAGAAAGTCTCATCTTTCTCCCGCAGAACAGCTGGTAGTTTCGAACTGCCGACCTTGCGGTTAGCAGCCTGATTCGTAACTACTATGCTACCAGAGCTCCTTAGTAAGAAGGATGTTGTTGTTGTTGTTAAGTGCCATCGAGTGGATTCTGACCCACCGACCTTGCAGTACAAACTACTTTGCAGTCTGACGCATTAGCCCACAGCGCCACAACAGGACTCCAGTAAGTGGGATTGTTGTGGTTGTTAAGTGCCATCGAGACGATTCCTACCCATATCGACCCTGTATAGGGTTTCCAAGGAGCAGAGGGATAGGCAGCATTAAATCACTATGATTGTATGAATGAACTGTTGTGTAAAAGTGCAAAGTGTATTTATTTAATTCTGCATTCCAAATCACACTGTTTTTGCATGCATGATTATAAGGAAATACAGGATCATTAAAGAAAAAATTAGAAAGTACCATCATGCAGAAAGGAGCTCTGGTAGTGTAATGGTTACGAATCGGGCTGTGAACCTTAAGGTCAGCGGTTCGAAACTACCAGCCACTCCGCGGGAGAAAGATGAGGCTTTCTACTCCCGTAAAGATTTACACCCTCGGAAACCCTGTACAGGGTCGCTATGGGTCGGACCCAACTCAACGGCATTTAACAACAACAACAACATCATGCAGAGGGATTAACTTTCCCCTTTGTCATCTTCCTTCCATGACTATGCTGTTGCTAGGTGTTGAGGAGTTGAGTTTTGACTCATAGAAACCTTTATGACAGAGTAGAACTACCTGATAAGAGTTTTCTAAGCTGCACTCTTTATGGGAGCAAGCATACAAGGTCTTCCTTCCACAGAATTGCTAAATGGGTTGAAACCACCAACAGTGCAGTTAGCTGCCAAGTGCTTAGCTATTACATCTTTAAGACTCGTTTCTGTAAATATTATACATAGTTATTTTAAAGCTGCACTTCTGGAGTGGTACTGTAGGATCAGCACTGGGCTGCGAACCGCAAGGTTGGCAGTTCAAATCCACTGGCTTGCTCCTTGGAAACCCTATACAGGTTTGCTATGAGTTGGAATTAACTTGACAGCACTTGACAACAACAACAACAACAATTTTCAAGTTACAGATTTGGAATTTTCTCGAACATTCATTTTTGTACCCAGCTTTTCCCCCCAACTTACCCATGCTGTGAGCATTTATTCATTTCATTTAATATATTTCTTAACCATTCTTTATAATTGTTAAATATTCTATTAATTGAGAGAACTTTAAGATTATTTATGACAATGACCATAAAAGTACATTAATTTTTGCTGTTGTGACCATTTCCATATAATAACTTTCTAAGAGTTAACAGGTTAAAAGTAAGTACTTCTAAAGTCAGAACATTTCCTGTCAAATTGCACTCACCCTCTTTGAAAGCTTCTGTACAAATTTATACACTACCAGTGTTTGTATGGAGTCCTGCTGTGGCACTGCAGGATAATGTGCTGAACTACAAGGTCAGTTTCAGCCATAAGTTCAGTGGTTCAAATCCACCAGTTGTTCCTTATAAACGCTATATAAAGTTGCTATGAGTTGGAACTGACTCAAAGATACTTAAATTGTGTGTGTATGGATAAGGCAATACTCTTATTACTACTTGGTATAGTAGTCATACGATTACCATTTTGAGAGCAGAAATTGTGTATTTAGTTACTCTTTTGAGGGTTTCTTCCGATATGATTTTGGATGAGCTCAAGAATTGTTTTTATTTTATGAACTATTTGTATTTCTTATTTTGTAAAATTTCTATGCCTATTTATCTATGAAGGGGCCCTGGCAGAATAGTGGTTTAAGAGGTGGGTTGCTAACCACAAAGTCACTAGTTCGAATCTACCAGTCCCTTCTCAGAATCCCTATATGGAGTCGCTATGATTGGGAACCAATTTGACTGCACATAGCCACCATCACCACCATTTGTCTATTAGCAAGTTTGTATTTTCTTTATACACAGAAAGGCATCAGTTGTATCCTGTGAAATTTGCTTTGTCTTCTTTTTCTGTTTATCCCATTTAGGAATGTATCATTATACATTAATCTAACATTTCAGTTTATTTGTAGTAATGTTTATCCTTACTTTCATGTTCAGGAAACTTTCTGCCACCAGACAAAGAATTGAATATAAAACACACATATGTGTGTGCTATTGGTGAACTTCTTTTCTCCTTTGAAGTGGGATTTGGCTTATGCATATCATGTGTATACCCCAGTGTGAATCGGATCCTGGGTGCATATAAAATACACTCTACAGTCTATTAAGATCCCATTATTATTTATGTGATTCTCTCATGAAGAGAATATAGTACCTTAATTCTTTCTGAGTTGTTATCGTCCATTTCAGCAGTGCCAGGGGGTAAAACATATTATGGAAGAAGATATTAATGACCAGGTTACTCAGCCAGAGCAAGGCGCATGGTTTGAACAATTATCTGAATGACTCAGGCACTAAATCTGCTTTTGCCAGTATTATCCAGATGGTCCTTAATTCACTGGATAATTGCTCACCCCTGTGCTTGATTCTAGTGATGTAGACCTAACTGTTTTGTCTTTAAATGCTTAGAGTTGGTCACAGTTTCTTTTATGAGAAACAGGGTTGGTTAGTCCCATTTAATAGCAAAGACTTTGAAGTTATATAAAGCTTTAAATAAAATCCAGCTTGACTAATTACTAGCTGAATGATTTTAAACAAATTATTTATTCTCTCTAAAATGATGCTTTCTCTTCCGAGGCAATAAAGTAATGCAGTCTTGTAATCTTGTGCCCTTTGAACCCATTCTTTACAACATGATCAAAAGTATTTTTATAAAATCAATTTTGTGATATGCCTTTGCTGCTGAAAATATTTGAGGGAGCCCTCTTTTTTCTATAATACATCACCAAAATCCTTTGCCTTACCTCTAATGTCCTTTATTAAATGGTCCCCTTTTTAAACTAGTTATTGTGATTTAGGCGAAGGTTTACAAAGAAAATTTGGTTTCCATTCCATAATTGATACATACATTATTTCCTGACATTGATTGTACTCCTGCCCACAGTGTAAAAGCAGTATTTCCACTTCTGTCCTGTGTTTACTGTTTCTATGCATCCTTCCTCCCTGTATGCCTTCTGAACTTTATCCATGGGCAAATGCTGTGTTTTTGATCACTTATGGTTGACTGTTCTAAGGAGTGTGCACCTCCCTGGTATTATGGATCACCCTTTGTGCCTGCATTTTGTTTGACTTAAGGTTGAATCATGAGGGTGAGTTTAGTCCCAAACCTGAAGAATGACTAAGAGCCATCATCTTGATGTTTCCATCAGTCCCTGAGGTTTTTAGTTTTATTTCACAATTATTCTCTCCAGAACCCTCAATTATGATCCCTATCAGAGAGGTTAGCAATGATAGTCGGGCACCATCCAGTTTTTCTAGTCTCAAGGTTGTGGGGGTCGAGATTTGAGAGGTCATTAGTCCTATAGACTAGTTGTTTCCATGAGTCTTGGATTTTTTTCATTCTTCTTTACTCTATTCGGGAAGAGACATCTAATTTGCACCTTAGATGGTTTCTCACAAGCTTTTAAGCAACAGTTGCTACTCACCAAAGTATGATTTTGTTGTTGTTAAGTGCTGTGCAGTCAGTTCCTACTCATAGTGATTCTGTACAGGATTTCCAAGGAGTGAGTGGTGAGTTTAAACTGTTGACCTTGTAGTTAGCCATCAAGTGTTTACTCTATAGTGCCACACCAGGATTCCAAAGTAGGATGTAGAACATTGTTTGTGTAGACTATGTTATGCCAAGACTTTGATGTCCCCCATGACTGTGGTCTTAAGCCTCCATGCCCAGTGACTCATTGACTCAAGGTCTTTGGTTATAATATAGCTAAGACATTTACATACCTTTGCCCCCTGTTAACTCTACTATATGTTGTTGTTGTTGTTATGTGCCATAGAGTCGGTTCCGACCCATAGCGACCCTGTATAGGGTTTCCGAGGGTGTAAATCTTTACGGGAGTAGAAAGCCTCTACTATATACCTAGAGATATTTACAGTTTGTACAAACACATATGGAAAAATATCATCTGCCAAACTTGTATATTGGTATGGCTGTGAATGTAGCCCCTTTGCCTACTCCTGCCTGTTCATTTTCCTTGTCTACCTATTTATCCACTAGAGTATGAATGTTTATTATTCTTGATAATGCAGGAGTGTATATGTGATTGTGTATTTATCTTTGTTGTTTGTAACTCCTGTGTACTACTCTGTGTCTTCTTTTTTGTTGTTGATATTGTTCTGGTTACTCTTTATTGTATATTGCCTTTTCCTTTACTCAAATTAATGTCTGTCTATTATGATGTCCTGGTGTGTCACTGGATTATCAGCACTAGACTGCAAACCACAAGGTTCAAACCTACCAGCTGCTCTTCAGAAACCCTATACAGGATTTCTATGAGTCAGAACTGACTTGAGGACACTTAGCAACAACATCTTGGTGTGGCATTATAGGAAAAGCACTGAATCTCAAGTTTGGTTTGAACTGCAAGTTCAGACCCACCTGTCACTCCTCAAAAATGCTCTATAAGGGTTACTATGAATCAGAACTGACTTAACAGTAATAACAACAATTATCTGGTTAGTGATTTCCCCTCCCTTGTTACCTTCTCCCTTTCTTGCTAACCATTATTTGTTTGTTTTCTTTGTAAATTGTTTCTTGAGTTTTTTATAATAATGTAGTTATACAATACTTGTCCTTTTTTGACTGACTTATTTCACTTAGCATAATGTCTTCATGGTTCTAAAAGGCTAATTTTTTGCTTAATTAATTTTCTTATTACTCTAGTCTCTTTTGTCTCTAGTCCCTATAATGCCAAGCACATTGAACTGATTGTATTTTCCCAAATGCCTCATGGTTTTATCTCTTCTCCCTTCCCTGGATATGCTCTACTCTACACAAGAAATGAGCTGTCTCCTTGCCTTCTCCCTAACTAACCTGACTAACCAACTGCCTTCCTTTCTACCAGGATTTTCCTGTACTTCCAGGCTGAGTTTTGAGACCCTCTATAGTGCTTTCATAACAATCTGTGGATACTTTTACCACAGCATTTACCATATGGTATTATAGCAGACTGTTTACTTCTATATAGTTGTTGCAGTACTGGTGTGGGGCTGCAGGTTAATGCACTGGACTGAAAGATCCATTTGTACTTCAAGGTCAGCGGTTCATGATCACAAGCTTGGAAACCCTATATAGGGTTGCTATGAGTCAAAACTGATTTGACTGCACTTAACAAATATAGTTGTTAGCCCCTGTTGAGTCAATTCCAACTCATGACAACCCTATGTACAACACAAGGTAATATTGCCTTATCCTGGGCCATTTTTGTAATTGGTAGTGTGCTTAGGTCTATTCTTGCTGCCACTGTATTTTGAGTAACTTCCAACCTAGGAGGCTCATCTTTGAACACTGTATCAGACAGTATTCGGTTGTTATCCAGAGGGATTTTACTGGCTAATATTCAGAAGTAGATCATCAGACCGTTATTCCTAATCTGTCTAAATTTGGAAACTCTGCTGAAACCTTTCCACCATGGGTATTTGAAATGCCAGGGACATAGTTTCCAGAAACACACAAGCCACCACAGTACAACAAACGAATAGACGGTGGTAGAGCCTTGAGATAGGTTTTGATGTTTATGAGAGTAAGTTGTCCATATTGCTATTCTTTACGTTCGTTTTACCTATTGTTGGCTTTTTAATTTTCTACATAAAAATTAAACATTTTATAGTTCATCTATAGTGGTATCTGTTAGAATTTTGATTAGATTGCATCAAAGAAACCAGTTTGAAGATTGACATTAAAAAAAAAATGAGTCTTTAATCCTGGTCTATCTATTACTTTGTTTAAGTTTTTAAAACTTTCTCTCAATGATGTCTATTGTTTTCAGTGTAAATATTTTCATATATTTATTTATTTATTTCTAGATAACTTGATTTTTTTAATGCTATTGTAAGAATTAGAGTTCATAAATTTTAATTTTGGATTCTTCAATCCTAATATATGAAAAATTTTTATGTTGACTTTACATTATACAAAATAGCCAAACATACTTATCAATAGTAATGATTTCTCTATTGATTCTTGTTAACTATCTAGATCAGGGTGGAGACCCTCCAGCCCATGGGTCACATAAGGCCGGTAAAATCATTTGGTCTGACCCTGCCAAGGAAACTGCAGTTCTAGTCATTCCATTATTGTTGTTAAGTTCTGTGAACACATAGCGACCCTGTATACAGTTTCCAAGGAGCAACTGGTGAGTTTGAACCACTGACCTTGTGGTTCAAACTGACCTTGTGGCCCAGTGCTTTATCCCACATTGGCAAACCAGAACTCCAGGTGTTCCAAGTAAGTGTATGGATTTTACCCTATCAAAAATAGCATTATACTTCAAAAGAGATCCTGAAATGTTCTTTTTGATGATGAATGTGATGCCATTTCCCTTCAATTTGTCGTACCTAGAATAGTAAATCTATATGATTGTCAGATTCAAAATGGCCAGTCCAGTCCATTTCAGCTCTCTAATGCCTAGGTTATTGATGTTTTTGTGTTTCATTTTATTTTTGACAGCTTCCAATTTTCCTCGATCCTTGTTCCTAATACCATGTTCCAGATATTAATGAATGTTAACAGCTGTTTCTCTTCATTTTGTGTTGTGATCTATTGGCAAATGAAGGCATGAAAGCTTTACTCCATTCGCAGCAACACAGTCAACACTACCTCGAGGAAGCAACTGTTCCCCAATTGGATTTTGAGTGCCTTCCAACCTGAGGGGCTCATCTTCCAGCACTGTACTTAACAATAATCTGGTCCTGGTCCTCATTTTCCATATTCAATATTCTGGTGCTATCTGACAATGTTGCACTACTATTCATTAAGTTTTCAGTGTCTTAATATTCTGAAGTAGTCCATTTCTATCTCCTCCTAGTCTGTCTTAGTCTGGAAGCTCAGCTGAAACCTGTCCATCCTGGGCAACCCTGCTCATATTTAAAATCCTGGTGGCATAGCTTCCAGAAACACAGCAACATGCAAGCCACCACATTATGACAAACTGACAGATGAGTGGCCGAGGTGAAAAGGTGAAAAGATATTAACAATTCAAAAAATGCACAACTATAAAGTGAAGGAAGGGAAAAGTGTAATTACAGGTGGTAGGGAGGTCAGGTAGATTTCAAGATAAAACAGACTGTTTTAAAATGACGAAGAAATTAATAAAGTACAGGGTGACCTCAGAGAAATTTAATACATCTCCACATCAAAATGGGCTGAGAACCGCAAGGTCAGCAGTTCAAAACTACCAGCTGTTCCACGGGAGAAAGATGAGGCTTTCTGTTCCCGTAAAGATTTACAGCCTTGGAAACCCTATACAGGGTCGCCATGAGTTGGAACCGACTCCACAGCACTTAACACCAACACCAACAATCTATAATTAGAGGAGTCCTGATGTGGCACTGCGGGTTAATGCCCTGGACTGCAAGGTCAGTTTGAACTGCAGGGTCAGTGGTTCAAGCTTACCACCCACTCCCTAGCAACCTATACAAGTCGGAATTCACTTGATAGCACTTAACAACAACAACAAAAGTAGAATATAAACTATTAAGTATCAAGAAATGTGGCTGATGAAGTGAGACTGGCAGACATAGAGAGGTCTTTTAAAGTGTTAAAGTGGTTGTATCTTATCCTGGTAGCAATGGTGTTAAGAGAAGGATTTAATCAGATTTCTCAGTAATTTTATTTTTTGGGAATTTAGTGAAGTAAAAGAGCTTTCCAGATAAGAAAGGGCTACATAATTTCAGAAGTGTTACAGAAATTAAGTTAAATCTAGATTTGAAACAGCATATCTAGATAATCATTGATAAGGACTTCTCTTGTGAGGAAAGCAGCACATCCAAACTGTCCAAATCATCACTTTCAGTCAACTCTATGATTGTTTCCTTA
Source organism: Chrysochloris asiatica (assembly GCF_000296735.1). Lineage (NCBI taxonomy): Eukaryota > Metazoa > Chordata > Mammalia > Afrosoricida > Chrysochloridae > Chrysochloris > Chrysochloris asiatica. The sequence goes on from NW_006408595.1 coordinate 4,121,585, forward strand.
TTGACTTCATTTAAGACTCATTAACAACCTGCGATATGCAGATGATACAACCTTGATCGCTGAAAGTGAAGAGGACTTGAAACATTTACTTATGAAGATTGAGCACAGCCTTCGATATGGATTACATCTCAATGTCAAGAAAACAAAAATCCTCACCACTGGACCAATAAAAAACATTCTTATCAACGGAGAAAAGATTGAAGTTGTCAAGGACTTCATTCTTCTTGGATCAACTATCAACACTCACGGAAGTAGCAGTCAAGAGATCAGACGACGTATTGCACTGGGCAAATCTGCTGCACAGGAACTTTTTAAAGTATTGAAGAGCAGAGATGTCAGCTTGAGGACTAAGGTGTGCCTGACCCAGGCCATTGTGTTTTCAATATCCTCATATGGATGCGAAAGCTGGACAGTGAATAAGGAAGATCGTAGAAGAATTGATGCCTTAGAGTTGTCGTCTTGGAGGAGAAATACTGAAAGTGCCATGGACTGCCAAAAGAACCAATAGATCTGTTTTGGAAGAAGTGCAGCCAGAGTGCTCCTTGGAGGCCAGGATGGCTAAGCTTCGTCTCTCCTACTTTGGACATATTGTCCAGAGGAAACAATCATTGGAGAAGGATGTCATGCTGGGTAGGGTGGAGGGTCAGAGAAAAAGAGGAAACCCCCAACTAGATGGATCAGCCAGGTGGCATCATTGATGGACTCAAGTGTGGCAGTGGTAGTGAGTTGGCCCAGGATCGGACATTGTTTCGTTGTGCTGTGCATGAGGTCGCTATGAGTCGGTTCCGACTCGATGGCACCTGACAACAACAACAACAACATTATAAAAGCTCTCTTTCAGTAATTAAGGAAAAAGAGAAATAAATGTACTGAGTCACATAGTTTCATTTAATTTTTTTTCACAGCTTCTTTGAGAGCTTGATTTCTGCCAGAATACAAATATTTTTTGAAAAGAACCATAGAAGTTCACAGATGTTCTGCTTGGAGTTTCATCCTCTGCCTCTGTTGAGAACACAATACTTGTTTTTATAAGTACATATGGCTTCCTGTTTGCACACAATCATATCTGTTATAGGGGCATTTAAAATAGTCATTTACACCATGACTAAACCTCTAAAAAAAGAAGTTCAGCAGTATTGGGTTTTTAGAGATAATTGAAACCAAAGATATAAAATGCCATCTTCCAAAGCTTGTAAAGCTTGAAATAACCAGACTGAGAATTATTACCTTAAGTATATGTGTTTGTGTGTGTGCCTAAGAGGTCAAGTCAAAACATATTGTTGTAAGATCATAGAAATCTTTATTAAACACAAACATCAAAATGTGAAGCTATTGTTTTTGACATAGTCTCCATGTATGTCTATACACTTCTGAAGGTGGTGTTTCTATCTCTCTTACCCTTCCCTGAAGAATGCTGTGACCTTTGATTTGTACCACATCAAGAAAGTAGTTTTGGAATCCTTGTTGTTGTTTTTAGGTGCCATTGAGTCGGTTCCGACTCATAGTGACCTTATGCACTGCCCGATCCTGGGCCAACCTCACTACTGTTGCCATGCTTGAGTCCATCGATGCTGCTACTTGGCCAATCCATCTCGTTGGGGGTCTTCCTC
>NW_006408595.1:4123294-4123956 GCF_000296735.1 Chrysochloris asiatica
AATACCATGGCTTGGGTCAGGCACACCTTAGTCTTCAAGCTGACATCTTTGCTCTTCAAAACTTTAAAAAGGTCTTGTGCAGCAGATTTGCCTAATACAATACTTCCTTTGATTTCTTGACTGCTGCTTGAGTGTTGATAGTTGATCCAAGAAGAATGAAGTCCTTGACAACATCAATCTTTTCTCCGCTGATAAGAATGTTGTTTATTGGTCCAGTGGGGAGGATTTTTGTTTTCTTGACATTGAGATGTAATCCATACCAAAGGCTGTGTTCTTGGATCTTCATCAGTAAAGGTTTTAAGTTGGAAGACTCCAATATTGTTCCTTTTAAATGTTCTCTGAGTTTGGGGAACAAAAAACTAGTCTTCCTGTTGTGACGTTGTGGGTTAACGCGCTAGACTGCAAAGCCATTTGTACTGCAAGGTTGGTGGTTCAAGTTCACCAGCTGCTCCTTGGAAACCCTATATAGGGTTGCTATGGGTCAGAACCAACTTGATGGCACTAACAACAATAACAGCAAGAGGCAAGATCAAGGTTGTAAATATGGATAGGATAAGGTTTCCCAATGAAATTCTGATAGTATTGCCTGTGCTACCTTTGATTAGGCAAATGTGTTGCACAAGACCTTTTTAAAGTGTTGAGGAGGAAAGATGTCAGCTTGA